>NC_136934.1:39090624-39094955 GCF_949987615.1 Pollachius pollachius
TAATGTATGAGCGCAAATATGCAAGGCAGATAAATAACTAATGTAATGTAAATACCACCAGATGTGTGGGGAAACGTCAAGCAGGGATCCAATTGAAGGTCAGTCTTATTCTACAATCATCCTGTGTTGCATGTTTATACCTCCACACGTTTCCTCCGGCTTAGTTGTATATATGAGGGAACGTTTGGCATTTTCCATACCTGTGCGGACCCGTGCAATCAACACATGGTTACACAACACAAGTAAACTGCGGCCGACCATAAGTTAAATATAGAATTCTTTCCATTCGCCGATCCACCTATCGTGGCGGAGCTGTTCTCCTGTCTACACAGTGTACACTTCACATGAAGGGGCTCCCTTCCCCTATAATCAGTAGCATCCGTGATTTGTGCAGTTTCACAGTCAAAGACCCTGCAATTGATGTGCCTGCGGGCTGCCTGAGCGTCCTCCCCTTCTGCCCTAAACTTTCTATACGTCTCCCTTCTCCTGCTGCAGTCCTGAGCTAAGGTAAATAGGAAACTAAAAGCCGATGTCATGAGTGGCTTACCCTGCAATCATCCCGCTCACGTCAGGACCCAATCAGGGGCCTGCCTGGCTGCCTGTTGTCCTGCCTGTTGTGCCGGGCGGTTGCCTGCCCCCCAGATGTGGCTGCGGCCTTAAGACCCTGCTTGTTTAAGAAAGCCCCGTCCTGGAAGTCTTTTTTTTCTCAGTACAAACCAAAGCTTCCTCTGGAAATGACCAATTAGGCAGCGGGGAGACGAGGGGGGTGTAATGTGGAGCTGGTTTCCCCACCGTGCCAGCTCAAATCGGTGCTCTAACCTGATACAATCGAAGAGATATGTGAATGGAGTGGATGTGGTCTGGAGAAAACTGGAATGCTTTGTATAGTGTAACCCCCCATCCCCTGTACTCCTTTAACCTCTCCTCTCCTCAACCTCACTTACCTTCTCTCTCCCTCTCCCCTCTCTCTCGCTCTCTCTCTCTCCTTCTCCAACTCTCTCTCTATCTCTGTCTCTATCTCTCTCTCTCTCCCCCTCTCTCTCTCTCTCTCTCTCTCTCTCTCTCTCACTTACTCTCTCTACCCCTCTTATCTTCTCTCTCTCCCTCCCTTGCTCTCTCTCTGTATACCATCTCTCCCCTCTCGCTTATCTCCCCCTCTCTCTCCACCTCTTGCCTTCTCTTACCTCTCTCTCTATTTGTCTCTCTATTTAAACCTTCTCTCTCCTTCTCTACCCCCTCTCTCTCTCTCTCTATCTCTCTCTCTCTCTCTCTCTCTCTCTCTCTCTCTCTCTCTCTCTCTCAATGTATAGCTTTTCTCTCCCACTCTCTCTTCTCCCCCTCATGCTTACTTTCTCTCTCTCCCCCTCTCTCTCTCTCCCTCTCTCTAACCTCCAGGGGTAAATTGGAGGACCTAATTGCTGCAATACCATGTGAATCTAATTGATTACTGCTCCCCCTGGTCATTGGAAGCGGATTATGTGTCTGAACTAAACAAATCTTTAGTGACCGCACATGCAGTTAAGGAAGAATTGATCCACCCAGGAGGTAATTTCAGATGCTTTGTTCGCTTTCTCAGAAAGTTCTTATAAAGATCATTCCTCGGTATGTTGAGCTGAAGTTTAGCAGATGCAGTCACCCCCTCGTGTTTGTCTATCACTCGGAGAATGCGTTGAAGGAAGAGTAAAATGCATACAGAGTTCAAGTCCTAGAAACAGGGAATATTAACAGCAGAGGTGTACGTAATTTCTTATTTGATTAAAAAAAAAAAATTCCTATGGATCACACTGCAAAAATAACACAAACCCAAGAAAAGTGGAAAGACCTGCAGCTGTGTGTGTGTGTGTGTGTGTGTGTGTTGGTGTGTGTGTGTGTGTGTGTGTGTGTGTGTGTGTGTGTGTGTGTGTGTGTTGGTGTGTGTGCGAGTGTGTGTGGGGGGGCGCCTGCCACCAGTCATTATGGACGAGTCATCCAGCTGTTCAGCCAGCCGCCCAGCTCGGACCCAGCCTCCCGGCCCGGAAGGCAATGAGGCGGATCGGAGCCCGCCCCCCCCCATCCCTGCTCTCTTCCCCCCCTCCTACCACCCCCCGTCTTCTCCATCCCTCACCAACTGACGCTCATGCACACACACTTTGGCCAGAGCACACACACACACACACACACACATACACACACGGACATGAGACGCTCAGACCAGACAGCTATATGTGCTAATGATGTGATGAACCCATATGGATTACCACATATTATTATACACATGCATACACACACACACACACACACACACATATTTATAGACGCATGCACACACGCACGCACACACGCACAAACACACAAACACAAACCCACACAGGCCCAACCAAACACATACACACACAAGACATACACGCAGGCAAACCCACACCCACACACACACACTTTCTTGGAGGCTTGTATCAGAGGCCCTAGTTTTAATGGGGGGATTATTGCATGGGAGTGGCACGACTTTAGCGCCCCCAGAAGAATCATTATAGAGGATTCAGTGTTCTGATGGATGGCTGTGGCCTCCTGTAACCAGAGCCACGCTTTAATCTGGGGCCTTGGTACGGACAGTGACATAATAACATATTGACAACGTTACCATGACGATGACATCACCGGGCCTTTTGCCTCCAGCCTCGAGGCGGAGAGGTGAAAAGGGTTCCACCTCGTGGATCTCATCAGCTGAGATCGTTGGGGCCACGTCAGCGACCCGGCCCGTACTGCCCGCTCTGTCCAGCGGACCGGAGCGGCATGGACCTATGGAACGCCCGGAGCTCCATCAGGACCAGTCTGGCACCAGTCTGCCCGAGAAAAAGCGGAGGTGTTAACGATATCACTCCGAGTTCAGCTCGGTCTGGTTTTTTGCCTCTCGAGCACAAACAGTATTAGTTTAGCTGAGGCGTTATGTCATAAGTGTGTTTTCAGTTTAGCATGCAACGGCTAGCCTAACTGCTAGAGCCCCCCTTCCTTCTCATTTAAAAATGTGCTATGAAGGTGAGGCAACAAGATAGACGCAGTCTTCCCCTTGTATCCTCACACCCTCCTCAGCCCTAACTCTAACAAAGTATCGTCCTGCCCAACCTAATGTCCCTAATGTGTTTTTAAAATAAGAGCGGGGGGCGGGTCTCCCTGGGGTCATCTTAAAAAGCAATCCCCCGAACACAGTCCTTGTTGCCTGGAGACTGATTAGCCCCATGAGCAGCGAAAATATTTATTCTATTAAGTTTTGCAGCTGCTGTTGGAGATCAGGGAGATATTAGCGATTAGGTTTATTGATGCAGCCCCGCTTCTCTGGTCGTCTCACGCGGCCCCCGACCCCCAAACATCCCCCCCCCCCCCACTAACTCCACTGGTGGGCTGCTACTTGTTAGAGGGAGACAGAGGAAGAGGGGGAGAGGGGGAGAGGAGTAGAGGGGGGAAAGAGGGAGAGGAGGAGAGGGGGAAAGGGGGAGAGGGGGAAAGGGGGAGGAGGAGGAGAGGGGTAGAGGGGGGAAAGAGGGAGAGGAGGAGAGGGGGAAAGGGGAGAGGAGAAGAGGGGGAAAGAGGGAGAGGAGGAGAGGGGGAGAGGAGGAGAGGGGGAAAGGGGGAGAGGAGGAGAGGGGGAGAGGGGGAGAGGAGGGAGAAGGGGGGAGAGGGGGAGAGGAGGGAGAGGGGTAGAGGGGAAGAGGGAGAGGAGGAGAGGGGGAAAGGGGGGAGAGGGGGAAAGGGGGAGAGAAGAGAGGGGGGTGGCAGGAGACACTAAGATGGATGGACCCACAGAAGGACACGGCGGGACAGATAAAGGGGTGAAGAGCGCTTAAGGAAGAGAATTTAGGTAGAGAAACTGCTTAAGAAGCTGAATGGGCTCCAGCAGGTAGTGACTTCACGCTTCCAACGCAGATTCTGCCCTGCTTGTTCTAAAGTTTCTTCTAGTATCCATATCCATTACTATGAATAAAGCATAAATTACTCTATGCTCAACAGTGGTCAATTGATCACCAAAATGTTGGATCTCTTTAGTCTCTCAAAGAAAATGTATTTTATTCAGGGAAGCACTCATACACCGCCAGCGAGCCGGCCATCAGGGTAACATCCGATACCAGTATGAGTGTATCTGTAGTTAGTACAACATGGAAGACAAACAAAAGAGTAGAAGGAAAACCGGGAAGTCCGGGGTGGATGGGGGGGGGGGAATCGGGGGAGGGATCCAGCTCATCAATCACTAAACCATGGCACGGGCCTGACACCATAGGGCCCGAGGTAAACCTCTGTGTGTAACTGAGTGAGTGAGTGAGTGAGAGAGAGAGAGAGAGAGAGAGAGAGAGAGAGAGAGA
>NC_136934.1:39095155-39125155 GCF_949987615.1 Pollachius pollachius
GGAGGTCATAAAACAAGAGGAGAGGAAGAAACTCAGGAAGCAAGGAACATTATCTAGACACGAGGGGAGCCAGTGAACCCCCCTCCCATAGCAGTCCTTTCACTGTGGAACATCTCGCTCTTTGAAGCATGGATGTGGAACACACACACACACACACACACACATTGGAAGAGAGTCATTGAGCAAGGCGGGTGCTAGAAAGTTGGATCAAACAGCAGAACGTCAGTGTGGAGAAGCAGTTGCCACAGGGACAAGAGAGAAACTGAGGCGGTGGTTAAAGATGATGAATGCAGGGGAAAGTGAGCTCTCACTGGGAACCACCATGTCGGACAATGGTGGAATATCCCATAATAACAAGAGCCAGCAGAGTCAGGGATTACAGCAATAGACCTACACGTCCACACACACACACACACACACACACACACACACACACACACACACACACACACACACACACACACACACACACACACACACACACACCCACACACACACACACACGGTACATAAAAGCACACACATAGACATTATTACGCCCACACACACATGCGTCCACACGCACACGCACACACGCCGTCATGGAAAAGTCACTGCAGCATTCACATGGCCCATTAGTGCTGTGATGAAGTGATTCAAAATAGCGGGATTATTCCTGTAAATGTAATCAGCCTGTTCTGAATCTCAGAAGCCCAGGCGTTCGTCAAAGGACAGTGAATACATGACCCGACTTTCTAATCAGTTCTTGTTGATGTTAATAAGACATTTTGGAAACGCTCGTTGGCCTGTGATTACCTCGCTGAACAGCAACATGACGTGCTATATTATTGTTAACCGCTAGGGGACAATGTTGCACTGAACATTTAGTTACTTTTATATGTACCCTCCTCGCGTCACACCACTCCTGTTGGCGCATGCATTTATTTAATCAAATGTGATTGGATTAACTGCCTTTGTTGTCTTGGCATCGCAGGGTGTCTGCATAGGGAACGCGTTGATCGAACCAAATTCTGGCCAGTTTGGTACCTTAGAATATTAAACAGCATCCCTTGGCCACACATAACTCTATATTTCAGTTAGGCAGAGAAGGGTCAAAATAAGCTCAAAGCTTTCTTATGAGTTGTCTTCAAGGTAAATTCAAGGTAAATTCAAGGTGTTGATTAAAATGCCGGTACCAATCTGCCGACAAATAAATAGAGTAAGGGTGACAGTAGAGAGGGTAGATAAAGGAGGGGAGTGAGAGAGACAAAGTAACATTTTGATGATGATGATAATAATGCTGCCGATGATGATGTTGATAATGATGATGATGATTATGATGATGATGATGATGATGATGATGATGATGAGTGAACAAGAGAGAGAAAGATATGCATCGAAAACTGTGGAACATAATATCATTTTTAAAAAATATTTTTAGATGTGCTACTGTGAAGCACAATGTTCTCAAATAGGCTAAACTCTGTAGGCCGAGATGAAATGAAAAACAAACATAATTACTATAATTATTGATAGACGCCTGGCCCAGATTATCTTTGTTCTTTCCGACCTCTCAAGTAGATATGAGTGGTAAAAACAATAAATATATTCTGCTTTGGCTCTGGGTTAGCTCAGTTTGCTGGCACATGTAGCAAATTGTGAACCACAATTGGGTTCACTTTGTAAACAACACACAATACAACAACATCTTACACAGTGCTACTCAAAACCACCTCCATCACAGACACACAGAATCATCTATTTGTCTTTTCTAGCAGCGTGGGCAATGTTCTATTATTTTATATTGACAGCCACATACTAAAGGCCTCCTTTATTTGATGATGGAGAACCAAAGTGGTTTTTTTGTATATATTTTGTGCCAGGCACAAACCGACCCATTTTAGACAATTAATGCATCCACACAAGTGTTGCATAATCACCAGAACATCCCGCCCACCACCACTCATTTAAGGAAATAAAAGTCAACACCTATTCAACAAACACCGACATCAATGCAGTTCCGTGGAGCACTAGGCCTTGTTCATTAAGGAATAGACTTTCAGTGGTGCTACCACTCAACTCTCTATGAAGTGCTGCTGTTGGAGAAGCCAACACTCGAATGACAAAGTAAAGCCAACCCCAAAAAAGACAACTCTAACAGAAGCTACAGAATCATTAGGAACTGAGTCCAAAACCCTAACCCACTGCCCCCATCCCCCCTCCCCCATCCATCCTTTACCCTCCCCCCGTCCGTCCTCTGCCCTTAACACCCCTCTCTCATCTTAGAGTGTTAGAAAACTAAAAAGTGGTAGCCTCTTTCCTCGGGCAGACTTTAGTGTTGTCGATAAGACGCAGCCTTGCAGAGTGTGCTCTTATCAGCCAGAGAGAAGTGGACAGTGACAAAGTGCCCAAGGCTTCACCCTTGTCGCAGAGATTAGTTTTCAGAATTATTATCCCTTCCTTACGCGCTGCCAATTTTGTTACAGAATCCGGTCTGGCACGCTTCCATCCTCACCAAATAGAGGACACTTTAAGTGTGCTGATTTTTAAGACCGTATGTCCTCCTAATGCAACCCAAATTAGGTTGCATTATATAAATATCATACGGTTTTAATGTATAATGATAAATCACAGCAGGACCGCGTGAAGCATGCCGTATCACAAGCTTGGTGAGCAGTAAACCAGCAGATAAACCAAGGCAAACCATCCTTCAACTCCATTAGGCTTTATGAATAATAACTAATACCTTGTTAATCAGCCACTCAGGATTACACCTCAAGCTGTTTCACTGGGATGAGGCATGAGGAAATAAATGAATGCAACAATTACAATCCTCTCAGGAACTTCTCTCTGATAGTTTGTAAGCTCATCAGCAAAAGGGAAAATTAAACAACCTCATCCCCGAAAAGTGATCACTCAGATGCAGTGAGTAGAAGACACAAGACAGAAGTGAAAAAAGTGAAAATATGAATATTATAATTAATATTCATTCATGAATATTGCTTTATATCTTTTCACAGCTCAACACCTTATGAAAAGGTGCTAAGACTATTGCTTTTACAATTCTACAATAAGCTAAATGAAACTTATAAGCTGGTCCTTGGTCCTGGTTTTTATGTTTGTGGAATCTCGCTTTGTGCCTTGATAATGTACTGCCAGTAGATAACTTGGGGACAGTTGCTAAGACATTTCATCGGTGGACACAGTCTGCTTGCACCCTGTCACATTGAACTTTACCTTCAACCTCACTGAATTATTAAGAAGGATAAACACAGCGATCTGCCAGCTGGAGGCAGCATGGGGGACAACAAGGTGAACAGAGCACATTGCTGTGCATCGTCGTAGCAGCCTCTCGCCGGGGAGCGCTGTTAAGACCGGATCACTGGGCAAACGCAGCAGAGAGCTAAATTTAGAGCTCATTTCAATCGGCAAAGCTAAACACCATTTGTACTAACAGACGGGAGACTCGAGGTGGATCTCCAGTGTGACCCGAGAGCCAGCCTCTGGGTGGAGAGAAGAGCCCTGGGGATACAAGAGAGGGGCCCGCTGGCGGCCCCTATGTGACAGAGGTGAGCCACTTTTGGTGATACAGCCATCGAAGGTGCTGTTAAAGGCACTCAGCTTTGGCTTGGGGATACCGGCCACTCTGAATGGTTTAGCATCTGGACCCTTTATGGTTCTGGTGGTTTGACATGCACATTCAGTGCAGGCACAGAGTGATGATGATGTCTGTGGTCTGTTACAGATCATTGTCAACGTGTCTCGCTTGTTCCTTCGATTCTGACTCACTCACAACGCATGTTGTTGTATGTGTTTTATGTTGTTTACAATGCTGTGTGCTATGTTTTGTGCTATGTTGTGCATACAGTTGCATAAAACGTTGTGGTTGTATATGTATACTGTGTGTGGATGTGCATACGTTCACTGAAACACGCGCCACCCTGTGTCTGTATTTGTGCCTGTGTGTGCTTATGTGTGTTTATGTGCATGTGTATGCAAATGAGCACACACTGCTGTGTGGTGGGCTACTGCCTCATCTGCTGTGTGTGTGATTCACTGGCTGAGAAGCCCCAGCAGTGGCACGTAGTGAGAGGGAACTGTTCATCAGCTCTCTGTATCTCCCAGGGCGCAACCTAGGGTGCTCTGATGATCTACCGCCCTGGAAGAAAAGCACGCAACACACGCCGCCCAATAAACTGTCACCAGCAGCCTAACTAAACGCAACATATGTTAAGCCACAGGTTCATTTTGTACATTGCACTCATTGTAAAAGCTTAGAGGACTCATCGGCGATTACCACCAACAGTCAAATTATCTGAACTATTGCCAGTCCACACAATTGGATACATCCCTTTTTCTTGTTGCGTTGACAATGGACACTTGATCCAGCCTGCGGGACACTCTCCCATCCCTTGCCAGGCACAGATGGTATCTGGTGCCACTGGCACCTGGACCACTGGGACAGGGAGAGAAGGACGGTTCCAGCAGCTTATCTAAGCAGACAAGAACACAGTAGAACGACCACACAATAGTAAGGAGTGGAAAAAAGGGGATGAGATGCGGTTTCTGCAATGGTATGACATTTACCTTGGTGCCTTGCTATTCCATAGAACAGCACGCATGCACACACAAACATGTACACTGCACTTGCACAAATGCAGAAATGTACACACGGACATGTACACACACCCCAGGGCATGTATGGTAAATCAAATTAAAAAAAGAAATCACAACACCTGCTCCCCACTTACACATACACACATAGAAACACACACACACGCACACGCACACACACCACCTTTATTGCCTCAACTAGAAAAATAGAAAATATACAAAGCTCTTCCCCCTACAGCAGCCATCGTGCTGCAAAACATTCCATGCAAACAAAAATCTCTTCTTGTTGTCGACCAAAGAAAAAGGCTCATACAGACACACACTCAGACACACACAGACACAGGTCACTGTTTCTCTTAGCGGTCGTGGCTGGTCCCCTTGGGGTCTCAATGCCATGTCTCCATTCTGTTGTTTTAAAGTGAGTAGGTAGGAGGCAGGTGAGCGTGTCTTTGTGTGGGTGTGTGTGGGTGTGCGTATGAGTGTATTGTTTGTGCTGTCAGGTTTGGCTACATGTGCGTGTGTGTGTTTGTGTGCGTGTGTGCGTGTGTGTGTGTGTGTGTGTGTGTGTGTGTGTGTGTGTGCACGCATGGGTGTGTGTGCATGTGTGTGTGTATGTGTTTATGTTGGTTGTTTTTGGTATGTGTGTGTGTGTGTGTGTGTGTCTCAGTGTTTGTGTGGAAGGGTGGGTATGGGTATGGGTAGGAGTGCGTGTGTGGGTTTGAGTGGGCTGCCAAAACTATGGAGATGCTTGAGTAGGTTGATTAAAGGCTTAACAGAGGAAATTCCTAGCAACATTTTCCTTAACATATATTTGTAGGAGCCATATGGAATACAATAAAGGTTAACTTCAAGATATAATCCAACATTTTCCCCACTGGGTGCATATAAGGTGTGGCTCACGTTACTAAACAACACAAATCAATGTTGGTCAATAGCGTGACATCCCCACAGACCCACTGCGGTGGGTTATACAATATATGAACACATTACAGTCCAATTGGGGTTGAATGCTTTTTTTGTTAGCCTCTCATCTACTGCCTTAATGTGTTTAAGTACATTCAGTACTAAGTAGTCAATGACTTCAACATGTATCAATACACTTTTTGCAGCACTAGGTTCCTTTGTGTATCTAAGTTTTGTATTTTTTGTGCACTGGTTGAAATTCATTGTGTGACTCTGTGGTTTGTTTGCTCAGGACAGTGAGTGATTATTCCTGTGAGTTTCCCTCCACTGCATTCCCTGCTGAACAACAACAGGGCCTGGGAAGCTGCCTGGTGGGCTTTGGTTCCTCAACGCCTGAGAAACCAGCGGCTGAGGAGACCTGAGCCATGGGGCCCTGAGATTCTCTATAGCAACTGTTTTCCTATGTCTGTGTCCCACAGAGAGCTAGAGAGAGAGGTAGAGAGAAAGAGAGAGGGAGAGGGAGAGGGAGAGAGAGAGGTAGAGAGAGAGAGAGAGAGAGAGAGAGAGAGAGAGAGAGAGGTAGAGAGATAGAGAGAGAGAGAGAGAGAGAGAGAGAGAGGGGGGAGGTAGATAGAGAGAGAGAAAGAGAGAGAGAGAGAAAGGTAGAGAGAGAGAGAGGGGGGGTAGATAGAGAGAGAGGGGGGGGAGAGAGAGAGAGAGGGGTAGATAGAGAGGTAGAGAGAGAGAGAGAGAGAGAGATGGAGAGAGATAGAGAGATAGAGAGAGGCTGAAGGGACACCTGTTTCCTCTCCCAGTGAAGGCTTCTTCGTAAGAGCAGAAGAAACAAAGGTATCCCTGACCGAATTAGGAATTGTTGGCTGTAACTGCTGCCTACTCTTATGCCTTACTCATAAACTTTTCTCTTATGTCACCGGGATACAAGAGACGGTGGTTTATAAACAATAGCAACAATGTTGGCTTCTATCAATATTATAAACTTGAATATAACGATAAACTTGCAGGAACCATCTTGGCGGATGAAAAAGAAATCCCCCAGCAGTCGCTATTGAAAGTAGTCCTTAAAATAAATAACATAGAAGACTCTGCATCTGATCTCTTGATCTCAGCCATGTTTCCTTGGCAACATTAAAGAATCCATTCCACTTTGTTGAATTAGATCCATAATTTACTACATAAAATGATAATACATTTAACAAAATCACACGCACACATTTATTTTGTACTAGGGAAGGGTGATCAAATAACAAGCAACTGTTAATTCGCATTAATGACGTATGATGATGGACTCATAACATCTACTAATTTCAAGCTTATATTAAGATGTGAAGGTTTAGAAAACTTGGTTGCCTCCATATCTGTATGTCTGTTTGAGTGTGTGCGTGCGTGGTTTACAGTATATTTGTCCAATGACATTCATTAACACATGTTCAATTATGCACTCAGCTCTGTGAAATGGATATGTATTGAACAACAAGGTAGATGCATTTCAAAAGGTGTCTGCATTAACTCTATGTTGGTGTCTTTGTTTTCCCTCCATTTCTGTTCCTCTCTCTCTCCCTCCCTCTCTCCATCTCCCTCTTACTCTCTATATCCTAAAATATGTTAAATCTGGTCAAATAAACAGTATTCCAGTCAAACCTGAACCTCCACCCAATTCTATGCTGTGAGGAGTAGGTTCTGTACAGCAGGTTCTGTTCAACACCCATCAGGAGCAGGTTCTGTACAGCAGGTTCTGTTCAACACCCATCAGGAGCAGGTTCTGTTCAACACCCATCAGGAGCAGGTTCTGTACAGCAGGTTCTGTTCAACACCCATCAGGAGCAGGTTCTGTACAGCAGGTTCTGTTCAACATCCATCAGGAGCAGGTTCTGTACAGCAGGTTCTGTTCAACACCCATCAGGAGCAGGTTCTGTACAGCAGATTCTGTTCAAAACCCTAGAGGAGCAGGTTCTGTTCAACACCATGAGGAGCAGGTTCAGTTCAACACCATGAGGACCAGGTTCTGTTCATCACCGGTGTGTGTAGTAGATCTTAATTTCTGCTTCATCCCCTAAAAATTAGTTAAATCCTTTAACTCTTGAGTGGGCCGCTACGTCTTACTGTTTGGCAGCAGAATAAATCCAGTGGAGGCGTCTGTGGCTTGGCTCGGTTTGTTGTTCTTAGAAGATGGTCGGCAACAGAGACAGTCAGGGAGAGACAGAGAGAGAGAGACAGTGAGAGACAGTCAGACAGATAGGAGAGAGATTGAGACAGACAGACAGACAGACAGACAGACAGACGAGAAAGAGAAAGAGAAAGAGAGATGGGTAAAGACAAGTCATTCTATGGCATAGTCCCAGTAAATAGTATCATTCACTCAATCCTAGAGAGACAGAGACTGAGAGAGTGAGGTATGTCCTAGTCCCTTTGAGAGATAAGTAGTATAAGTACTATAATTGGTTTTATTTAAAGGGGATGTCACCCTTACTCATCCTCTGCAGTGAGTCTAATGGATGATCTTCTTCTGGCCACACTGTCTGGCCCCACGCTCTCACACGTTCAGGTCTCCCTTATCTTCATTAAACACACACACGCACACACTGTGTCTATCTCTCTCCGAGTAGTCCTTAGGCCTTCCCTCGCCGCTCTCACATACTCATCAACACCCTTATCACCTTGGATGGAAGAGAGAGATACAGCAGGATGGAGGGAGGGAGATGCAATAGCGATGAGACTGAGAGACATAGAGAGAGGGAGAGAGACAGTCCGAAAGAGACAGAGAGAGACTGACAGGCAGACAGAGATAGGGAGAGAAGACAGACAGATAGAGAGAGAGAGACAAAGAGAGAGAGAGAGAAAGAGAGAGAGAGAGAGGGAGAGTCAGACAGAGAGAGAGAGAGAGACAGAGAGAGTGACAGTGACATTGGGAAGGAGAGTGTGAGCGAGAGACAGCGAGAGAAAAATAGAGAGAAAGCGAGAGAGTGAAAGTGTGATAAAGACAGAGACAAAAAGAGAGAGAGAGAGAGAGAGAGATAGTGGGAGGAACCGAAAGGATAAGAAAACAAACACCAACACAGAGATGATGACACCTTTTGATATGCGTCTAACATATGTCCATATGTTACAAATGTATTTCATGAGAGCTCAGAACCTAGATGAATATGTGTTAATAAATGTCATTGTACATACATACTGTGTATAGGCACATACACACACGCGCACACACACACATACACAACACACACATGCACACAACACACACCGAACAACACACAACACACAACACAAGGAAGCATCAAGGTTTTCTAAACCTGCAATTCTCTACTGAATCTTCACATGATCATTTGTTGCCAGTTATGGAAACTGCTGCACTACGGAGGCAGCCTGCTGTTCTAATCCCAAACTCTACACGTGGATAAAGATTATTTAGCACAGTGCTGGGAACATTGCACTAGACATTAGACTTAAACTGAGCTTGAATGCTGTCAACCACAAACAAAATGAATAAAGGACATGCAAACCACCCCACGTTCGGCTTAACATCCAAGCAAGGACGATGTAGTAGTGAATTTTGTGTATTTGTGTGTGTGTCTGGTTGTGTCTCTCTCTCTCCATTCTGCTGTGACATTGAGGACGCCAAAAGGCCTCTAGATATACAGGCCTGCCTGGGCAGGGAGGAGTGAGGAGGGAGGAGGGGGAGGCCGTCTCCGCTGGGTGGTTTGGTGGGTGGACAGACGGGGCGAGGCTCTGTCCCAGCCACAGATCCTTCTTACGGAGGTGGTGTTCTGTCTGATAAATCCTCCTCTACCAATCTCCCCCCAGCAGGGCCTCCCCTAGGGCTGAAGCCTGCCAGACACTTTAAATGCTGATCTGGTTGTGTCTGTCTGGCTGGATGGGTTAGGGAGATGCGTGGGTGGGTGGAGGAAGGGGGGGAGGGGAGTCTTTCTGATGTAACACTGGGAAATCTTGGGTGGTGTGGTGTGCGTGTGTGATGAGGGGAGAGCTATTTGTGTTCCGTCGCTGTTTTTAATTGGTCACTTACTATGCCTGGTTAATTGAGGCTTAACAAGATGATAAGAATTGCTTATTTTTTATGGCTCTTTTGTTGAAAGCTGATCACAAGTTGCTTAATAAAGCAGAAACATAGAACATGAGTGTAATTTGTTTTTTTTTTACAAATGTCAGAAAATTTGATTTCTCTGTGTTAAGCAAAGTTGGAAACTTTTGTTTGTCAACCCTATATGTCATATAAATGATATCAATAGAATACAAATATACTTCTGTATCTAGTCATTTGCAACCTTTGATGCCCTATGATGATGATTGCATTGTCATTTTACTACGTTAAACAAGGAAGTTTCAGTATTGATAATTGAATCGATTAGTATGCCCTGAAATGCCTTCCAAACTTGTCTCCTTCAAATGTTTTATTCTACCATTCCTACCTAGAGACTTAATAGTCTGCATGTGTCTTCAGATTTGTGCTAGTATGTGTGTGTTTGTGTTCATGGGTGTTAACTTAACGTATTCTAGATTTAAACGTCTTTCTCTCACTAAGTGTGTTCCAGTCCAGTTCAGTCCCATTCATTTTGGGAATGATTTTCAGATCATAAGAGTCAAGACAAAAGTCGAAACAGCAATAATTAAAAATGAATCAGTGCTGAAGCGTCACATCTGTTACACAGTGAGGACACGGCAATGCCCTTGGGCAGCCAGTAAGAAAAGAGGAGCAGCTAAAAGAGCTGCTGCATTATTCACCTCCATGAGCATCACAACCTTAACATTTACTAGTGGGACACAGACGGCGCTGTCTTCACCAGTGGGGCGATATTATGAACTGTGGAGGAACTGTTTCCTGTTCCCTGGTGGGTATTGTGTGTGATTACTGCTGAATGTTTAATTCATATTGTCTACGAAGTCAGGCAGCAGATGCTTCTATCTGAAGCGAGCTCTAGCGAGTCCATCATTAAGGAGCAGGTAGGCCTCTTGCTGAATGATGTCTACAGATGAATTCTGGATTGACCCCAGGACCTTTTTGGCTTGGAGTCAAAAACGCTGCAGCTGATCTACTGGTGGTAATGGTTGCAATATTAGGAAATACAATGGGGCAAATCCATATACTATCTGAATCTATTTTCATCTATTCCTTTCTGTTCTATTGTCCACCCTATATTTCTAGAGAGCAAATCAATGACACAACTAAATAACTGTCCTCTACCAGCTCTCAGCATCAATTATATCCATGGTCAACAACAGAGTGAAAGTTCAGTCATTTAACATTACCATTCAGCAAACAGTTTTTTCTTGTGTGGGCTTTCACATTAAGGCAAATGTATGTTGAAACAGGTAGACATCTTGACAAATGAAACATCAACACCAGCACTTAGACCTAAGAGAGAAGAATAAGCTGTTAAAACTTGTCTATATATAGTCTTCTTCTTCAGCACTCAACCTTCACTCTTCTGGGAAACCTGTTGGGAGTTAAGCCTTGCAAAATGACGATATCAAGAAGAACACATTTTATGAGGCAATAATTGGTGTTGCTCTTTCAAACTGCACATGAGCGACTTTGATTAAACACGGTGAGGAGGAATCCTGGAGCCAGAAGGTGAGACGGAGCTCCGCGAAATGGGATTGCTTCTGTTTGAATTATTGTGCACGCGTTGGCTTCCTCACCTGCTACCTTACACACTCACGCACACCCACACACCCCCACACACGCACTCAATTATACAAGCACCTATAGGCTCACAAAAGGCACACACACACACACACGCACACGCACACACACAAACACATGCAAACAAATGTACACATTGATGTACACACACACACACACTCACACACATGCTCATACGCATACACACAGATACCTTATTTTTACCTTTGTCTTCTATAATTTCAAATGGTAATTCTAGCTTTATTCCACAGGTGTACTCTAAAGATTTACTACATGCACTATTTACAAATAAAAAAGGCTTACAAGCAAGGATAAACAAACGTCTTGAACTTCTGATTATTGGCAGTAATAATTAGTAACCTCAATCCAGTGAGAGAGGCTCAGTTATGACTGAAATCTAATAATTTATTATAATGAAAGCTCATCTTCGGCTAATCAGGTATCACTTAAAAGCCCAAACTACTTTCCTTGAATCCAATAAAAGCCCAGCATTACAGTAATGCGTGAGAGAGCCACGGATGTGTGTTCCTGGCCCTGCTCCTTGATGATCACTACGATAATGATGAGTCATTCTGGATCAATCAGGCCCACGTTCACCTCCGCTAACAGCGGCGACATGTTGTGGACCGCTGGAGTCTGTCTGTCTGTAGGACATGCTCACTGCGCCACTGAAAGAGAGGTGTTTTCAGAGGAGAAGAGTTAGACTGCTTAAAAGATGTGAGCCATGAAGGATAAACCGGAGACACGTAGATTGTTGTTCTACAAAGTTAGCGTCTCTTTGCCTGTCGTGTCAGTCTAATGAGCGGTCTGGCCCTCGGCGTCTCTCTCTCCATCTCTCTGGCTCACCGTCTCCCTGAAAGTCTTTCAAGTGGCGTAAACCCAATAGCTCTCCGGACCACGCTCCATTTGAGCACTGACTCGTTTGAAATTGGAAGTCAACCGAGCGAGAATAGTGATGAATGCTTAAGAGAAAAATATGATTTGAATCTTTTTGGGTCTGCATGAGCCTTTGAACCGTGAGAAAAATCGTTCTGTCTCCCTCGCTTTGTCTTTGACCTACGAAGTACATTTGTGGGGAATTGGTAACACAAATTCTAAATAAAGAACACTGATATCAGGTTGCATTTTTCCTCTTCAAAACAGAGAGTAATGGTGTGTTCCTGAATCCTCGGACGCCGTCTTCCGAGTCGGAAGTCTGAAAATCTCCCAGCTTTCTTGCGGTATTTCTTGGAGGCACGCACCCTTTTCACGCACCCTTTTTTTTTTAACAGTGATGACGCGCTCAACAAAATGGCTGCGCCTGTGAAGAGATTTATTGTCTTTGTATTTGTACCACATTGGTCATTTTAATGTCGATTTTAAATGCTCTTACACACTTGATTACATTGCTACTTTATTCCGGTCGCCAATTTATGCATTGCATGAACTTGCTGTGCATGCAATACAATGTAAAGTCGTGTTGTTTGTTTTTGAGCTGGTTTGCTAAAGACAGTAATGTAGCTTACAATAAACAACGACTAGCCAATTTCATGACACAATCAAAAAGTCGAACAGGAACGCTATAAATGCTCCGAGACCGGAAATTACGTCAAAAGTGCAACTCGGAAGGCTGGCGTCCGAGGATTCAGGAACACACCATAAGCACCATGATTTGCATCACAATGACTTCTCCCCGATGTTAATGAAGGCTTGAGTGCATAGCTCTTAGAGCACCACTGTGTCTACTAGTGACTGCTTCAGGTTCCTGCTCTCATACATCAAGTCTCTTTTGAGTCTCTTTCGATGGACTGAAGAGACACTCATGGAGCTCTTCACTAGAGGTCAAGCGACCACCGCTCTTTTGAGTATCACCTTCTTCAGTACAGGTTTACGGGCCTCTGTATCAGAATGGATGTGATGCTGCCTGACGTAAGGCTACTCTTTGACAAACGCTGCCCACTGGGAGCCAGCATCCCTATCATGCCTTTGATGTGAAGGCTGTCATTAGAAACATTAACGCTTCGTCTATGGTGCTTCAAAGACACAGGGTTATCCAGCCTTTTGATTGGTTGTGCTTGGATGGTGACCTGAACATGAGTCAGATCATGTGTTACTACAATCAGAAATATGCATTTGATAAACGGGACAGCAAACAAGGTATATATATTTCTTGCAGACTCGCAGCTATTGCAGTTGTTTCCTTGAGGCCACTTGGGTAGACGTCCTGGATTTAAATACTCATATGTATAAAATATAGTTTGTATCATATTAATCACGATTCAATATTGGAGCACTTTTATAGCATCTACAAAGACAGAAGTGTCACGCCAGAAAGCCTTTGCTGAAATATGATAAACATGTAGAACTTGGAGAGGCCACGTAGCATAGCAACAAAATAGTCCATGTAGCAGAGACAGCCAACACCAGCCAAACGTCTGACTAAATTACTGGAAAGAGATAAGATGTTGCATGTTGCAGGAAATTCTTACCTTGAGGACTAAACTGATTATCTAAGCACTTGGCAAGAGAGAGATTTTCTCCTTTAACAGTCTGAGGGAAGGCAGGTTAAGTTTTTTTATCAGGCACGACGGTACAACACACACAAAAACACACAAACACGCACACGGCTCAGTAAAGGACCTGTCTGTCATGCTGCCAACCCAAAGCTGCAAGTTAACTTCTGCTTACATCAGCTAATCTCCACAGCAGGCGGCGCACAGCATTTTGGTCATTAAACCAGACCAGCAACGATGAATCCCATGGCGTCCGCTGGTTTTAATAGCATACTGACCCCCAGGGACCTCATCAAGCGCCCCCCCCCCCCCCCCCCCCCCCCCACTGCCTGCTTTCCCTCGTCATTTGTTTGGAAACATTGCAGTGGAGTGGTGGCGGTGTAAGGGGGGGGGGGGGGGGGGGGAGTTGGAGATCAACCGAGTGACTCATTCAGACTAGACAGCCTCTGCCCCCCCTACTCCCACCTCGACCCCCCCAACACATTCACACGCACACATACCCTCACAGCCACACACACACCCCCTCCTCCCTACACATGGACCACCCTTCATCTGGTCCATGTGCTGCTTCTAGTTTGCCAGAATCAATAGGAATATCCTGCTTGCCTCTGTTCAAGAAGTAACCCATTATATAGTCTGTCTCTCTCTATTCATTTTCGTTTTTGTCCTCCACCCTTCCCTCCACATCGTCCAACCATCCTCTCCACCCACACAATCAGATTCTGCATACTCCAGGACTAATTTGATGCTTTTAACCCTTGGTTGAACTGTTTAAGCGACTGTCTGGGAGCTGATGCTGCCACCCCCTCAGTATCATGGGTCTTACAATTTAGATAAAGATTGTTTACATTTACCCCTTCACCCCTACTCACACATGAGGAGTCTCTGGTGAGGGTTTCCAATTTTAAACGTTCACTTTCCTTCATTCAGAAAATCTCTTAAAAAACGTACCTTGAAATGTATTCCTTGACAATTCATTATGCACATTTTACCGTATTTCACAAATGTCTTTTCTCTGAACCCTACGGAACTGACTGTGTCATCAACCAACAGTACTATTTAAAGACTACATCTAAAAAAGGGCTGTTCTAAACCTTATTCTAAGCCTGGCATTCCTTAGCCTAAAGTCTTCTTGACATGTGAGGGCCGTTCCCCTACCTGCCTGTCGATACGATTACAGCACGCGTGCGACTGGGCTGCATGGTTCCGCCCCTCTTGTCAGACGTGCCTGTTGTGTCGGTACAGAGGAGACATAATCACCATCGTGTGTCTGGCTCTCTCTATAGTGACGATTGCCTCCGGCAGGTGTCTTTAGGGTGTTAGTGAATGCCGCGGTGGAGCCTCATTAATGCAGCAGCTTCCCTGTTTCCCGAAGAGACGCCGAACACACAACGCACTGGTCTACACACTAGATACACACTTAAATAGACTGAGGGGCTGCAATCACACACAAACGAGAAACAGCAGGTTCTGTCTCTTGATTAAGGCATTTAGATTCTACGCACAATCGCACAAACATAAACAAGTAAATAAGAGCTTGGTACGTAACCGTCCACACACGTCTTTGAGGGGCTCTTCTACCTTCGTCTCATCTTCAACGCCACTGCTCTATTCACCTCCAGAGGCTTTGGGAAAAAAGACAAGACGAGATTTCTACATGGCAGCACCATCCGTCTTTCAATTATCCCACCATGTGAACAATAAAGAAATCATTGCTTGGTGAATGACATGGCCTCAATAGACCTAGATCCAGGAGATCAGAGAAGGAGAAGCCCTGTCAGTCAGTAGCGGCTTTGCTTTATCTCATCTAAGAGATGATATAAAAGTTTTCTGGAGTCGTGGGCATTCATTTGAAAGAAAGACCCGATTTCTTAAGATCAGGAAGCAGAAATGATACAGAAGCGAACGGTGGTCATGGAAAGGGGATCTAGTGAGGAGTCAACCATGACTTGATCAACAGAAGGTGTGAACATTCTTCTGTTTTCTTTTGCCAAACATATGGGCTCTGTTGTTTTCCGCCGTTTAATTGCCATTTTAATTTCAGACAACATATGTTCTGTCATAAGCCTGTCAAACCCTATGGAAAAGTGATGAGGGATAACAATCCAGAAGTAAATCATATCTGTAGAACTCCACAAAGTGGCAGTCTTCGTCTCCCTGCCCGTTCACAGGATTTCAGTGTTGACTGACTACGGCGGAACAGGCAAAGCTACCGATTCCAGCTCTCCAAGGAAGGGCTTACATAACCAAATACGGCAATTGAAATATGAACAGCTAGAGAAATAAAGGCAAAGAAAGTGGCCAAGAAAAAGTAATGACGTGGGGAAGTTGGAGGGAAGTGCTAACCGCCAAAACAGCATAGCTTAGAGCACCTTTAAAGAGAATGCATGGCAGTGTCAAGCATCAATATGATACAGGATTATGTTTAGAGAAATACAATTAAAGGCTTACAATACAAACAGGCAAAATCTTCATCCTGTTAAATGTTTTCAATTGAAGGAGTTTAATTCCTGCAAAGGAGACCTACCTAATGTGAAACAAATCGAGAAAAAATATGGTTTGCAAAGACTTATACGTGTTGCAAATACAAAGGACTTTAGTTTCAGTTGCTTTTTGGGTACGCTGAGGGCCCAAGCGTGGGCGAGACAACAAAGGTCAAGGTTCAACGGAGAACAAGCTTAGGCTTATCATTTTCCCAAAACACAACAAGCTTTATCTATGGTAAATAAATAAAACTCTCAAATCCAGTTGGTGCTGGCTGGGTCTGGGTCGCAACATCAGAGGACCATCTCCTCTCTGCTGTGTGAGAAGAGCCTACACCCTGTTACTCTATAACTCCTTCTATACTCTATAGTTTAAACTCAATTTTATTCATATTTCCCTCAATCGCAGTTAGAGACTAAAAGGCTTCACAGGCCTGAGCCCTGGCCCCCTAAGAGCCATGAGGAACTCCTTTAACGATCAAGGAAGACAGAAAGGGATGGTGAGCAGGGCAGTGATGCCTAAAGGACCCTAAAGGTGGCATATTTATAGGGTTCCACTGTGGCCTGGCTCACTGCCTGATGTTATCAAACAGCAGCATTGCTGGCTGCTGATTAGCAAGAGGGCTCTCAGGTGTGTAGCTCCGCCCAGGTGCAGTGCTGATCTGGGACCTGCTGTCTGGTAGCATGGTGGTGCTGAATGTTTGTGGGCATCATACGTAAGTATCTAAGGCCATGCATGTGGTGACCCAGTGTTAAGACGGTAGGTGAATATGTGGTGTTGCTCTCAACCACTAGGAGGAAGTGGCGGTACAGAAGGGCAATTAGGGGCTGATGCCACTTCCTGTCATGGTCTCCGTCTGGTAAGCCGACGGACGGAAAAAATTGAAAACGCTAATCAATCTTGCAGGTCTCTTGTTTCCTACCCCGATTCTGCCAGCCAATTAGGAGAGAGTGAGGGAGATGGGCAGGCGTAACCATCGGTTACTCGGCCCGTCTGCCACAGACGGCGCATCAATATCCGGTGTCAGTGTGGCATCACGGTGTCACTCTCGGTTGCCTCTCTGATCGATAAAGCTTTGGATCTGCATGGGGTCACCATCATCCACATCCTCGCATGTCAGCCCTTAAGGAGCCAGTGGATGTATCAGTCGATGGGAGGGTGCGTGTGTGTGTGTGTGTGTGTGTGTGTGTGTGTTCTTGTGGTGTGTTTGTGGGTCTGCATTTCAATGCATTTTTGTGCATACTCGTATGTGTGCGAGTGTGTGTTTGTGTGTGTGTGTGTGTGTGTATGTGAGTGTGTGTGTGTGAGTGTGTGTGTGTGTGTGTGTATGTGTGTATGTGAGGTTGTGTGTGTTTGTGTGCATGTGTGTGTTTGTGTGTGATTCAGAGATGGAAATTAACTTTTTTGCCCACCAGCCACTGTGGCTGGTAGATTTAAAAATCTACCAGCCACTCATCTTTTTTACCAGCCACTTTTTATACTCTATATATTTTTTTAATATATGCGTACATTTTAAACAATATAATAGTAACACTTGATAAGACTTTTTCATACACATCATTTTTTCCATCAGAAGTGATATTTACTGTAAGTAGGCACAACCAAGGAACTGAGTTGAAAATGTTACACTCTTACCGCATATGATAAACAATACACAGGCATCATCGCTGGTTTCGGGCGCTGATTTTCCCTTGGCAGTTTTCAAAACGTGAAGGTGACTTTTTGAGGACTCGTGGTCCTCCACGGCTTCCAATTTTAGGTTTTGTGCCCCACTCACAAAACTATTGGACCTGTGGCCATCCGAAGCATGTTTACGACAGAGAGCACCGAACATTGTCTGGCTCGTCTCGTCAAACACCAGCCAGTCACGGTGTTGCCCACTGTCCGATGTTCCCCATCTCTTATTAAAACAACGCTTCTTTTTGGGGATGACAGCCGTACTATCATCCGCCACCTGTACCTGGCCTACACTCTCCCCATCTGTTCTCTTACCTCCGGTGAGGAAACGCAACATTGCTTTCTCTAGTATTTTTTTTTTATATGTCAATAATTAGCCTAGCATACTATACTGAATGTTGATACCGGCATATTATCTCTATGGTTACCGGTATATTATCCCGGATGTTGACAGTCGCAGTTCAGCAAAAGAGGCGTAGAAGAAGAAGGGGGCCGGATGTTGACAGTAATGGTTGTGGAACTGTGCAGCGCCGTATGACGAATTTATTAAATATGCAAATTTGATCGGACCTGACTGGAAAGTATTACCCGACACAGTGGCGGGTGAAGTGACACAATTCACCCGCCACCATACAAATCCACCCGCAAGTGGCGTGTGGCGGGTGTTAATTTCCATCCCTGGTGTGATTAAGTGATAACCGTTGTATGTACATCTGTTTATGTATCATTATGCACTTCAATGCAATCTTTTTTATGCATCAAGCAGGATCTTCAAGAGGTGCATCAATGTTATGCTATATGGTGAGAGCTCCCCTGTCTCAGTTGCGTCCTATTACAGAAAATGACTTATTTGTCTTTGAAAACAATATATTACAAAAAAAATCTTTTTTTTATGTATTGGCCCAATTCTACACTCTTGTTTTACACTTTATGCATTATTTATTCTAACTTTCTCCCTGACTGGTTTTACCCTGAAGCTGGAAGTAGGTCAATGTTGTATTATTGCTGTTTCTCCTCACAAAAACGATGTAGCATTCTGTATTAATACAATGTCCACAAGACCTCAAGGCTGTGTTTTTCTCCAAAAAAGTAATTTAAATAAATGTGTGTTGGATTGCTTAAGGTTGAACAGATGAATCTGTTTGTGCTTCGATAAACAGAGCACCCTGATTATTGCAGTTTGTATTCACGCCAAAAGCAAGGTCTCCACCATGTGATGCAGCCCAGCCCAGAGAAGAGCCTTCGAAATGTTAACATCCTATTATAGCTGCACAATTAAAGATATGCTGATTCTGATGAAGACCGAGAGCTGTTAAAAGTGTGACATTATTGTAACATCTGTAGACCTGCAGATTGCCTTTTTGATTGGTTATTATACACAGCGCCTTTCATGTGCCGGTCCCTGTGCAACCGGCGAGCGCTCAGCCAAACGGCATCAGTCCGTCCCTGTTCCAGATGATTGCCATGAAATAGGGACGCCCGCCCGGAGTTCACTGCAGGGGCCCTCCACGTCTCCTGAGAGCCCGTTGAGCATCAGCGATGCCTTTGTGATGAATGATCTCTAATTAACCAAATACTTTAGAAGATCCTTGTTACTGAACCGTGACCTCCCGGCGCAAGGAGTGAGCCACCGAGGATATCTATTATATTTGATTTTTCCATTGAACTGGCAGCTTGGAATTTTTGTTATTCATAATGTGAACTCAAGCTGTCAGGTCTTTTGAGACAGCCAAGGGGGTTCAATCTGGGTAATGTGTGCTCCTTTTTGTCCCCTTTCTCAAAACCAGGTCTCATTGTACGTGTGTGTCTATGTGTGTCTGTGTGTGTGTGTGTGTGTGTGTGTGTGTGTGTGTGTGTGTGTGTGTGTGTGTGTGTGTTTGTGAGCGGTGTGGCACCACTTTGTGTTAGCCTGGATACGAGGCTGATAGACACAGAGGTGCGGACAGAAGAAAAAATATGGGTCAGAGTGAGAAAGTAACACATCTTTGTGTTACTTTAGCATTGTTCTCCCTCCTATTCACAACTTTACAAAAGGTGTCTGTCTGGGAGTGCTCAGCTTTTCGCCACAAAGCTTATCTCATCAACCGCGACACATCCTTTTTTTCCATCCCATTTCTCCGTTGTGATTAGGTACAGAAGGGGCATGTGGGCCAGGCAGCAGGAAATAGATTGTTGCCTGTTGTGAAAGGAATCCAATTCCTGGCAGAATGAGTAAATCCGTCTCGTGGATCACGACAACAGAGCCGGCTGTCCATCCATAGATCCAAATGGTTTGAAGATCCGTCATGGTGACCTTAAGACAATGAATGAGTAAGTGTTCTCCCCTTCATGATCATGGTGTAGGGGATGTGAGTGTGTGTGAGTGTGTGCATGTCAGTGTGTGTGTGTGTGTGTGCGTGTCTGAGTGTGTGTTTGAGTGTGTTTGCGTGTGTGTGTGTGTGTGCGTGAATGTGTGTGTGGACCTGTATGCCTGTAAGCCACTCAACGCTTCATGAAAGAGTAATGAGCTCCCAGCAATGCATCTGTCCCCGGAGAATTTGAGGGATGCATGAGAATCCAATCCTTTTCAACACTTATATCGGCGTGACATTTCCACCCGGAGCACACACTCACACACACATCCACAGAAAACACACAAAAGACAGAGACACAGACAGCCACACATACACACATGTGTGCAGACACACACACACGCAGACACACACATACACAAATACACATACACAGACACACTAACACACACCGTTGCCATCTGCTTGGCTTAGTGAATGACACAATGACCCAGCCCCCCCCTGTCCCCTCCTAGGTGCCAGGGTGGAGTCTCCCATCAAAACCGAGGATTCTGGGAGATTCTGTTCAGGCTTCTGTCTGTCTGGTCTCCACCCAGTCTCACAGATCTCATCATCCCTGAGATAGTCTGGTGGCCTAGGTGGCCATTCACACGTACACACACACACACACACACACACACACACACACACACACACACACACACACACACACAGACAAACCTAGAGGTGTGTGGGGAATGCAGACAAAATGGAGTTATGAGTGGCGATACCTTATTGAAAATGTGTGGCACACACAAGCTGCTAGGCAGACAGACAAAAAGGAAAAAAAAGAACTCACACATTCACATTCACACGCACATGCACATGCTCACAGACATATGAGAATGTGCACGGTCACATGAGCTTGCACAGAGGCAGGCTTGATGGGAAACGGAGAGGGCTGCTTAGGTGTTTCCATCCAATAGGAGATGACATGCTGGCCAGACTATTGGATTAGACTGTGAATAAAGTGGGCACATTTCTCCCTCCCACGAGCCCCTCTCTGTTTCCTTCCTTCCTCCGTTGTTTTGCTTCCAGGCTACGAGCAGTGACAAGGCTTCTTCTGCATGTTGAGCTACTAAGGGGGTAATGGCCCTCCCTACTGCATAAAATCAGGTCTCAACTCACTGCTAATGTATGTGTGACACATAACTGATTGTAGCGATACAGGTTTAATATGATTATACTCCACAGGCATACTAAAGATCGCACATGCATGTTAATGGGATCAACCCTTTTTTAACAACTAAAGCTACAGTGAGAGGGACAAGGACAGAACATCCTCAATTATATAAATACATTTTTCCGTATGAGCTCCTTAAAGTACACCTTTGAAATGGTGGCGATAATGATCCTGGATGAGAAGGTGTCTTCCTTGTTCTTTTCTATGGTCAGACTTTTTTCTTATTAGTTAAATGTTCATGAAGAGGCCAAATCCCCACACTGTGATTCGTGCGGTCACCACAAACTCTATCTTCCTCATCGCGAAGACCTGTGTTCATATCCATTTGTTATTGAGCTTCTATTAAGTCTGCTCCCCCGGGTTCCTTCAGTCCAATAATTGCCTGACCGGCTGTCTGACCTGCGAGCCACAGGTTTGTCCTTCCGCTCTGTGGAACACCGTATTCCTCTCTGCACCAAGTAACACACAGTGGGCGATACGTCAAATTCCTGGAATACGTGACGTCAGGTAACACATGCAGGTCCATCCATCCGTGAATAAATCGGCCAGAATCCATCTGTTCGGTCATCCATCCATGCAGATCCATCCGCCCATTCCCACCCCCACACCCCTCCATGGATCCAAGCATCCATCCATTTATCTTTCTATCCACATCAGTCCCGAACAAACTGATCAAATATATTGTCTGACGAATAGCTTGTAGTTCAATCAATACTTTCGTCAATACCAGAGGTCCACCACTTTCGTATACTTCCAGATGGTACCAGAACACCTGGAGGTATTAACTGCCATCTATCCAGTCCGTACTGCTAATTAAAACGGGACTATCTTGGCATTACTGGCCATTATCAGCGGTTTAATCCAACAGCCCCTGCAGCACCAACGCAGGACATCGCTAACACCTAGAGGGCCTCAGAGTCAATTAACCACAAGGAATGGGTTCCACAATGACAACGAATGAGTGGACTTTTTGGGTTGTTACCCAACGCAGTCTGATGGATGCAGCGTGTTGCGTTGGGTGACTCTGCGGGAAGAGGAAGATCATTAGCAGATAGCAAGATAGGGGAACATGTGTGTGTGTCTGTGTGTGTGTGTGTGTTTGTGGTGAGTGGTGGTGGTGTTTGTGTGAGGGGCCTGGGGTACAGTCTAGAAAAAAAAAAAAAGTGGTTACTGTTGTATAGGCTGAATAAACCACTCCGGGTTGCCCTGTTATTAGAAAATAATGCACAACCAAATGGAACGACCATCATAGTTGATCATCAGATATTTTATTGTTTAGTTATATATAACAGATTCCTTAAATATTTATTCAGTGGTTCAGGGAAGAATGCCTAGCCTCACACTGGTTAGTTTGAACAGGCATTAGAGGAATATACATGGATATATTCATGTGCATTATTTACAATTATGAATTTCAATATGGCAATCAGCAATTAATTTTTTCATTAAGATGTCAGTGTTTCACGTAACTTTAACAAGTCACCGTACAAACTTCTGTGCTGCGTGCTAGTTTGATGATGTCATAAAATGTCATCTGAGTTGTCTGCCAGATTCAGAAAAAACGAAATGACCCCAGTCTGACTCTAACTCTGGCTGGAGGGAACAACACGCACACGCACACACACACACACACACACACACACACACACACACACACACACACACACACACACACACACACACACACACACACACACACACGCATACTCTCTCTCGCTCTCTCTTGCTCCCTCACACACACACACACAATCTCACACTCACACAAACACACAAACAGACACACCCACACACACACACACACATATAAAGTCCCCCCCCCCACACACACACACACACACACACACACACACACACACACACACGCACACACCCACACACACCCACACACACCCACACACACACACACACACACTCTCACAATCGCACACATACACACCAACAATCTCACAATCTCACAAACACACACACACACACACACCACACACACCTCACACACCTCCACCACTATTCTCTACTCATGCTTTGAAGTTTGGAAAAATGTGTTATTGTGTCCCCGGGAGAGTCGGGGGGCACCACCACCCCTCTCCCCACTGGTTGCCAGGGGCTGATCTGATGGACACTCTGAGTGTGTGGGTGCGTCTGTGTTGTGTGTGTGTGTGTGTGTGTGTGTGTGTGTGTGTGTGTGTGTGTGTGTGTGAGTGTGTGATTGTGTTCATGTACGAATGTATATATGAACAAATCGCTTAATGTGTTTTTGACTTATGTGTGAGCAATATGACCTTGACCTTGGCAAAAGTGCCAGTCATACACGTACGATGACGGAAATAAATGCATAGGTTGTTGTTGTATACAAGTGTGTTTGCGTGTTTTCCCTTCAGACCACAGACCAGAATCTCCATGACACTGTCTGAATATCAATTAATACGAGGGATCCCAACTCTCTTCCTCATCTACATAAAGTATTAGGCTGTGATTTGTTAGGACCCCCAGGTTAATTGTTGACATCGTCTTTGTCCAAATGTAAATCAGCCCTGATTTTTGTTAAACTCACCCTCTCTCGCAGTGTAGACACATCCTAAAATCGGGCAGTTGGCCATCAATTGACATCCATTGTATTCCAAATTATTGTCTAGCAGCTCCCACAGCTGCATCTTTGTTTTTTCCAACCAAGGTAAGTGCACATTAACTTCCCTGGCCAGGTATCTCTCATAGTGCAGACAATAAAAACAAATTGACAAGGAATGATTCTGTGTTTACATTCTACTGCGCATGATCCCAGACTTCGAGTGTGAAGCGTGCGGTTAGAATTCTGTGTGAAGATAGTGGCCGTGTTTAAGGGAGCGTGATCACTTTGAAGTCTGACTCATGGCTGATTTACATCCCAACTAGATAAAGTCACCAATTAGCATGGGGTCTTAACAAACCGGCCAAATCCTTTAACACAGCATCCCCCCCCCCCCCCCCCCCCACGGACCACACCCCCTACTCTTCCCACACTCCGACTCTCCCCCCATTGGGAGAGAGTGGCCAGGGCTGTCAGAGTGGTCAGTACACTGTGTCTTGTTCTCAGCCATGCCCAAGTAACCAGTGCCTCATTAAGAGTGGAGAACAATGCTTTATGTTGTGATATCCCATTGGTCATGGTCCCATCATGGAGCTCCTTCCGGTCTACTGTTCTCAGCAAGGGTGTCTTCTATATGTGTATAAAGCCTATAGGGCCTATGCTGTATACACACACCAAGAGTACTCAAAAGCATGTTGCCTTCTTTCTGTTGTCTGTCCAAACCTGTTGAGATGATTTGGCACCAGGTTACTATCAGTCCTTATCCGTCTTTCCTCCTGGGCTTGTGTAACAAGCTTTCTTATCTCTGAGTCTCCTTAAAGTAAATAAACAGGATTTTCTCCTCCTCCTCTGAACACAAAAATATCTTACACTTGGAAACATTTGAATGTTTGCTTTACTACAAAGAGATATACAACTTTGTCTACTATAATGTCCAAAGACCTCCATTATGATTCTTGGCAGTGTGTTATACATTTTATCATTCATTTATACTGAAATGAATGTTGATTTTCTGCTGCAATTTGGGTGATGCATATTAATCACTATTTGAATAAGTTATTGCATGAAAGAACAAGGCGCTTGCTAATGGTTGCATGAGGCCCCAACATTTGGCATGAACAGTGTGGTGGTAATGAAGACACAGCGTCCCCTGTCTCTGTCTGTGGAGGGTCCCTAATGAGCTGGATCAATACGATATAACCAAAAAATCCATATTAATGGATGTAGCTGTATTTGTTTTTATAATACGAAAAATACAATTTTCTTCTCAAAGTCTTTGTTTAACCAATATGTAGAGTGAGACGATCGTATTGTTTCGAAATATTTACCGGAAGATGAGTGTGACGCATACGCACACACGCACGCACACATGCACGCACTCATGCACATTTGAGAAAAAAAACACATAAGGAGAGAGGGCTGCAAAGAGTGGAAAAGAGCAACATTTTAAATTAAACAACCAAAAAAGATCCCCTACCTCTCTGCTCACTCCCTCCATACGTTTCTCTGCCATGGAAAATCGTTGCATTTCACGCACCTGTGATTGAAAGACAAGATGGATTCCCCGAACCAAACCAAGTGCAATCTTTATACTGGGAAGGGCTGCTACCACACAACACTCCTTTCAGGGCTTCTAAACAATATATAGCCCCTGTGATATTTGTGTTCATATTCTGCTATTTCCCATACTGGTTGATATCTACCATCCTCTGCATCTTTTATAATCACATGATAGGACAGATGCAACACACACGCGGTTCTGCTTTATATCAAACACATAGCAACATGAGCTGGCATTCGAGTGTCAGCCTCAATTTGAGGCAGCCTAGCACAACACAGCCAAGTTATAAATATCAGCAACAGCACATTGTTCTAGATACCAGAATAGCAGAAGAAGAAAGCAAGAATAAATTAATACATTGATCACTTCTACTCATGATGGGATCATTTGCATTGAGAGATGTGTGGGTGATAAGTATTTTTTGCCACATTTGGCATGATGGGAATGATTATTTTTGTGCCCGTAGATAAGCGATTGGGGAATGGTGTTTGCGGGGGGGGGGGGGGCATCTACCCACTCTGTTTAAGTAGAAGTGATTGTAACAGATGGAAATGTGCGATGACATGGAACGCCTGCTTAGTAGCAGAGTTTCACGTACACATTCACACAGAGCCTGTAGGAACTGATGCAGCTTCATGCTCAAATCAACGCTTCACACTTATACTCCACACATATTCTTTCTGGCTTTCTGGCAAGCACACACACACACACACACACACACACACACACACACACACACACACACACAAACACACAAACAAACACACACCACCAAACACAGCCTGCGTCGTGACAGCAGATCCTCCCATTCCTGACATTTTTCTCCCTTATTAATTTCAAGCAAACAAATATCAACACTTCTTCAATTGTTTTTCGTAACATTGCAGAAGAGTCCTGAACAGTCCTTCGTCAGTCTCCGAGAGCCTGGGACTGTGGCGTGATGCTCTGCTGGAGGCCAGCAGAGTTTTCCCATTACCTTCCCCTAATGACTGGGCAGTCTGCAGTCTTTATGCCATCTGTGTTAAGCTCCTCAGCAGGCAGTGGCTGGAGCGCCTTGCCTTGCATCCATCAGCCCAGTCAGATGGTAATGATGCAGCTGAGCCACGGGGATGGGGGATGAGGGCCAGACATCTTCATCTTCCTCCTCAGGTGGCTGGATGACCTACACACAGACAGACCCAGAACCACACACACAGATGAACATGCACGCGCACACGCACCGACACCCACGCACCCACACATAGACAGACAGACACACACACACACACACACACACACACACACACACACACACACACACACACACACACATACAGATGAAAACACACACACGCAGGAACGAACACACACACGGCCAAATCCCCACAAGGGGATCCATATGAACACACACGCACACACAAACAGGCACGCACATAGACAGACACCCATGCACACGCAAACACACACACATACACACACATACCCGCTCTATCTTTATCTCTCTCACTCACTCTCTCTCTCTCATACACACACACGCAAGGTCGTAAATTCCTCACAAAAGCAGAGCGGCTCTGTCTGTAGTGCTTTTAATATTTTTTCCCTGTACTTACCTTTCCCCCCCAAGTCTGTTACCCAATAATGACTTGGACCACGTTGTATTTCACTAATGGATGGCTCTCTGCTAATGGACACCACTGTTGTGGTATAAAGCACTAAAAGCACCAGCAAGGGGCTCTCTGCTGTTCCTGTCTCCCCGCTTGGACGGGGAAACGTTGACTTCTGTTCTTTTTTGCTGTTTTTTTTGCTGCCAATTTCTTAATTGTTTTGGGAAAATGTCACCTTAGCCAAATGTATTAATTGACTATTTTTCTGGACTTCCTCCCACATAAATGGGTCAAGTAAAAGAAATGGATTTGGTTTACTAATGAGAGTCAGGGAAAGTAAGATTTAACTCTGGGGTTCTGCAGCTAAGCTAAAGCCGTTTCTGATTCCTTCCGTCTTCATTAAAAGGACCTCAGAGGTATTTTTTCCACCATCCCTTCTACCTACACCTCAATTGGTCGGTACAGGATGCCAACGGACAGATAGAGAAGGAAAGAAAAACAGCTTCCTTGTAGCTCAGAAGCCCCACACAACCAGATTTATAACAAGAATTTGCAGAAACGTACGATTGATAGTGAAGCTCCCAAGCTTTGAACGTCTCAAATTTAAATACTGTCCCACATTAGTTTGGGATATTGAGATTCTTCTGTTAAGTTATTGTTGTTTCTCTTTATTCTGACTTATGCACTTATTAAGTCGTTTTGAATGAAAGCGTCTGCTAAATAACCTAAATCTAAATGTAAATGTAAAGCCAATTCATCTTTATGGATTATATTGATTTGAATTGAATTGAACAGCAGTCCTTTGTCGTATGTTCTTTATTGGTTAGGGTTAGTGTCCTGGTGTCCTCGCATCCCAACAAGATTTCATCCCCTTGACATCCAGCTAACTCCATGAGTGGATTGTTTTTGGGTGATTATGTAATTTATTTATTTGTACAAAATGTCAAGGATGCCATGGGGAAACATGTTGTGTTGTGTGTGTGTGTGTGTGTGTGTGTGTATGGGGGGGGGGGGGGGGGGGGGGGGGGTGTGTGTACTGAAGATTCAACAACACAGATTTTGTTGTCGCCATATTCAAGTTCTCCCTTGCATTTTCTTTTCAGCTTCAAGATTCGAGCCAATGTTAGAGTTAAATTACAAATATCATCATCATTTTTATCGTATCCAAAATTAAGTTACCTGCCTGGTGTGAAATTTGATCTAGAACCATGATATGGTTTCAGTTAGGTTTCCAGATTGATTACAAGCACACGTTTCCCCCGCAAATTGCTAATGTAGCCCAACAGGACATACTGGGAAGACAGATTGATTGAACATGGCAGCTATGAATGGTTGACATGGTGCTTGTCAATCAAAGGAGATCTCGTGTCACTTGCTGAAGTGTCCCCTTGATTTTACCCTTCAGCTTACAAGTGTTATATCATCTCAATCTGCAAAAGTTAGCTCTAATTGAAAGCAGTTCAACTAAGGATGCATTCTACACACGAAGAATGAGGGAATAGTAGTTTGTTCTCTTTTAATAGTTTGCTTCATCAACATATCTGAAGTCAACGTGTTGCATCACTACACTTACACATTGAGACCCTTACATTAGAGATACTGCTGGAGTTACTTCAGACATTTTCATCACAACAAGTATAAGTGAAGAGTAGACCACACTTTTAATATAATGACTTGTGACCTCCAACGATTTTACACAACCACTGAAACCTCTATGCCTATACGGCATCGGACATTCTTTATAGGGTCCTAGATACACTGATCTTGTTTTTTGGGCTGCGGGTGACACGTTTGTCTACACATTATTGCACTGAGCTACGTAGATTTAGACATCATTACAGAACTAGGCACAACCGCGCCTTTACAGTCAAACATTTCAGCACCCTGGACAGCTCTTCATGCAGCGACATGCCAACACACACCGGTTCTAAAGCACCTCAGAACTGCCCTCTGTATCGTGACGCGCCTCTAGTTTATTGACTCGTTCAGACTGTGTTCGCTCGGGGAACTCCGGCTCATGTTGGACAAGCTCACCATTAGTGACTTCACCTTGTGTGCATAATAGTTTCTCAGGTTGACTGACGGCACCTCTTTGATACCCTCGTCGAAATCGCAGCTCCTCATCGCGATCTCCAACTGCTTCTGCCTCTTGTAAAACAGGGAGAACTTGTTGAAGATCAGCGTGATCGGGAGCACCACCACCAGGATGCCGGCCAGGATGCACGCCGACGCCGTCAGCTTCCCCGCGATCGACGTGGGCACCACGTCCCCGTAGCCCACCGTGGTCATGCTCACCGTGGCCCACCACCAGCACGCCGGGATGGTGGACAGGTCCTCGCTGTCCTCCTTCTCCACGGTGTACGCCATCACGGAGAAGAAGGACACCCCCACGGCCAGGTAGAGCAGCAGCAGGCCCACCTCCTTGTAACTGTTCTTCAGCGTGGCGCCCAGCGAGCGCAGCCCCGTGGAGTGCCGCGCCAGCTTCAGGATGCGGAATATCCTCATCAGCCGCAGCACTTGCGCCACCCGGCCCAGGTTGGCCAGCGCCGGGCTGCTCTCCGCCACCAGGTTGATGACCAGCGTGAGGTAGAAGGGCAGGATGGACACCAGGTCGATGACGTTCAGCGGGTGCTCGAAGAAGCGCAGGAGGTCCGGTGCCACCACGAAGCGCGCCGCCAGCTCGAAGGTGAACCAGCCGATGCCCACGTGCTCCACCGTCTCGAAGCGGGGGTCCTCCACCAGCTGACCCTCGGCGTCCACCAGGCTGTACTCGATCATGCTGTTCATGCACATGGTGGCGATGGAGCCCAGCACCACCAGGATGGACAGGATGCTGATGACGCGGCTCGCCACCGAGTAGCCTGGGTTGTCCAGCATCAGCCAGACGTGGCGGCGCGCGCTGCCCAGCGGCTGCTTGTCGAACTTGGACGCGTCGTTGTAGAACTCCAGCA
>NC_136934.1:39130155-39145155 GCF_949987615.1 Pollachius pollachius
GTGTGTGTAGAGTTGAGGCTGTTTACATTTGAAAGGAAGCAGCAGAACTGCATGGGCTGGCCCTGTTTGTTGAGAGCTCAGCAGTTTGTTGAGCGCTCAGCAGAACAAACAGGCCTTCATCAGGCCAGTGTTCTCAGAGAGGAGAGTGTTCAGTGAAACGCTAAATAAGGACACGCTAAAGTACTTCAGCTAACCCCTCTCCATACAAGGATGTACACACAGGTGCCACTCATACACAAAAGAGATACCTAACACAGAAAATTTGTGTGTGTGTGTGTGTGTGTATGTGTGTGTGTGAGTTAGAGAGAGGGAAGCGGCATAGGCCATGGATCATATTTTACTGCTTGTTTACTAGCGTGTACACATTGAATGGTCTTAAGAGATTGTCTCGTAGACTACTCAAGGTCCTCTCATATGCCTGAGAATGCCCATCAATACTGCCGTAATGGTCTCAGTGTGGGGGTAAAAGCCTTTCACGTGTGGATGTGAACGCATTACCCTTGTATATGTGGGAGGTAAAGTATGAAATATAGGCTACACTGCCCCTCATATGTGCCTCTCCACATTCACTCACATTATGCCCTTTTCTCCTTTCCTTCATCCATTGTTTTCTTCATTTCATGAACATACCCTCTCACTCAAACCCTTAAACCCAATTATGATCTATTTGAGAATAATCCAAAGTTGTTTTTTATTCAATTGGATATTCGAGCCAATCAGACTTGTATGTAAACTCTACAGCTATACCGCCGCGGATATTCATTCTCCTAGCTGTTACCATGACTACTCTCTTTTGATTAACATGTTAAATAAAGGTGTTATAAATAAGACGCTGTCAAGATCCTCCTCATTAGTATCATCAAAGCGTACCAGAGTATCCATATGAACGAGGCTGCCCACGCAGCTACCTTGCTGGTTGGGTGCTCATGCAGGTGCACATGCTAGGGGGGATTACAGGAGAGGTCCTTCATTAATGGGGTGAGGCGTGGGGAGCACTCCCTGGGCTGGCCCTAAGGAGTAGCCAGCTCCGCGGCGGCTTTGTGTACCTACCGTAGGGTGCTTGGCAGCGCATATCGGGTCAAGTTGTGATGTGATGTTAGGACACACTTTATTATTCAATTTTATTTTTTTTACATTCAGCTGCTGATGAGATCTCCACAGCAATAATGCTAAAAATGGTTCAGCATTGTTTTTTTATTACGGAAACATGCATGAATGAGACACCTGTTGCCGAGCTTGACACACATCATCAAACAGAACGAGTGCCATCCTACAGGGCATTTGATGGAGCAGCTCCTTTGTCCCACCATCTGGATGAGGATTTTGGCACAGTCGGACCACAGCTTCCGTTGTCCGACTCGTTTGGGGCTGTTCCCTTGTCTGCCCGCCAGGGGGCAAAATTTATTGGAAATTAAAAAAATGATTAATTGAAAATCTTGACAAGTAGGCTTTACTTGAAACCATTCATATTAATATTATGTATTAGGCTATGCCACACTACATATTCTTACGTAAGCATGGTTTGATTTTATAATAATATATTCTTTATTTATTCTTACTTTTTTACTACTATTATTCTTGATTTTTTTACAATTATTATATAATATCAATGTGTGTATGTATATGTATATATATGTATATATATATATATATATATATATATATATATATATATATATTTGATTGGGAACTTTTGGAAGCAGGCTATTGGACGGCTTAGAGGTCAATCACGCCACTGGCGACGTCTGACCACGCCCCCTCCACGTTGCTTCTCGTCCCCCTCTTCCCTCCCACCTGTTCCTATTTCTTCCTCTGCAACTGTACTTTCTCGTGCTCCCATTGAAGTGATTACGGGAAGTCTCAAGGGATGACAAGTTTCAACACACTTGGACAACTATGTGAAGATAAAATCAATAGTGGTTTTCAAGAATCCAGAATAAATTGCACAACAGGAAAATATGGCAAACTCTTCTCTATTCCAGAACACAAGTTCTGGAATAGAGTTGCTACCTAATGCATCCCCTTTTCACCATTCCGACATGCGTGAAAATCCACTCCGGGTAAGTACTACAAAAATAATAATAAAGTAACCCTTAAACCCCTAACTAAATTGACACGACACTGTAAACTTTTGTGTTATTGAAACAAAATCTGAAACTGAACATTATTTGTGAAAACTAGTCATTGTGAGTCCATAAGTGTCTCCCCAATCTGAAAGCTCTTTGTTAATGAGCTTTTTGTAAATGAGTTCGCAGCAACGGGTAGAACACTTGACAGCTCTGAGATCAATCGTGTTGGCACGTGTCAAAACATTTGTTTCGCTATTCATATTCGGATCAAAGTCCTCACTTTGGAAGCCCGACGTTTTATCTAGTTTGAAGATGCTCAGAATAGTGTGCGTGTGTGTTCGTGTCCGTGTGTGCGTGCGTGCGTGAGGTGTGTGAGTGTGTGTGTGGGTGTTGTCCGTGCCTGCTTCGTCTGTGCGTCTGTGTGTTTGCGTGCGTAGGAAGGTGATTGTCAGAGCGAGAGCAAAACAGGAAAACGTTATTTGCCATCAAAATTAAAATCGTCTGGCGCTCTCTGTGTGAGAGCCGAGTGCGCGCGTCCTACTCGCATGCCACTCACGCACACTTTTCTCATTCTCATCTTCCTATCGTCTTGTGCTCTTGTGCTCCGTCTCTGTCGCGTTTATCCTCTCTGTGGCGGGGCTTCGAGGGAGAGGCGTGAGGAATTGCTCATGGGAGATGAATGGCACCACTGTACCGCCTCTGAACAGCTGGACATTCACTGGTGCTGCTGAACACCGAACACCCCCCCCCCCCCCCCCCCCCCTCACCCTCCCTGACCATCAAGCCCTCTCTCTCACTCTTTCCCTCTCTCTTTCTCTCTCTCTGTTCGTCTCTGTCTCTGTCTCTGTCTGTCTATCTTTCTCTTACCAATCTCTGTCTCTCCCCCTCCCTCCCTCCTTCCCTCAATCTCTCCCTTCCTTCCCTTAACCTTCTGTCCCATTGGGTATCTCTCTCTCCGTTTCGCTGGTCTTTATTCCTATTACCTTGACAGAACCAGCCTGGCGCTCCTTGTCTATCCCTGCTGCCCAGCTCCCGCCACCTCTTAGTGGGCCAGGCTGAAGGGTCCGGGAAGGGGGGACAGATCTCCATTGTCATTGGAGACAAAGAGCAGTGTCTGTCCTGTCATTCTCTCTCTCTCTCTCTCTCTCTCTCTCTCTCTCTCTCTCTCTCTCTCTCTCTCTCTCTCTCTCTCTCTTTACAAATCCCTTCTCCACTGGGAGTGTAGCTCAGCAGATAAACTTAAGTAAGTTTATCCCAGGTCAGGACCTGCTGAGACCTCCAGATGTGCTTGCCCACACACACACACACACACACATATACACACACACACACACACACACACACACACACTCACACACACACACACAAAAACACACACACACACACACACACACACACATAGACACACACACACATAGACACACACACACACACACACACACACACACACACACACCTCTTTATCTGTTGAATTTAGATCGCACCTTTGCCTTGCTCATAAACAGAGAAACTGAATCTCTCTCTATCTTTCTCTCTCTCCTTTCTCACACCCCTCCCCCTTCCCTCTCTCATCCTAAAGAGGAGAGCAGATATAAGACAACCATGTTGTCTTTTCAATCCTGCCTGTTCTGTTCTGTCTCGAACCTAGAGGTGACACACAGACAGGACATTTTGGTGTCTTCACTTTTGTGCCAGAGAGGGTTTAGCCAGGCTGATGCCTTGAGTGTTCTTTCCTTCTCTCTGTCTCTGCCCATCTCTCTCTCAGTCTCTTTCTGTGTCTTTCTGTGTCTCTCTCAGTCTGCCTCTCTCTCTCTGTATTTCTCTCTGTATCACTCTCTCACTCTCTCTCTCTCTCTCTCTCTCTCTCTCTCTCTGTCTCTATCTGTCCCCCTCTCCCTCCGTCTCTCTATCTCTCCCAGTCAATTCAAGTGAATTCAAAAGAGCTCTATTGGCATGGAAGATAAAAATTCACATTGCCAAAGCAGTTTGAAAATGAAACAAAGGAATGGTTAATGTAAAATATCGATAGATCGTTTATAAAATACAAGTAGTGCAAAATGAGGTAATGGTAAGTGAGTGAATCAAACAATTTCCCAGAATGGGCCACAGAACGAGTCTGTCTCCATCTCCACAGGCATTATTGACTATACAATTGAAGCACTATATTACAAGCATCTGTCTCACTATCTTGAAACAGTGTGGGTGAAGGGCCCACTCATTGATCCAAATAATTTCTGTAGACACTTAAAGACCCATTCTTATTTTGTAATAATAACACAATACAACAATATAGTCCCCATACAGTCACATGGTTATTTTCCAAGGGCGGGCATTCCTAGGAATGCTGTAGGCGTCCGGCCTGCCTGGTAACGTGGCTGATATTTGGCAAGCAGGCAGTGGGCAGTGGTCACGCCTTTGGCCTGTGTGACTTGTTTGCTCTTCCTGCCACCGGATAAGTCTCTCTCGCCCGCTCTCCCTCTCGCTCTCTTTCGCCAATCCCTGCTCCACTGGGAGTGTATCTCAGCAGTTCAAGTATGACCCGGGTTTAAACGTACTTGCTTACACTTGCTTACACAAACACACACACACACACACACACACACACACACACACACACACACACACACCTCTATCTGTTTAATTTAGCTCTCCCTTCCTCATCCATCCTCTCTCTCTCTCTCTCTCTCTCTCTCTCTCTCTCTCACTCTCCCACACACACACACACACACACACACACACACACACACACACACACACACACACACACACACACAAACATCCATGTTATCTGCCAGCAAGGCCGTTCCTGATATGACCCAGCTAGTCCTCATAGAGGCCCTGTGTCAGCAGTATAAACAGCAGCAGCAGCAGCATTAGCAGCAGCAGCAGTAGTAGCATTAGCAGCAGCAGAAGCAGTAGCAGCATTAGCAGCAGCAGCAGCAGCAGCAGCATTAGCAGCAGCAGAAGCAGTAGCAGCATTAGCAGCATTAGCAGCAGCAGCAGCATTAGCAGCAGCAGAATTAGCAGCAGTAGCAGCAGCAGCAGTATTAGCAGCAGCAGTAGCAGCAGCAGCAGCATTAGCATCAGCAGCATCTAGCCCACTGTACCACATGGAGCTCAGCCAGCATATCGATCACAGCTCATTGAATGGAGAACCACTGGTCTAATGGATGACACAGCATCTCTGAACAGAGAGATGGCAAGCCCACAACAGCAGTGACTCATAGAGATCTCCCACTCTATGTCAGTGTCACTCTCTCTCACTCATTCACTCACTCACTTACTCACTCACTCACTCAATCACTCACTCACTCATTCACTCACGCCCCCCGCCTAAACACACACACACACCAAAAAAGGTCAACTTGAAGCAGCCACAGTGTTACTGTAATAAAAATACTGGGAAAATGTGCTATCAGCAGCATATCCATCATTGGATAAAAATGTGCGTGCGCAAGGCTCGCATGCACAAACACGCACACAACAGATGTCTTTGGTTTGGTATCATTCATATTGCATGTTTATTTTGGGTTTATGTCGAGTGACAGCTCAGGGGATGTATGAATAAGAGAGCTTTTTTTTGCTTAAAGATTCATAACCTTAAATTTGAATAGTTAAATATTGTATAAAATCATAGCACCCTAGTCTTCAAACTGGGATTTAAAAATGTATTTGTGTGAGGGATGCATTATGAATGGGTTTACACTGCGAGTAAATCTAGCTCTCATTCAAAGCAGATGAAATGCATTCCCTTGCACAGGCGTGGAAAGGAATTAGTGAAGGAGTCAGCTATTATTTCCAGGTAGGTCTTATATAGGCCAGGGGTTGCTCATATACTATCAGGCATCTCTAATCAGATGATAAGCGCATTTTCATTGGAAGGACATCTAATTGAAGTGTAAACCAGCTCTTGACTTTAATTGCCCTCACTGAATGCATGAATAATTATTCTGCGGAAAATGTACTGCCAAGAAAAATGTCTTCCATGTGTGTATTCTTAAAGAGTGTTAAACTAAAACGATTGATTGTTCATGATGACATTGATTATTTCCTGTGGCTCTGGTGCTGTCATGGTGGTTATCAGTAAGACACAGGTCAGAAGATATAAGTGACAAATATCTATTTTTGCTATTTTTTTTCTTTGCTAATATTTTTCCCTTTGTATTTTTCCTTTTGTTGTTTGTATGTTCTCTCATCTTTATCTCTCTGCCCTCCTTAATAAGGACATAAACACCTAGTCTGAATCCTCTCATATTCTTTTTTGCATTCATCCCTCTATCTCTTTCTCGATTCCTGCCAACAGTTTTCTAAAAGCTCTTGTGGGACTAAATACGAGGGGGTATCGTCTCTGTCTTTGAAGGTTTCTTCCTCTAGCTTTATTTATTTATGATACACTCTCGCCCCACATCTCTCAGCCCTTCTTCCTCTCACAAACGCACTCCAACCGCTGCATGCATCCATCACCATGTTTACCTCCTGCAACTCAATAGTGGCACTGAGCAATAATTTGACCCAAATTGAGCAGGATATACGGTGTTGAATTACCTTGAAATGCTTAAAAAGGATGCCATGCTTTGTTCAAATTTTTTTTTTTTACTTGGAGAGATACAGTTTATTGCTGCATCGTGCAGCAATTATGAGCCGACACTGAGAGACTCCCCTGCAAAATGATGTGCAATGTTTATTATAAGAAAGCCCTTTCTTTATACCAGCAAGCCATCCTGAGGAGGGGAGACAATGGTTGTACTACCTCTCAAGCCATCTTATCTATATTTCTTTCCTGACTCGTTTGGTCAGACTATTGTGTTTTGTTGGTGCATTGGGCTGCATCCAAATTCTGCTCCATGTGTCGTAAATCATCACGGAACTAGATGGAAGATAGATATGTTTACAAGCGTGAGAGAATATGTGAGATGAAGAGAGAAATGTACTATTCTGCTCCATTGTATTAGCTTTCTGAATAAATATAAATTGCAATGCGTTTCAGTTTGAGGATGATCGGAGGACAAACAAACAGGATATTTACAATGTGTCAATGGCTGCAATCACTAGGAAGATAGAGATCCCACAAACACACTTAAACAATTAGTACATGGCTCTAACCGACCAAATGTTTTGGGGCAGCAATGTGGGGTTTTGTTACTATACGTACAGTACCTAGTCTAATGGGTTTTCCTTGTTTGTTTCCCGTTTTCCCAAAGACTTATATCGTGGGAATCATCATCTCCATATGTGGGAACGTGCTCATCAGCGTCTCACTCAACATTCAGGTAGGAAACAGTGAGCGCGTTGTCAGCTCCACAGCAGTCACAGCACAACAGAAACACCACTAATACAAGGGGAGCTGTGAGTATGAACACAGTGTGTATACACACTTTCACACCGTTGCTTGTTTTGGCCATATTTTCAGTTTGCATTAAAATTGCATTATTAATTGATTATATTCATATGATATAGACCACATATTTTCCTTGGATTCACTTGATCGTTTTCCCAGATGTTTTAGTAGTTATTAATCTAATGTTGAGCTGATCGACGGAAAGTTTGTCTCTAAATGAACGCAAACTCTACAGACTTCAATCCCAACTGTAGCCATGTGTTTAATCAACAAAGTGTCACTTAAAATATCCAAATAATATTGATTACACTGGTGATTAGGTCCAATATGAAGCACAATCGCATGAAAAAAACTCGCTTATGTCCCACTATTTTTTCCTGCCTCTACAGGAACATGTAGACACGAACAATTCCATAACATAACATGAAACACATGTTGCATCTCTAAAACATTTCCCACTTGATCTCAGAACACAGTAGAGTTCTTTCAGGCTTTGATAAAGGGCTATATAAATATTGTGTGGAACACCATTGTTCACTCAACACATAAATTCTCTGATTTGATGTGATATGGTGACAGGCTGCCCTGTGCTTTGTATGAAGAGACATGACTGGCCCCACCACAGAGGACGGATACACTAGTCTTTAGAACCCCTTTCCAATGTGTACTGGGATATCTGATCGTATCAATGGACTCAGGCCAAGTGTCCTCATGAATAATGCACATTAACAAAACAGCCAAACTCCTATTTAGTGGCTTGCTCCTTTATTTCCAGACATTAAAGCATACATGCATTTTAAAAGGAAATAAAATACAAAACAAAAAAACAATAAAACTTTAATTATATTTATCACCTTTCACCTTTTCCTTTCAGGATCATTGCTCAAGGTAACTTAAAGACAAAATAAATATTTCTTTATTGAATGTGTTATTGCACTATTTACACAATTGCACACAACATTATTTGAGTGTTATAAATAAATAATAGCATGGAAAGGAAATCAGTGCCTTCCCCCTCAATGGCTCCCTCCCCTCCCCCCTCAAGAGATGTTTTTTGTGTCTGAGTGTTTGGTGTCAAGACACCTAGCAGATGTGGGCCATCAGCTAAAATGACTATTGGAGGACGGGGCTGTTACGGAAGTCATAGTTTGTGATTGGATAATGCTAGGTTATATACAAGTACCATACAAGCTAGATAAATAAGTGATACAACCCAAATAAGGCCACTGGATTAAATATGATCATATTTAAGATGCCATTGCATATGCCCCTGTAAAATATTTGAACTGAATGTGGCGTAGTTTCAAATCCATGGTTTTCTAGGGCAGATTACATTTTCAAACTCAAACCGCTTTTAAATTATTTCACCAATCTGCATAAAACTTGGTAATTACCATCAACAAAGGACCCCCTCCAACCTGTTTGTAGATACGTCAAATGAACTAGTTTGCTACCAACAGTTTGCACAAAACTGTCAACAGTGGACAGAATTTTCTATAGAATTTATGAGCAGAGGTTACCATTAGCGACAGCTCTATATGACTAATAAGTTTCCCATATCTTGCATAACACATCCAGGGCAAATACCACCTCATGGGAAAGTGACAGGCAGGAAGTTAAGATGAACAAAATTAAAATACAAATGCTATAGGGTTACCTATATTTAACCCCTCGTAATAATGCATCATGTCATACGCATTTATGGAAGTTAAAATCATCTGGTAGCTGTTCCAAATGGCTCCCACTTATCTTAAAAGACAGGATCACCTAATTGCATACTCCTAAATGATCACTTACTGGCTGGTCGGCAAATTAAAATGGAACTAAATTAAACATGTAGAGTTAATACCACAGTAGTCACAAGAACTACCTCCACTGAACCAACAACCTTTTCTTTCTTTGTGGCTGCGCTCAACCTGGCTAATTGCCTGACACTGAGACAAAGCACGCCCCCTTCATCCTTCCCCTCTCTCTTCTCCTCTCTTCTCCCTCCCTCCATCCTTCCCTCTCATTTCTCTTCTCCTCTCCCCTCCTCTCCTCTGTTCTCCTCTCTTCACCCCTTTCTCTTCTCCTCTCTTCTCTCTCTTCTCTGCTATTCTCTCTCTTCTCTTCTCCTATTCTATCTTCTCCTCTCTCCATCCTCTTCTGTTCTCTCCCTCCTCCACTCTCTCTTCTCTCCTCTCTTCTCTCTTATCTCCTCTCCTCTCTCTCCTCTCCTCTCTTCTCTCTCTTCTATCTTCTCTTCTCTCTCTTCCCCACTCCTCTTTTATCTGCCTCCTCTTCTCTATTTTCTCTTTTCTCTCCTCTTCTCCTCTCCTCTCTTCTCTCCTCTCCCCTCCTCTTCACTTCTCTCCCTCCTCTTCTCTTCTCCTCTATTCTCTCTCCTCTCTCTTTTCTCTCCTCTTCTTCTCTCCTCTCATTCTCCTCTCTTCTCCCTTCTCCTCGTGTGCAGAAATACACCCATGTGCGGCAGGCGCAGCGAGGCCTGAAGCCCTACTACACCTCCCGGCTGTGGTGGTGTGGCGTGCTGCTCATGGGAGTCGGGGAGCTTGGGAACTTCGCTGCCTACGGCTTCGCCCCCGCGTCTCTCATCGCCCCCCTGGGCTGCGTGGCAGTCATAGGTGGGTGCTCCTTCAAGCCTCCCCAGGGTTGTGTCGGCCGTGGTGATGGGGGGGGGGGGGGGGGGGGGGTTGGTTTGTCTGTCATGTGCATGGACCACTCTTCCACATCCAACTCAACCATGTCTACCGTAATGAGACTTGTAAAGTCATCTTTTTAAATTAGCTGAAACACTCCAATCAAATCCTGCAGTTGGATACCCTATTGTCGAAAAAGATCCTCACCCGATATGACCTGATGCTCGGCTGCTGCTGTTATGCTTATGAGCCAATCAAGACGGAGCCTGTGCGTGTGTGTATGTGTGTGTGTGGGCGGGTGCGTCTAGCAGCTGTTGAGTGCAAACACGGCGTGGAGAGGACAGGTTAAACATTGAACAGGCTCCAGCCGCACCCCCCCTGGCCGGCAGTGGAAGCGGCGAGCGGTGACTCAACGTTATTAATTGCCGCTATTAAGGGTGACAGCGCTCGAATGTTCCTATAGCGGTGGCACCCGGCAGGTGAACGCTGTGAATAAAAACAGTGAATGAAGCCACGGGACTGGTTAAGGAGGTCAAAGTAGCCGGGTGATGGGCTCTTTCCCCTGCTTCAGACTCAGCCTTACGAGCAGAAATGAGCAGAAATTAAATTAATAAAATTAGAATTTCAAGGAGACTTGGCACACTTCTGTTCAGTAGATATAGACATGAGCCAAGTCTATATAATGGGCGCCCGTTTAAAATTAAAGCGATGGATGAATGACATATCCTGGTCAGTGCGGCCGACTGTACAGACACTTGTTGCTGGTATCACTCAGCCAGTAATGGTTTTGCGTTGAGGTGCCCTTGAAAGATGGACGTGTGCTGGCTCGGTGTGTTTAAAAGAATCATCGTCTGGATCTGGATTAATGAGTCTGAAGGTCGGAGACGCCGCCGAATGGAGGCAGGCTCCAGAAAGATGTCTGCAGCCATAACGTCATTCATTCTCAGTTGTAACAAGTGGGGCCAGAGTAGTTGTGTTTGTGTGTGTGGGTGTGTGTGTGTGTGTGTGTGTGTGTGTGTGTGTGTGTGTGTGTGTGTGTGAGTGTGTGTGGTGAAAGGTCGCCATCTGTCACTGCTGTTGCTCCACCTTTGTAGACGGAGTGAGCGTCATCAGCATCCACAATACAGACAGGCACACACACACAAACACACACAGTCGAGTGCAGGCACACACACACACACACACACACACACACACACACACACACACACACACACACACACACACACACACACACAAACGATGGGTGTACATGTGAACACCTATTCACATACACTCTCAATCACTCACTCACACACACACACACACACACACACACACACACACAGCCTCCTGTGGTTTGGAAGTGCTCAGATCCTAGGACTCTGAGATTTACACTAATAAGGTTAGACAGCACACTGCTACAGGGAGCGAGGGAGGAAGGAAGGCAGGGAGAGGGGAAAGGAAAGCGAAACCCTGAATTCCCAGACAGGTGACAAGAGCAGGAGAGGAAGACAAGAGGGTGAAGATACTGACAAGGAAGAGTAGAATATTACAGCAAGGGGCAGAGAGCTGACAATTACAAACGTCTCCATCCCAGCCGACCATGGAGGCCTACAGACTCTCTCTCTGTCTCTTCGTTCTTGCCGTGAGATGGTGCAGAGTTTCCGTGGGGTGGCAAATAAACAGGAAACTGTTCACCGGCGGCGGAGCATTTGTTTACACGTCTCTCCTGTAACCCCGGGACACTGCGAAGGTTGAGCAGCAGAATTTCCATTTCGCTGTTTCCATGGCGGGTGTTTTACAGACAGGAGAGCTGGGATCTCTTGAAGGAGACCTTTGACAACGCCCATGTGCTCGGTGCTGCTAGACACGCCCCGGAAGATGAAGAGTGACATGGGCACCTTTCAAAAGTAGGACTGTTGCGATGATGCTGCTCTTTGTAACTAATGAAGAGAGACAACAGAAGGATATGCATTATGTACCACTGAGACAAAGCTTGCTACTGTCACCTGACAGACAGAAGTTTTTATTTATTTGCAGCCTGTGCCAAAACGGGTGGAAAACATGAGGAAAAAAAGCCCTTGATGTGGCGTGTTTCCCCAATGAGTTTTTTTCCCTTCTACTGCACACCTGGGAGGACAGCACTGTGGAATCTGGGTGGGGCTCTGTCATGTGGATGTAGATACACACCCACTCATCATACACGCACACACACACATGCACACTTATGCACTCATACACATGCACACACACACACACACACGCACTCATCATACATGTCCCACACCAACGCACACACACAGCATCAGACAGGGGGAGGGGTGTTGACAGCACTCTGGGTGCCCCAGCGGTTCCTCATATTAGAAACCGTGGCGACGTGTCCCACTCCGTGTTGGGTAACCATGGTTACCTATCAGATCACACTGGCCCAAGAGTGGCGGAGAGAAAGAGCCCATAAATGTGAGCGCGAACATCCTCGCCAGATAAAAGACCCAGAATCCTCCTTGATCCGGTCCTTGTCAACTGATTATCTTTGACCTTGTGGCACGCATTGGTGTGTGTGTGTGTGAGACCCCCTTGTCGTCTTCCAGCTTTGAACCATGGCCCCGGGGTCCTGATGGTGTTCCTTCTACTTAAACCCCCACCCTGTTCCCGGCGCCACCTTTGAGGGCTTTCATCGCGATGTATCGATGCCGCTGACATAGCGCCGACTCATTGCATCCACAAAGCTGAATTATAAATTCATAACATGCCAGAAACAAACATTTAATTGGGTGCAGTTTGACTGTAAACACTGTATACTCCCTCTTTGTATATGGTATTTTGATATGTTGTTTTGATGGGAGCGGTTGTGTGTGCGTGGACGAGGCTCCTCTTCCTTGAATATCCTCGGAGGTACAGGGAGGTAATCTCCTCCTGCCTGGCGGAGCAGCAGCCCGTGGACCATGCTCCCTAACTATCTGCTCCTCCGTCTGCTGATTGGTCCCATTCAATCAGCCTCAACCTGCCCACACTCTGCCTTAGCGCCGTCAGTCTCCTTCTTTTCTTTCTCACTCCCCCCTGTCTGCCTCCCAGCAGCGCGTCTGCCTTCCTTTCTCCCGGTTGCTTTCACTCACCGGTGTTTTTTCCCCTCCTAGTTTCTGCCAGTATTTACCGCTTCATTGGCCTCCGTTCTGCGCTTGCCTGTCTGGGCTGGCTCTGCCTATCAGACCGCTTGTCAAGCCTGGTTTTTTGTTCAACGTCTCCTCCCCTGTTACCAGCGGCTGCCTTGCTGTGTGATCCGTCACGGGTCATTTCAGTTAAAATCAGGGTTGTTTATTCTCTGAGATCCCTTTGGCTTCCCTGAGCATTTGAGAAGCGCGAAGGAAAGCTGATTGCTTTTCAGCTTAGCGATTTCATGACAATCATATTGATGAATGGCTTCATAAAATGCGGTGTAGAGTTGCATGTTTATTTCGAGCTCCCCAGTCACTTGCTGATGTCATGATGCCGTTTGGAAATCTTAATAAGCCCTATTTATCTTCTCTGTTTTGACAGGATTGCGCCTGGCTGTATGGTATATGTAGGCGCCTTCACTGGCAACTTGTTTTATAATCGTAAAGCTATAGAACAATAATTTATTTAGTTTTCATTTGGGGGGTTGTATTTTAATATTTTGTGTGTGTGTGTGTGTGTCTGTGTGTGTGTGTGTGTGTGTGTGTTTGTGTGTGTGTGTTTGTATGTGTGTGTAAGAGGGAGTTTACATGGAGGAGCGATATAGCAACATAAAATATAATAGCATCCAATCCTGCAACATAATTGCTGTCGTTGTATTGTTTTGTGCCAGTATTCAATCAGCGCCATCTTGGCCTCATACAACGAAACACAATTAGTGAAACAATCAGACTTAAAATACTTTAATTGCTTATTCATTATTACACCCAGGACGCCCCCAGTCCAGGACGTTTTTCTAACGTCCTGGACTGGGGGCCGGAAACCATTAGCTGAAAGAGCTGGAGTTACTCTGTTTTGTTATGGAGATATTCCACCCAGAAGGGATTTTAAGAAGTGTATTTCTGCAGTGGCCAGTCTAAACAGTGTTTATTGGAAACATTTGTATTCACTTTTGACACAGTATTACTTGGTTACTTCCCACCAGGGAAAATGTACTAGTGCTGGCCAGGTTTGTGTTTGGGATTAGCCACCTTGCATTTACACCTCCCAACCTCCACAACATGATTGGTAGTAAACAAATATGACACGAAAGAAAGTGAACCGGCCCTTTCACACAGATTTGAGCTGGTCGGATATCAGAATTTCTTTATTATGAACCTAAAGTCTGATTCTCCTCCTCTAGCGAGCGCCATCATATCGGTGGCATTCCTTAAGGAGACCCTGCGAGCCACAGACATTGTCGGTAAGCAGAATGAGATGGTTCTAAAACCCTTTGGAACGTGTTCATCAGCATAGGTGGTCTGAAACATTTTTTTGGTGTATCTCTCACTGCTAGGCGGCATCCTGACAATAACAGGAACCTATGTCCTGGTGACCTTTGCCCCCCATAATTCAACGCACATCACTGCCATGCTTGTCCAGTACTATGCGATGAGCTTGTCCTTCGTCATTTACCTGGTATGTATCCCATCCCAACACCCCCCACCCCACTGACCTGGAGTGTGTTAGGTTTAAAAAGCTGCTAAACTTCCCCTTTAACTGTTTTATTCTTAAAAGCTTAGCTTGAGGTATGTTTTGTTTTGGGTTTTCTTTAACGCTATTTGTACAACCAATGAATGATGTATATAGAGGAAAAATTAATAATGGAAAATCTGCCTGTTTTATTGAATTGACACAATGTCAACTCCTGCTCAGCATCAAATAGTCCATACATTTACAACAAAATGACATTCAATAATATAGGGCTAACAATAGAAGTTTAACACTCTGTTTTGTCTTATTGCCCTGCAAGCTACTACTGTTTTCAAATTGAGGTTCAGAA
>NC_136934.1:39147655-39480784 GCF_949987615.1 Pollachius pollachius
GAGAAACAGACATTGTATAACAGACATGCCTGTTATAGAAACGAGTGCATGTGTTGGATAATTCTTTAAACTACTATATAGCTGCCCGTGCGCCTCCCTGCTCTAGGAAATATCGCAGTTAATCAATGCGAGGGCTATGATATCACTGATAACATGCTATCCTGACAGTGGCAAATTACATTCCACTTTCATCGCCACATGTTACAATTATCTTTTAATGGGGTGCAGTTGTATTAAAGTGTTAAATGTTTTGACACCATGAGCTCCAGGATCATTAATAATGATAACAATAATACACAATCAAAGTGCATGGTGACTTTCAGGGGATAAAAACACTGCTATGTACTAAGTGTTATGGGCTGTGTGCTGGCAGCGTCGATGACGGTGATCTCGGTCAAAGCCGTGTCCGGGATGATCACAGAGTCCATCAAGGGCAACCTGCAGCTGCTGTACCCCATCTTCTATGTGATGCTGGTCGTCATGGTGGTCTCCTGTGCCTTCCAGATCAAGTAAGTCTGTCTCTCTCCGTTTATTTACCTCTCTCAACCCCCTTTGTCCCCCTGAGACGGCTTCAATCCCTGAAAATCACTAGACATAACAACCGATTTTATGTGTACTTTCCAGTATTCCGATCCCGAATAAAATAAATGGATGGACATTAAAATGACCCGCCATACTATGACCCTTTCTGCGACCAAAGTCATTATATTAGCTTTTTTCTGTCGCTAATAAAATAAACACCCTTTTTTTTGTTCAACCTCAGATTTCTCAATCAGGCAATGAAAATGTTTGACGCCACAGAAGTTGTCCCAATCAACTTTGTTTTTTTCACTGCAAGCGCCATTGTTGCAGGTAGGTCCACTCCAAAGCTATCTATGTTTACATCGAGGTATCCTTCATCCATCTCCTGTTCTATCTAGTTTGACATATCTGATTGCAAATACGGTGTAGGAAAGGTATCACCTCAGCTTCTATGGTTCCACGGCCGGGTAAGACGAGAGAAGGGAAGGAAGCCACAGCTCAAAGACAGTGATTTTGATTTCCTGAAACTTGATTCCAACAGAGCTAACACACCCTGCAGGGCCCATCCTTGGTTCCCTCTTATCGATGCATAGAACAATAACTGGCAGAGGAATTGTCAGTGCAACACGCAGTGAAATGGTGAGAGGAGCGGTGGCGCTAACAGCCTGTGGTGTTAGGAAGTGGTTACACTGTGCCAGACTCATCACAAGGTCCAATCGCCACCAAAATAATTGAACGAATGTACAAATTGGAAAACAACCGAGAAAAGAAAATAGACACCTGGGCACCATATTGGAGAAAGTTGTAAAGTTGGTGCCGAGGGCAGAATGCACAAACTCTGATGCGTTATGGGAAAACACGTTAGCAGATGCAACCATGTCACTTTAGTGCCACTGAAATCAGTGCCATTGACGCAAATGGGTGGGTTGAATCTCGGCTCACTTTCAGTTGGATGATAGACTGTTCAAGTCTGCCATTTTGTGTCTAGGACTAATGTATTTTTTATATCTTCCCTGCTTGTGTCCTCCTAATAAATAGCTTGTTGGAACAAATTATCTGGATTCCTCTTTCGTAACCCGTAATGCAATTTAAACAAGTGCTTCACTGAAATGTTGAAATGGTTTTTCATTCTGCGTATTCCAGGAATAGTGTTCTACCAGGAGTTTGACGGCCTGGCTCCACTGGACATCTGCATGTTTCTCTTGGGGTAAATATTGAGTCAGTGTCACACCCAGTTATATTACGCTAGACACTCAGGCTATTCATTCAACCCATGACATCCTTTTATTGTCCTGCAGCTGTCTCTTGTCCTTCTTCGGCGTGTTCCTGATAGCCAGAAACAGAACACAAATAAAACCGCAAGATCGCACTTTTATCACAATGGATAAAGTCCCTGGTAAGCATGTTGGTGAGATCCATTTGATCACTGGTCGAGCTATGCGCTTGCAGTCAATCTCTTGCTCCCCTCTGCTGCGCTAATGAGGCCTGCTCTCTCCGTCTGGACAGGAAGAAGGTACACAGAGTCTGTCCAGCCTGAGGCCAGCACTTCAACATATGGATCCCTGGCAGACAGGTTTATGTGCAGCAGGGCTGGCCAATCAGACGACGGCTAGAACCATCTGTTGGACCTTCTTGAGTGGCTGTGATGCCCTCCCTGCATTCGCTGAAGGCAGCGCACAGCGAAGAACTTTATATAAAAGAAAAAAATATATTTATTTCAAAAAAGGAATTGTAGTGTATATAAATTTATATATATATGCACAAATCAGTGGTATTTCTGGCCACAACTCTGGTATTACATTTTGTGCCATCATTTTTTGTTTTAACATTAACAAAGAGTGGCAGAAATATGACTTTTATGCTTGAAGCAGTTATTTTATTTGAGTTAATAATAAGACTCTGGCTCAGGATAAAATGCATAAAGAATGCACAACAGATCAAATGTAAATCTTCCAGCAGTAAATCTTCCAGCTAACCCTAACCCTAACCCTTTATTTGAAGAGACCAACCACCCAAACAAACAAAATCCGTTATAGCTTTATTAATATAGATACCTTTTGCAGTTCTAAATATCTTCATCACCACAGCAATGATGTAGTGTAATTGTATAGAGAATACAGGAAAGTACGTGACGTTAAACTTTGTCTACAGATCGCGTAAAGCCATGCGGTTTAAGTCAGTGCATTTGCGCCCTCTTTTGGCAGAAGGAGGTCATGACAATGGTCAGGCATACTGCTGCTTCTGGTTCAAATCACGGCGCACCCAATAAATTATTAAGGGACTAACGTTTGCATAATATTCATTAAGCATCCATTGAGATTGATTAAGAAGAGGAGTATATGAGCTAATGGTCCCAGAAAACTGATAAAGTAGGATAACTTTTGTGTAACGATGAGATGAAGCAAAAAGGTGTGGCCTCCAACTTCCTTTTTTGGACCACATTATAATGCTTAGTGAGCATTTTCTCTGGGTAGACCTCCAATCCTCACAGCTCACAAAGGCAGCCCATGAAATCCCTTGTTATTGGTTTATAAGCACATTTTAATAACCTGCCATAAACAGCCATCTTTACCTCAGGTCACCATGTCGACTGCACAGCAAAGTGTTAGGAACAGTTAAGCGTTGCCAAGCAACAACCCTCTAATTTGCCTCCTACACATGTGTGGGCACCTGGGGTTCATGCAAAGTGGAACTTCTCCAATAGATAAATGTTAATGGACCTTCTGCATACAGGCTTGACTTTGTTGATGGATTGTTTACACTGCAGGAAAATGGAAAGATGCAATTTAGCCTTCGATGGCAGTCTAAAGAGACACTCTAAATCGCTGGCTCAGATTCAAATCAAACAAAGGACTTTATTGGAATGGCTCAAAGATTGTTTCGGATTTTCTGATCTTTAAATTTCAGGCCATTGGAAGATTTTCTAATGAAAAGGAATTTAAAGATTACTACTATTGGGAAAAGGAAAAGTCATCATCACAGATGATCTTGAGGCCATCTTTTGGAAAAAAATACAAAAATAAAAACTATTGTTTAAACAGAAGATTGGCATGTTTACTTCCTCACCCACATGTCAAATTAAATGGTATCCTTTTCTATCTTGCTCAAGGGTGCAATAATGTCCAACGCTTCTCAAATAAACCACCAGAAACTCATCTTGTATAACTTAAGGGCGATGTAACTGAAGGAGGGCTTGTCTCAGTGCCCCCTCGCGGCACCCACCGCCGGGGTTGAACTCCCCGGCCCTGGCGCGCGGCCCCGGGGTCAGGCCTCCACATTGATCTTGGCCCAGCGGTAGTGGAGGGCACTGGGGCTCCTCAGGAGGACCAGGCCCCTCTGCTCCGCGGGCTGAGCCATCAGGGTGTGGACCAGGCCCTCCAGGCTGACCAGGCCCAGCGCCTCACCGCAGCCGGCCGAGAGGGAGAAGTCTCCCTGGGTGACCCAGCCCAGCGTCACCCGCGAGCAGTGGGCCGTGACGCTGGGCAGAGGGTCGGGCCACAGGCCTAAGACCAGGTTGGCGGGAGACGCGGCAGAGGAGGAGGAGGGGCCTTCGGCCGGGACGGGGGGGCCGGAAGGGCCGGCAGACGTCTGGCCCGCCGCCGCCGCGGAAGAAGCAGGGGCGGGAGGGAGCGGGCAGGCTGCCATGGCCAGGGGAGGGTCGGGGTGCGGGTCGGGGGCTTCCCGAGTGGGGAGCGTGGTGGAGGACTTGGGGGCCGGAGATGCCTTCTTGCTGCCCTTCTTGCGGCGCTTCACCTTGTTCTTGAAGCGGTCTTTGTGGGGGTGTTCCAGGGGGCCGCTGTAGGCCTCTTTCTTGTCGCCCAGGCGCTGCAGGTCCTCCTGGGTGGCCACGCACACCTGGGCGTGGAGCTCGGGGCGTCCCTTGGACAGCAGCGACAGGCGCACCCACGCCAACGCCCTCACGTGCGTGGTGAGCAGCGCGGCCCCTGACGCGGCGTCGAGAGGCGCCTGGTCCCGGGCACGGAGCGACCTCTGACCTTTTGTGGTGGTGGGCCGGCACCAATTGGAGAGCATCTTCAGAGACTTCCTGTTCCTGGAGGGAACGCCAAGGAAAACCAAATCAGACTGCGTAGACAGAGCCAGAAAATAAAGAAATGGAAATTCTTGCCGATATATTCCTTTGGATGCACCGATCCATAGTTCTCTTCCCTCCCTGCGGGGACAGATGCAACTCTTCACCAACACTAATCTCGGTGATGAATTACAGCAATTTGTAGCAGAGCGTACGCTGGGTATTCTCATCACCGACGCTACGACGAAGACGAGAGCCATGCATCACTCCTGTCAGAAAGCTCTGTATGCATATCGGGGAATTAGAAACCGAAAAAGTAATCAGTGATTACTTTTTTTTAGTGACTTTTTTGAAGTCAATTGCAACAATATTATTAGAAGTGTGATTTAGTGGGCGGGTTAAATTACAGGTTTGGGCGGGTTTGTTAAAGGAACGTCTGCGGGGACCTTGGAGGGAAACTCACAACGTGTGTTGTTATGCGGAAGAAGGGCGAAATCCCACTGGATTGATTCATCCAAAGCCACCAACGATACATAATACTTGCTATAAACCAAATCGACGTCTTGGTTTCAGATTAGAATTTGCGATGTTAATTTTGGTGGACAATTCAAACAAACAGCTAACATTAAATTGACCATTAGTTCAATAAGACCAAAACCACAAACTATGCCGGAATTATCTGTTTGTTTTATAGAATGTAAAACCTTTCATTAATGAAACATGCAAGCGGCGAGAAGCCCCAGCTCACCCCACACATATGATAAAAGGCCCTTTGAGCCCTACCTCAGGACACTGAAGCCGGTCTGCAACGCCGCCGCCAGTCGCGGCTGCCCGCCAGGCTCCGCACCGCTCTGTCCTTGTCTCTTCTCGTCACCGCTGCCCACCTCCAGGGCCTCGCTCGTGATGAGCTCCCACTCCTCCACCAGCTGTTGCCAGGGGCAACGGAACGGAGCCAGACAGCCATGTTTTATGTAATTGGTCCTTTTGGCAGGCGGGCGCCTGTGGATGTGGGGTCAGGAGGTCAAGCGCTTGTCAAAACAGCCAGGGCTACCCTGCCAATTTATGGAACACGTCAGGACATCATGACTCATGGCACGGCGGGGTCGGACAGAACCACGGCCTCGTTATCGTCTCCTCACCCCCCTGGCGGCACGGAGGGATGGAACTTAACTTCCGTTTCCTCCACTTTGGCCGACTGATCGTACAACGCTGCGGTATAATAATACACCCCAGCGATAGAACAGAGGACAGCTATTCCTGGAGTGGCCTTGGAAGGCAAATATTAGGCAGAAATGTTAATTGAGATCCTGTTCTGAAGTTAAGGTCCCTCTGTGGGAAAGGAGACACCCTGTGCTGTGATTAGAAACAAACATTACATGTCACTTAGCAGAGCCATGAGAAAAAGTATGTGACCTTCTTTTAAAGGTTTGGCTGACAGTGGAGCTATACTTCCCGACAGGGTCTGAAAGTTTTGTGACAGAGTTATTTATATCATCTGACGATTGGAGCATAATGGCACACTCCATCAAACCCATCACTCATGGGATGGAGCCCTTTGTTTCGTCAGAGCAGAAAAATGCTCTCGGCTTACCAACCCAGTCTTGCTTTCTTCCTTTGAGCTGCCTGAACATGAACAGACACAGACACAAGACCCTCACAAAGAACAAATCATTCCTGGCCTCAGCTTTGGGTCCTCTAGGTGACCTTCTGACCTCTTGAACTTGTTCAGGAGCTCCGTCTCCTGCTCCCCCTGGAAGCAGACCCCAGCAGGGCAGTCTGGGAAGTCGTGGGGGAAATGGGGGGCTCCTTTGTTCTGGGAGTGTTTCAGGCTCATCTTCAGCCCCCCGATACGAACACCTCGGTACACCTAAGCAGGGAGAAACATCGCAGCAGAGGGTTAAAGCTAGGGGAAGCCATTGGGGAAACCAGCCAGAGTAAGCTACATTAATGTCATTCGGGGCAGAATTAAATGATTGGATAGGCATATTACAGGGCATTCAATTTATTGATTGCTGTCGGGATATAAAGAAACATGAAAAAAAAAAAGCTTCTAAAAAGAAATTGCAGAACTTTAATGAATGGAAATAAAACAAATTGATTCACTGAACAAAGCAAATGTGGAAAGGAATGCTCTTCCTACTCAATTATTCATTTGTGTTTACCAGGATTTTATATTACATCATTTATTATAACCATTCTCAACAACCGAAAAAAAAGAAAAACAAATATACATGAAGAATTGTAGACTTAAAAAACTGAAACATTTGACTTGATGATTCAATAGCAAAAGCACCTGTAGTCATTTAAGTAAGGTTAAATGACAAAGCTCAATTTGCCCTTATACAATCAACAATATGAGCATTGGTCTTGATCACCGTAGAACCGTCTCTGTCCTGTTTTGTATCATGTGCCGTTTCTCTCTCTGATTTGCTTCTTCCGAATTAGATCAACACACACACACACACACACACACACACACACACACACACACACACACACACACACACACACACACACACACACACACACACACACACACACACACAATCTTCTTCAAAGTAAGAGCGTGAGAAGTTGCCACTAGGACAAGGGGAGTAGTGTGTGGAGGTACTCACCAGTGGGACCCAGAAGGCCATTCCCCAGCCCTTGGGCAGCAGCAGATCCCACCCGGCGCCCCAGCCGCTCATCTCGTGGCCCACCTGCTTCCCAGGCTGCTGCACCATCAGCACGGGCACCCTGCTCTGCAGCGGGGTGGGTCTCAGCCTGGAGCCCGGCACCAGCACCTCTCTCTTCCGGCGGTTGATCTCCTGTGGGGTGACGCACTGTGAGATTTGGTGCCTGCGTGACTGCACCCATCCACGGGTGGGTGCCAAGACTTTCAAAAAGGTGTTTAAATGCTCCTTAAAGAAAGAGTTTCAAAACCTTGTGTGACGGCAAACAACGTATGTGAATCTTGCGTTTTTGTTTAAATAAAAGCAGAATATGCAGAATTGTATTTGAGTTTACATATACATTGACAACAACGCCGCATTACCTGTTCGGATAACTTGTTATCGGTGACGTTGTCGCGTACAAAGCGGTCCCACAGGGAACTCTGACAGCAGTGCTCGGGTACCCCGTTCAACATCAGTTCCCTTGTCGTCTCGTCAATATCTAAAGGACAGTGATATCGCTCCAGTCACCGGGATGTGCAAGGCTGCTCTTCTGGTACAATGCATCCTGTGCAACTCTTGTTAACTGAAGGAGGAATTCCATGGGCCGCTACAGCTACGACATTAATTATTAGCTAATGGTTAATATGCCATAGTGACTGATAGCCATGCTCTTTGTTTGTATCGTGTGTCGGGGACCATGCAGATTATTACATGTTTAAAAAACACCCATCAGATATGCCACATCCGTGTCATGTTTTGTTCCCGAGAATTGCTCTTCCAGCCAAGACATTGGGTGGAGCGCATGTGGAGTCAGTGTCTTATATTGGGTCACCGAGGGCTAGGCTCGAGCACAGGGTCCTGCCAGGATTCGAACCTGGCACATCTGCATGGCCAGGCAGAGGCTCCCCAGGAGCTCAGAACCAGATGTGTACTCAGTGAACCAGCCCTGGTGCTACACCCAACACACCCATATACCGTCGGGGGACCGGTCGGATCAACTACAGCTGGCAGCGATAAACGTACGTAGCGTGAACAAAGGACACTGGGGGAACGACCATAATCTCATATAAAGTGTAACCAGATTCCTCGGGATTGATTGTGTTGCGGACAGTTCTTGTTGTGCACGGCATGTGTGGCTAGTCCACCACCTTCCCTGAGGCCAGATTGTACCTTGGTCCGCAGAAACGACGGACAAAGCTTGGGTTCTCTTCTTGGGCAGGGCCAACCTGGGGTCCTCCACATTGAGACTCAGCACTGTGCCTGGCGGGACCTCCCCTGTGGAGCAGACACCTGTGGAGAGGAGTCTGGGTCAGGAACGCATGCCGTGTAAGGCTGTGTAGCACAAGGTCCTCTTAGGACCATTTGGGCTCCATAAGATTCAAGCCCCAGGTAAAAATGTGTCATCTGGATGAAGGAATTAACCAATGGGAACCTGACCTTTGAGTGTCTGGAAGACCTCCGCTTGCTGCCGGTGTAGGGTCATCTGGGCCTGGTCTTTGCAGTGCTGGGGCCACCAAAGGGGAGAGGCCTGGGCTTTGCTCACGGCCTGAAAACATAGCAAAAGGCAACAAACTGTAAAGCTTTGCAAAACATACTTGACATCCTCAGAGGTTTAAAGCTGAAGGTCGTACATCACAGTCTGTGGCCGCCTCCAGGGCTTCTGTCAGAACAGCGTGAGACTGTGGGCCAATCAGTCGGTACCGCACAACTTCCATGGTGAGGTCACTGGAACAGAACAAACAACTCAACATCCACCTCGGAAAACTGCTCCAGTCAGACTCAAATGAATGCATCACCAGTCCCAAATGCACCCTGATCCCATGTTTGTACTTACTTAATGACTATTCCTGTGGAGGCGGAGGTCCAGGTGACCGGGGCCGAGGCAGGTCTCGTCCCATCGCCGACGATCTTCTTCTCCGGAGGTGCTTCACCGTCCCCGGCACTGCGTTTCCTCTTGGCCCCGGGGCTCTTCTTCGTCTGGCGGGGTCCTGGTTTTGAGGCACTGGGAGCCGGCTCCGCAGGCGTGACCACCAGAGCGACGGACGGGATTACGGGCTTTGTGCACTGGCACACGCTCTGCAGCTCAGGGAAGAGGTTCTGTGGGGGAGCAGGGGTCCTGGGGCATGAGCTCAGCATTGTTGGCTTAAAGGGTAATTCCGGTGTAAAATGGATTTGGGATATGTTTTGTATGATAACGAGTTGAAACGTTCGTTTTGCATAAACACGCATAAACTCGTTTTGCACAAAAAATGTATATAGACGCTTTCTTCAGTTGGCTGTTTATAGCCGATTCTATCAAAACGCTATAAACTTAGAACGATGGGGGCACTGGTTATGGTAAAAACTAAATTGCTATTTTAAACCACTTAAAAGGCGATTGACGAATCTGTACACTTACAAAGTTCTCAATGCCACGTTTTATATGTTAAGACCCTTATTATACTACCAAAGAAGTGTCGGGCTACTTTTAGCCTTTTAAGTTGTTTAAAATAGCGATTTAGTTTTTACCATAACAAATGCCCCCATCATTCCAAGTTTATAGCGTTTTGATAGAATCGGCTAAAAACAGCCAACTGAAGAAAGCGTCTATATGCGTTTTTCGTGCTCCAAAATGAACGTTTCACCTCGTTATCATACAAAACATATCCCAAATCCATTTCACACCGGAATTACCCTTTAGGATGGGCACAGAAAAGGAGCTCTATAGCCCGATTTAAACCCAGGTATACCACCTGAAAACTGATTCAGCACAAAGGTCACTGGACGGTTGGCACACATTCTTTTACAGTTTGACAAGCAGGATTCTAATCTTGAGTCGTACCGATTCCAGTCTCAATCATCAAACATGTTTGATATTTACGACTGGAAACGGTGCTAAACAGCACGCCTGTCCACAGCTGTAAGCTGTGAAAATCTGTCGTCACAAATGTGACGCCTGGCCTGCTTCACGGTTGGATTGTAAAAGTCTTCTAGCGTGTGCACTGCTTTACAATCACTGCATGGCTAACAGTTTCAGTTGGTGAACAGACCTGTTTGAGGGTGGGATGGGCCCAGATCCACAGCTGTCTATGAGAGGAGCCTGGTGTCCTAGGCCTCCAGAGGAAGGTTACCGGACCCAGGGGCTGGGAGGGGTACTGGCCTGCCCGGTACACGGTGGTACTGCCCTGCCTCCGCCCGGACAGGGCGAGCACCGCAGCAAACGTAGGACCTGCAGACGGATACCATCGAGTTTATGAATACAAGTATCATGTAGTTACATAACTTATATTATAGCTTACAGAAATAAGATGCAGTGAATTAAATTGGCTAACCTGCTGCTGGGGCTTTAATCAAGGGTTCTGCAAAATACTAATAATAGCCTTTGCTGTGGCTAATAAATAATTAAGAAATTATGACTAAGAAATAATTATTATTTGCGTAATGGAAAAAAAGACTAATTGATGCCTAACATAAGATCTTAATGGCCACTTTAGTAAAGATGCTCAAATGATAGATTGTTTTTAAGATAAATAAGGCTTATTACATTTGTTTAGTTCTTAGAGTAACGGCACAGCATTACTCTAAGATCATGTATTTGCGATGAGGTGCAGGATAGGTGTTCACCTGTGTCCTTGCTGGTCAACTGAGACAGACAGGCAAGGAGCTTGTCTTCATCTCCCTGTAACTCGATGCAACAGTAGTAGGACAGATCCTGTACAGACAGCCAAACACACATAATCATGTTTACTGTTTCAATGGAGGTTCGATTCAGTGGAGGTGGTACCATCTGGAAATCACCTCGAACAATTGTCAAAAAACTGTGCAGAAAATAATCAGGACTTTGAAAACAAAAAAACGAACACATTTACAGCAGAATTTATATTGATAAAATTGGAGTAATAACCACAAGAAACCCTCAGACACATGTAGAGCGGGGCGTCGGCGTACCTGCAGTAGGCAGTGGTGGCTCATGGCACGGTAGCAGGCACGGTAGCACTTGGCGGTGGGCCGGTCGCCCAGACAGTAGCCCCACTTCTTCAGCATGTGGAAGCGCTTGGCATGCCAGATGTGCGTCTCAAGCCACACGTTCTTCCGCTGCCGCCTGTTGAACTCCAGGAGTAGGTTACCGTGGCGTCGGCGGGCCTTGCGGCTCTTGTTCTTGGGCTGCTCCTTCTTCTTCGGGCCCGCCTTCAGACCCTTCTCTTTCTGAGGGCGTAGTGGAAGGTAGGGTTATAAAGGCTTCAGACCCTTCTCTTTCTGAGGGCGTAGAGGAAGGTAGGGTTATAAAGGCTTCAGCCCCTTCTCTTTCTGAGGGCGTAGAGGAAGGTAGGGTTATAAAGGCTTCAGCCCCTTCTCTTTCTGAGGGCGTAGTGGAAGGTAGGGTTATAAAGCCTTATTACACGAGTCTTCTCAATGCCGTGGAACGCTCCGTTCACTTGCATGGGCTATTCACAACTTCCAGCTGTGAATTATATTCGATAATTCACCGTTGCTAAGTATAGCTGTCAAGGAAAACAAAGGACCTTTTGCCTCTAATGACGTCTTTGGTATCACTCCGCAAGTAGTCCGGTAACTTGTCAACCCCAGCGTCTTTGGTTGCTAAGCGACGTCCACGTCTTTGGCGGACTATTTCTCTGCTGATCAACACTACGAATGCTGTTAACAAATAAATTGTATAAAGACAAACCGTGTGAAGGTATTTTTTCGTTTTGGCAAGTAGCCTTGTGATAAGCGGGATAATGTATAGAACGTCGCTGGTCATTATTGAAAATAAGCCCCTTCAGGGCTTATTTTCCCGATAATGACCGTCGTTCTGTACATTATCCCTTACTTAAAGCTCTTCTCTTTCTGAAGGTGGAGAGGAAGCATTATAAAAACACCCTGGAGTTTGTGTTGAAAAGGAATACACATTTTGTTTCCAATCCTTCAAATGGTTCAGAGGCCAGAAATTAAAGAACTACTGTAGTTAGGATTTGCAAGTAATTAAGAGAGTTCCATAAAGAGCAAGATTTTGAAGATCAACAACCCAAAAAAGATCTCCTCCCATTAGTCTGTGCAAGATGGATCAACTGAACCAATCGGGGATGAGTGGCCAGGAGATATTGGTCATAAATGAGACAGGAGCAGGATAAAATGTAATTGTCTCAAACAGAAGAAGGAACGCTGTCAGCTGGAGCATATATATCACCCACTGACAGCCGACCGACCGTGCCTATGGTTATAGCCCTTAAATGTTACCTAAAACACTTTGAAGCCTCAGATGCTCACTGTGCACTTGTCTGAGTGAGCAGAAATGAACGGTTCATCCAAATTCCCCAAAAGTGATGCATGTTCATCTTTTCAGAGATGTGTTGTGAATGCTTACCATCCGGGTGGCCACCTCCCTCAACCTGCAAGGCAGCCTCTTGGTGTTGTGGCTCATGGCCCTCCGCCTCATGTGATTAGGAATAGCCCCAGACACATGGCAGCTGCCCGTCTCCTTGGTGACCGCTTTCAGCATGGCTTGCACTTCTGATGCCCGGGCTACAGCAAAGGCCGCGGCTGGACAGGGACAAGGAGTTGCATCTTGTTCACTTAATCCTTTGACAAGCCTGCTTCAAAAGAGTGGCTATAGCAGTGTGTGTGTGTGTGTGTGTGTGTGTGTGTGTGTGTGTGTGTGTGTGTGTGTGTGTGTGTGTGTGTACCAGTGATAAACTTTGGCAATTCCTCTTCATAGGCCCCGCCATCTTTCTGATGGCCGCGGACCCATCCTCCACGATCGCTAGGACCTCCCGGAGATGCACCATAGGTGCTGCTGCTATGCCCTTCGAAAAAATGAAATGTTAAATGTGACATTTGAAAAAAATAGTCCGCTTGAAGTGACAACTGCAGGTGATAGCCGTATTATAGCATGGTGTGCACATGAAGGACTAAGGTTACATAAGAAGAAAACTCATGGCTAATAAGAACAAGAGCTATACGCTACCAGACATTGGCGTTCCCTTTCCATTCCAAGAGCCTCCACTCTGTGAGCTGTTAAACGGAGAAGATGTATACTGAACACTGGCAGGCTGCTTGCTCAGCTTCTTCTCTCGCATTCTTTGTTTAGATCCAGACATTTTGTTATAAATGAAGATGACACCGCTCAACTTTAACTGTCAAACAAACGAACCAGACGGTAGACAATCTTGGCCATTGCCTTTCGTACAAAGCTAAGGTATTTTATGAAGGAGCACACAATGAAGTATATTTAATTCCAATTAACAGCTCGAAGTTGAGAAGTACTCGATCAAGGAGTTTTGAAGTAAAACATCAATAAATCTTTGCCTTAATGAACGGAGAGCTCGAATAGCAGCCGACATGTGAGCGACGACGTGTTTTGTTTTACGCATGGGAGTTGACCTGTTTCCGGTTCCGGGTTTATTATGTGTGTTGTAGAAGCGCAACATAAATCCTGATAAAGATGTACATAAAACGACAAACAATGACGACACATATACACCGGCACATATACACATATATAGCAATTTATATTTAGAGGAAATAAAAGATAACAACTAAAATATATAAAATAATTTGAGTCTTATAATGCGCAAAACAAAAAATGGTTTTCTACCAACAGAGCTATTTACGGTAAAAGAAGCATGTCTTGGGTACAGCTCAGAGCCAATCAGAGAAAAAGCTCTGGTACTGCTGCCTCTTTAATAGGTCCATGGTCTGACCTCCAGTCTACGCCTGTCTCTTCTGCCGTAGCTGGTGCATTTTTGTGAACTTTTGGAACTTTTGGAGCTTTTGGAGCTAGCGTAGTATAGAAAGGTTTAGTATCGCCATGGCTACCCTTATAAGAAGAATCATCAACACAACTAGCGCTCCTGCAGCTATCGGTCCGTACAGGTAAACGTTTATTTTGGTCATGGGTTAGTAGAATATTTTATTATTTATTTCTGCTTAATCTTTATTTCTGTAAACCGCGGGTGTATATGAATGTCCGTCAAGCAACAACACATCTCATTGTTATGTAATGATATGCCCCAGCCCGAATAAGAAACATCGATGTTTGAAACAAGCAATGCAGTGCACTTATTTTGGAGGGCGTGTACTGTGTCATCCAATGGACGCGTAGGAGTAATGTCCCAAGTGTCCCATTCATACATGTTATCCCCCTTCCGATACTTTCCAATGAGACTTATGCTGCTGCCACTGCTTAGCAGAAGACGTAATTGTCTTTACTGATGGTTACTATGGCTGAATCCTGTTTTTTTTACATTTGTGTGATTTATTCACAAACTACATAATATACATACAGTTCACTTAGTATGAGCGCACTCAGCGCGGATGGGAGTTTTATAAACACTAAATTTTCTATTTCAACACTTTGATTTGCTGTGTTTTTCCCAGCCAAGCAGTAGTGGTAGACCGGACCATGTACATCTCAGGACAGCTTGGCATGGACCCTGTCAGTGGGCAGCTAGTGGAAGGGGGCGTCCAGGCCCAGACCAAACAGGTGATCACTCCAAGACTTCTCTCGTGTGTCTAAATATAATTGTTCCAGAGAGTTTTGGGTGTTACACGTGGTTGTATGTATATAGCTGGAGTTAATGTGGTGACCCTATGTGCTAACATGCTCTGAGAATTCACAGTGTTGACCTGTTCCACACAACTGTTCTTACCTCCTAGATAAACAATGAATGAGATGCATTCTGCATCGTCCATAGACCTTTTATTTGGTAAAGGATTAGACATACAACCTACTTAATATATTATTAATATACTGTTTAGACGTTGTGTTGTGGAAAATTCTAAAGAAAGAAAAACAATGAGCATATTAATGAGCAATTATGTGGGATTACGCTCGGTTCTCTTTTAACCACTCCAATGAAATCCCCAAACAGGCCCTTGAGAATATGGGAGAGATTCTCAAAGCTGCTACCTGTGGGTATGCGAATGGTAGGGAACAACCAACTTCGAGGAGTTATAGTGAATCATGTTCATGAGTATCCATGGTTAGATACTGTGCTCATCATGCACTGTTGAACGTGTCTGTTGTCTTTCCTAGTTGTAAAAACCACTGTGCTCTTGGCTGACATGAACGATTTCACCAAAGTCAACGATGTTTACAAGCAGTGTAAGTACAGAACAGTTTGCCTATCCAGTCAAATGTTTTTATGTTGTGATAAGGTTTTGTGTTTATACCTCGTTATTATGTCTATAAGTACTCAGCTTCTGCCGTGCTTGGATTCAGACATGGAATAGACTAAAGTGTCATATGCATCTTCTTTTGAACACCATTTAATGCACTGATTGGCAACTGAAGAAATATACGTTTAACCACACTGCTTATGGTAGACATCTGTAGCCAGGTCCATTTCCCTGTACACCACCTAGGTGGCTGCCACACCTAGGGGACTTTAACTGGGCTCCTCCAAACACCAGGACACAGGATGGTGCTGTTGAAAGCTGGTTTATTGTACGGTTTGCCGACAACGATACATGGGCTGGTGCTCCATTTTGCCATGTAGGAGATCTCTCTGAGTGTGTACGGAGTTGGATGAAGCAGTGTGCCGCCTCTAACGACCCTCAAGTCCAATCAGACCCGGGCCAGGGGAGGCTGCTTAAACCAGCCATCATCCACACACACTCCACATCATTACAGACATTCAAAACATCAGATTTACCCGACCTGCACTGCAATATTCATTGTAAACTTAAACACGTTTCTCTAAACATGTTTAAAATGCATCCATTTGTTATGAATTAATTTATGGGCTGACATTTTCATTATGTCATTCATTTCAGATTGGGATTGTTTTTTTTCTATACATAGGAGTTTAATTTTGCTTCCAGGCGGATTAGTGTAATTGACTTGTCACCAAGTCTTCACTCTGGTCTAGAGGATTACGTGGATTTATGTTTCATTAGTGCAACAGAAAGGTTCTGAATAATTTAAAGGGAAAATGTCTAGGATGATGACAATGATAAGAGCACTTTAATTTGCAAATAATGGAACAGGTAGTATTTAACTTGTAAAAATTAAGTCTCTCTGAAAAAGGCAAGCTGGAGGAGGCTTTGTACATCTAGGAGTACACACAGTATCTTGTAGCAAATAAAGTTTCGTCTTGCTGCCTTACAGGCCTAGTCAAACTAGTACATGAACTATCTAAATAATCAGAAATATTCAGGTTAATGAGGGAATAGTGAGATTTAATACACATGAATGTTGTGTAAGACTTTAGGGTTTTGTATACTGTAATGAATTGTGTCTTCAAGCACTGCATTGACATGTTGTTTTCCTGTTTAGTCTTCAGCACCAACTTTCCAGCCAGAGCTGCCTACCAGGTGGCTGCCCTTCCCAGGGTAAGAGCTGCTCATTTACTGCTTTGATGATGTCACATCTGACCACAGCACCCCTATTGCATTCCCAGCTGTGTTAAAGGGGATGTTTATTACTATAGATGTCCATGGTCATAGATTATTTAATCAAAGTGTCTACTTAGAAGCACTGTCTGATCCATTGCAACTTGAAAGCACCCAGACACAGAAATAATACCTTCTACATTGGTTAGTTTTGGATGTGCGAATACAATGTAAAACAATTTTCCCTATTTTATCCTTTCCTTTTCTCTCTGTCCCTGCCTCTGTCTCTCTGGTTGTCAACCCAGGGAGGCTTGGTGGAGATTGAGGCGGTGGCTGTGTTGGGCCCTCTGACCGAAGGTTCCTAATTGAACCAACCATGAAGACATCCATATTAGTCCTTACTCGTCACGACTCACTGCTTTTAATCTGCATTTGCCAAATTTTGTTAAATTCAACAATATTCCTGTTTTTTAGCATTGTTATAAAACATTGACTGGATTTAGCTCTCCCCAATGAACCTCATGTTAAATGATGGGCGTTATACAAAATAATGTAGAACAAAAGTTTTTGTATTCCTTCTTGTCACATAAGATGATCAGGTAATGTCTTTAGAATAACTTTTTTTCTGTTATAACCAACTGGAATTTTTGGAAATTTTTATTTGTATGCAATTTAAATAAAGTTAAACATATAAATATGTGCAGTAAGTTCATGATCTAACAAATACACTACACTCAATATTAACCTATGTTATTTGCATATAATTAAATATTGCTACTTTTACCAATAACTTTTATCACTCAACATTAAAACTGAAAAAAACACCAGAAAGTCCCTCGTTAGTCTATAAAGCTTTATTTTGCACACTAAAAGGTTAGCGGCATTGTTGATACACTTGAAAAAGAAAAATAACAAACAATGTTACAAAACTCCAACCTCGCTTTGACTCAAGTCACAGTAACAAACATTTGACCTTTTAAATGTTGAAAAATAAGATTATGATCTTCTACCAAATTTTTGTAACATAAATATAGTCCACTTTGCGTGTTCAGGAGCTCAGGAGGTAGAGCGGGTTGACTGGTAACCGGAAGGTTGCTAGTTCGATCCCCGGCTCCTCGTTGAGTGTCCCTAAGCAAGGCACTTAACCCTAACTTCTCCTGATGTGCTGGCTGTCGCCCTGCATGGTTGACTCCGCCGTCGGTGTGTGAATGTGTGAATAAGTCGCTTTGGATAAGCGTCAGCAAAATCCCCTAAATGCAAATTTTATCCAAGTTATTTTATTCCTGCTGTAAAATCCAATCTGTTCCGTTGTGCATAGTAACAACGCCTATGTTAGGTTTCTCAATATCATTTGGACGAGACATGATGGCATATTTCTGAACTCTAGCTCCTCGAGCCAAATGGTATTTTCCCAATGAAGACATCCCAGTATCTACTAAATGAACTGAATCCTCTGTGCTTAAGCCCTCTCAAATTACGTTCTACAGAAAAACTGCATACAGTACCTCTTAATAGTACAAAACACATTTTGAAAATAACTTTTTCTATTGATTCATTAACAAAGTTTCAATCATGGTACCTCTTAAACATATATATATGTTAAGAAAACGTGAGCATTCAACATACATACAAAAAACATGTGAGAAATTATCTTAAATGCAAAGAAACAGGTTCCTTGATGAAAAAGTGTTGCTTAATTCACTGTAGCTGTATCCGTGGCATGTTTTCCTTGAACCCGACCTTATACAGTTATGTTTGTTAATTTAAAAAAATATTTAAAAGAGTTGTTAATGTGTGTTAAGTATTCATGTTTGTTATGCATGTTACTTCAGGCACTTGAGGTCTTCCAAAACATGTTGTGATATCACAGCTGTAAAGAACTTAATTAGAATATTCACCAATGTACAACCAACCAGGTTTGTTTTGCTGCTGTGTTTTATAGTTCCAAGAAGTTTCCACTGATTCAACATGAATGTACATGTTCTGAGTTGTTTTTTTCCTTCTTCCTGCAAGGCGCTCCTATGACTACTGCAATGGATATGTTTCACGGGTAAATGAAAGACAATTGCCGGCCATCAGTGGTACAAGGATTATTTTCAAAGGTTGATCAATATTAGATTAGGTTAGGGTTAGCTTTGATCAGACAACAAGGTTCTTTCTGATTTGAACATCCAATTAAATTCTGCATACAGGGACAAACATTAGGGTTTAATTTGGTGTCTGTGACTCTTGAGGGCGTTCTTTGTTATTTATCTCAGAGTCGGTTTAGGGAGTGCAGTATGTGATCCGCCAACAGATCCAGCACACATGTATTTGGTCTTCGTCCTCACCAGGCTTCCTTTGTGGAGCTCACTGTTTCCGGAGAGAACCTGTGGTGCTGAAAGCCCTGTCCCTACTCATCAGACACACGCACACAAACACACGTAAAGGCACACGAAAACACACACATGCCCACAAAAACACACAAACACGCACATACATACACACACACACACACACACAGGCACACGCAAACACACACATGCACACATACACACACATGCACACAAACATAATGAGAAAAGAAAAGCACACAACAGATATAGAAAGTGTGAGGTCATCACTTATCAGTTATGTAATGGCATCACAATACATTCAGTGACAGTAATTATACTCAACGACTTCTGCATATCCCATAAAAGGAGAAGCCAGCATTCCTTCATATGTACCCTACTTAACCGGTTTACCTATAACTTGGTATTAGAGGTGTCTCTGGAGACATGTACTCTTGTGAGGAGCACACACATGCACACGTGTATTTGTGTGTGAACATGTTCTTTCACTGAAAGAAATTAGTACATTAGACACTCTCTGGAAATGCCAGCGATTTTAGAGTAAACTGTACACACTTTTTCTGAAGCTTCTGATTGTATTGTGTTGTTAAATAAAAGTATTTATCCTCGTTACGCATGACTAACAGTTCTCAACCTGGCATGACACTCCTTTAGATGCATAACATGGGCATGTTTGTCCACCCGCATGGCAAGATAGAAACAAATATATTAAATCTGTTGCATTAACTTTTCAAGTTGTCTCAGTATGATAAGGGTCAGTACTGTCAACTGAGGATGTATCATAGATACACGTTTTTTTCTGAGGTGGTGTATTGAAAAGCATGAATTTGTAAAAAATTATTCAACCTCCTAACTTCTGTATTCAAATGTAATCATATTGCAAGGACCAAACAATATGTTCTTTTGTTCATAATTACATCTTGTTACTATGCATGATTAGATTATAAATGACATTAACACTAGCCCTGCCAGTGTTTTTCACAACATACACAACATTGTGTGGCAACAGGGAACACTCATGTAACCTATTCACAATACAGAGCACTATTAGCCTTCTCTGTTATTTGTTTGTTTCAAAGTGTGTGTGTGTGTGTGTGTGTGTGTGTGTGTGTGTGTGTGTGTGCATAGCTGCCCTATTGTCGTCAAATTCAGCCCATCACACTCAATGAGAGCCAATCATAGATGCTATTTTTAAAGAGGTAATCAATATTTAGGATTGTTCAAGATCACCAGATGAATGCTTAACTTGTTACCCTGCCTTCAGTGATGCTGCTATCTATGTGTTGAATATCACCACAGCAACAATGACATCGGTACCTCAGCCTGAGGAGCAGGGGTAAGGTGTAAATGGGACATGTTACACAAGATACTTACATGTGACATGCTACTAAACTAACTTAAGAAGATGGGTTTGCTTCCTAGACTAAGTGATTGATCATTGATTGTTTACTAGGATGTGAAAAGCATCTGATCTCATTTGAAAAGCTTTACATCCCTCAATGTTTAGTTTAGCACATATATTAACCAAGAGTAAAACCAACACCCACCATCAGTATCCTTATGTCTATCTGAATATATATATATATCTATATGTGTGATTACTCATCTCCCTTTGCTTTTCTGACTATACCTATGCGTCAGATTATTCCTTTAACATCTCTAACATCTTGCTACCTCAATCAGGAAAGTTAAGCACTTTTAAGTGAGCTTAATATTGTAAATCCTGTCCTGTTAGCAGGACAGGTTTTTCCGGTAACTAGACGCTGAGTTAAATCTGGTAAATCAATAATGGATGAACAACTGTCTTGAGCCCACCCCCCTCACAGCTGTCACCAACTATTATCATCACTCCACTGGCCAACTGGTTTATTTATATTCAATAATGATGAGATCACCATGCCACATCTTCTCAACACCAAGGGGTGCAGCCAAAGTGCATGAATATCGGACCATGTTTTAGTGACTAAACTTTAGTGACTTGTTTTGAAAGAATCATTTCACCCTAAAATGAATGAATGAAGATGTGTGTGTTTTGTCAGTCTTGCTGTTGCATACCTTAAGGTGTGGGTTCTGCAGGTGGTACTTTAGCAGCTGCTAAGGCAGATTGTTCTGGAGCCTCTTTCTCAGGAGACACAACTGGCTCGGCTGTTTTGTCCAACGCAACCAGAGACATCAGTAGGACTTCTGGCACTGTAGCTGCAGCGATTTGTAAATCGATTATTGACTGATCACTGGCCAAGGTTTGGACTGTTTCTTCAACTTGTGCTGGAACCTCAACTGGTAGAGAGACTTCTACTTGTGCTGGAACCTCAACTGGTGGAGAGACTTCTACCAGTGCTGGAACCTCAACTGGTGGAGAGGCTTCTACTGCTGCTGGAACCTCAACTGGTGGAGAGACTTCTACTGGTGCTGGAACCTCAACTGGTGGAGAGACTTCTACTTGTGCTGGAACCTCAACTGGAGGAGAGACTTCTACTTGTGCTGGAACCTCAACTGGTGCTGGAACCTCAACTGGTGGAGAGACTTCTACAGGTGCTGGAACCTCAACTGGGGGAGAGACCTCAACTGGTGCTGGAACCTCAACTGGTGGAGAGGCTTCTACTGGTGCTGGAACCTCAATCGGTGGAGAGACTTCTACTGGTGCTGGAACCTCAACTGGTGGAAAGACTTCTACTGCTGCTGGAACCTCAACTGGTGGAGAGACTTCTACTGCTGCTGGAACCTCAACTGGTGGAGAGACTTCTACTGGTGCTGGAACCTCAACTGGTGGAGAGACTTCCACTGGTGCTGGAACCTCAACTGGTGGAGAGGCTTCTACTGGTGCTGGAACCTCAATCGGTGGAGAGACTTCTACTGGTGCTGGAACCTCAACTGCTGGAGAGACTTCTACTGTTGCTGGAACCTCAACTGGTGGATAGGCTTCTACCTGTGCTGAAACTTCTGCTTCTGGTAATGTTTCAACTGCTGCTGAAACTTCTACTTGTTCAGAGGTTTCTACTTGTGAAATAACCTCAACTGGTGCTGAAACTTGAGTAGTTTCCAGTTGTGGAGATGTTTCAACTGGCGGAGATGTTTCAACTTCTACTGGTGAAATGATTGCAGCTGGGGCTGAAACTTCACTTGGAGCTGATATAGGGGTTTCATTCGCTGCTGGGATTTCTGCCTCCACATTTGAAACCACCTCAGCTTTGGCCTGAACTGGTGCAGGAGGTTCATCCTGGATGACAGATACATCAGGCTCCACTGCCAGGACTTCCTCTGTGCTCTCAACAATGGCTTCAACCTCAGAAGGTGCATCTGAAGCTGCAGGTTCATTAGTGCCTGCTTCATCCAACGGCAACAGTGCTTCCACTAACGTCACAGTGGTTTGGGATGCTGCTGGTTCATCAGAGGGAGCAGGCTCTTCAGATGGTTCTGGTTGTGGTTCTTGTTCGGGCACAAGAGCAGCAAGAAGGTCTTCCCCAGAGCCCAGGTCCTCCTCGGCCTCCAGGCCCATTAGCACTTCCTCTGCTTCATCCTCGGTACTCGGTCCACCGACCTCCGATTGGAAGGTCTGCCCAGGCAGCAGTACCTGATCCTCAATGATCCTTGAGTCTTCAAGGATGGCGCCGTTTGCTACAATTTAATCAAGAGAGACAGAATACAACATTAAACATATTATAATGACTCTTTTCTCTTGTATAGTTTAGTAGTATGGTCAATGGAATCATGCTTTTGGTGACCCATTGTATAATGCTTTACAAAGTGATAGATTGAAGGCAGTTCTTGGTTAGTTCTTTTTCTTAATTGTTTTCATGACAATCAAGCAAAAATAATGGAAGGTTCATTTAAACAACCATCATCATTTGAAAACCTTTCAAGTAAATGATTGTGGTAAAGGAGGAATAGATAGGGAACAGTCTTCACACAGCATCTAAGGAAAGTGAATACATTACAAAGATGTAGAAGAAAACACTGTATACATTATCTACACATCAACACAAATTTCCCAATATATATATTTTTTGTGCTATTTATGGAACATGCCCTGCTGGCGACTCACATGGGCCATGCGGGCGACCAGGTGCCCGCGGTCACCGTGTTGGCTACCCCTTTTTTCCTTTTATATGGATTCATGCAATTATCCTGTGTGCGTCTAGTAGGCACCACAAGCATGTGCAGGAAGAGATCAAGTAAGGTAATAGTAAGCTATAATTTTATCATTTTTAAGCATGTTGCTACGACAGAGAACATTCTTTAATTTCCGCAGCTGACAGTTTTATTTTCTGCAGCCTGCGTTGGTCTCTCGCCCTGAGGCGAGAAATGCGCTGAAGAAGGAAATTAAATGCTCCCACTGCTCCTTATTACTCAACATGTCTTCCTATTATTCGATTCCTACCCTCAGATAAATGGTGCACAGTAGAGCTATTGGTCTATCTACATAACCACCTCTCGGCCTGAAATTCCAGTAGCTCAGAGAACAACACGTCACATATAAACAGTTACAAGTGGAACAACCTTGGTTTGTCTTATATCACAATATCCCTCTTTTAAATAAAATTAGACTATTAGCGCAAACAGTGTGGAAGGCATTGGTGGCTGTTGTGTGACGGAGGTAGGGATGTGTTTGTTTCAGCTCGGTGAATGCATGGATGGTTCGGGCCGGTTTGGGTTGGCTGCGGCTTCCTGATTTCATCGCTTTGACAGACGGGATGAACAGAGTGGGGCGCACCGAGCGGAAGGGAATGCAACAGGCTCTCACGCTGCAGGAAACGAGCCGATGAACAGAAATAAATATCAGCCGAGTAGATGCGGTTGAAAGACTCCAGTGAGTGAGATAAAAAAAGGATATGGAAATGTGTTTTAGTGTGAGCATAGAATGTTTTTGTTGTGGGAAGTCTGTATGAAAGACAACGGCACACAAGTACCGCCGGACTACCGGTTATTGGTTCCAGGAGTAGATTACCGACAGATGGAGTGGCGGGTGAAAGTCAACTAGCAGCATCTGGAACAAGTCTGACTGAGTGCATCCAGGAATTACAAAAAACTCTTGGAATTGCAGAAATGTTCCTTGAGAAATTATTTTTGCCTCCATTTGAACACAACCCCCCTAGGTGTGTTAAGCACTGTCTATCATGCCTGCCCATCCTCTATCTTCTCTCTGGCACCCCGATTCTCTACGCCACTGTCTGGCACGCCTCCCTCCTTATTCAGTCTTTCTCACACATACACTGTAAAACACTCTTGTCTGGTGATGGTGAACCCCTTGTATTTTAACAAGGGGTTGTGTTTGGGATGGGACAGAGGCAGCTTCTCTTTCTCTCGCGGGCATGGATGACCTGTGTGTCAACACGATTCAGCAGCCAAAGATGACGGAGAGCCCAGTCAAAACAATGGGGGGGCTAGAGGATGCGTGAGTGCTAGGGGAATGGGGGGGGGGGGGGGGGGGGGTAGACAGAGGACGGGACAAGCAGATGGTTTTGTAGCTGGTGTGGAGACAGTCCTCCGTCATGTATAATGTATAACCCATCCATGCATTGGCCATTAGAGAAGCCTGCCAGGGAAAACCGCACAATAAGTGCAGTCTTCTGGTCCGAGTGATGTAATGCCCCGGGACATGACGATGAGACGTGGCATTTTGTCAGGTGGCACGCTTGTGAGGTGGGAGTCAGAGAGGAGTTACACAGAGCACCATGGTGTTGCTGGTGAACGCACTGCACTCATTGGAGACGCAGCCATGGTGCACTACTGTATTCTGAGATCAAAGCAAGATGGGGTGTTTTTGATTTGATCGGGCACTCCTGGTTGTTGTGATGACATCAGCGGGCTTCTGTCAGAAGCTGACTCGGGGAAATCAATATTTTTTTAAAAAACATCAAGTGGTGGCTTGCTTCAAGCGTCCTGTTCGTCAAAGCAATGCATGGCAGCTCTGAACACCATGTTGATTCATCTGCGTGGCGTGGCCCATGGGAGGGTATTCATGCTGAGTATGTACTCTGCGTGTCCCCTGTGTTGAAACACATGGCGGTGTTCATGGGAGTGCATACTGTACGTGAAGACATGGTACCATCCCACACTGCCAAGCCATGCAGTAGCCCTGTGCCAGATGGACTGACCCATGAATAGACAATCATGTCCTGTGTCACACATGCCAGCGGGTGGTTACATAAGATTCAAACATGGGCTCTACATGGTAAGACAGAACCTCCCCTCATTACACAAAGGTAGGACTGAACATTCGCACGCGATACTAAAATGCAGCTGTAAGGGATATAGACTCAATGCATGGCGAGTGATGCAGCTATCGGATTGCATTCCTGTGTTTAAACAAAATGGTACAATAGTACAAGAATGTGGGGCTCTGTAACATAAGAAACAGGTCAGGTCAGAACCTCTGCCTTAGGCTAGAGGTGAACCCTGTGGAGCTTGTTTCGGCTCCCATAGCAAGCAGGGGATGAGATCAGGTCTGAGGAGCTCCTTTAGATTAAACTACGGCCCCTTTAGATTCATGGAATGTGCAGAGGTAAACACTTTTGCCCAGTGCCTCGTGAACTTAATGCTCGGAACTATAAATGCAAAGATGCCATGATGAGTTAATGACGTTGCTTTACTGTACACTCAGCAAAGTCCCACAGCCTGATTCCAATCTTTTTTGAAGGCACAGAGAGGTAGGATACACATGAGCTGGGGAGAAAGCACACGGTGTACTATAGGCGTAGGCACACCCCCCTCATAAAGGCATTGCTGTGGAAAAACAGAAGAGCCTAGCCTGTGTTCATACAGTAAGGAAGCATGTATTTATCATTACATGCAGACCTTTAAACATGAGGATATGAAACATTAAGCCCAGAAGGAAATGGAAAGGGATCCAAAAAGGGATTAGAATGGTAATGTGATCCCTGTGTTGCAAAAGTCACACGCGTAGACATTCTCATGCTTACCCACGGTATTCCCATTGCTCTCCACCAACTTGCTGACCGGTCTCTTCTCCTCATCCACAACCTGCGCGCTGGACGACGAACAGCCCATGCTGAGGCAGAGTGTACCTCAAGAGTTGAGCCTGGAGTTATTTAAAACCTTTGTGGACAACACAAAGCACCCCAGCTGCTTCCCGTTTGTGCCGAGGAGAAAGGTCAAGGGAGAGAACACATGTGGCAGATCTTTACGGTCCTTAGGAGAAACGGTTGTTGATCCCCCCTTGTCTCGTCTGGTCGTGTGTTGCATGCATGGCCTGCTGCCCTCTCAGCCCCCACTGACTCACAGTCCTCGCAAAGCAACACTGAATACAGTCACTGCTGACGAGCTGTGGTGACTGGAGGAGGTGGAGGAGGAGGAATAGGAGGGGGAGGAGGCAGGGCCTGGGATCTCCTCCCCCTATTTAACAACATGAGGATTCTTTACCATTCTACACGTCATCTTATCTTTATTTAGTGTTAAATAAATGGGATTTCAATAATGATGCTCATGGTGAAAAATCCACATGCAAGTCTTTACTTAATATTGAGCTATTTAGGATTTCAAATGGAATGGACACACGCTGTAAAAGGAAATCATTTAAACAAAGTACCAGATTCTTATCTGTGTCTGCATTCTATCCTTCAGGGTTTTCTTTGGAGTCGTCCCAACCCGTCCAAACCTTGTTTTGTTTGGTTTACTCTTAACTGGTTTTACTGCTTTGCAAAACCCACAGAGTAGGATTCTGAAATGGTCAATGCAAGGCTGACCATCGGTCCTGCAGTAGTTGGGCTGCCTGGGCCTGAAAGGCCTCAGCAGAGGTAGTGTGATACCATTAACCTATGATAAGGTCAGATGGGGAGCAGTGTTGTTTCACCACACAAATTGATGAAAAATAACTTAAAGGCACTTTGGCCAGCAGAATGTATGTTGTTTTTTGAGCATGATCATGGGAAGATACAGGCAGTAAAGTTACCAAGCAGTCATTCCGTGAGACAATGGGTTGACAAGATTCGTATAGGGAAACTTTTGCATTGAGGGTAGTTAATACAAAGGTAACAAAGGTGAGTTGGAGTGACCATCGTGGAGAGATTAGCTGTTTTTTTGTTTTTTTTAGATTGGTCATATGGCTGAAGTCAGCCGTGGCGGGGGAAGCCAAGTTAAAATGCAATACACTGTGGGTGACGTGGATATGTCTGCAAGTCTGCAAGACAGTTAAAGGAACCTACACAACAAAGAAGTCTGTCGATTGGCATTACTATCAGACTTCGTGGCTTTAGCGGCAATGCAGATGCTAACTATCTTAACACCTCTCAGTTAGAGAGGAAGGGAGGTATCTCTTTAGGTCCAAGGATAATGTATACAATTCCTTTTAATTTGACTAGTAATTATATAAACAAGGTTAATATAATTTGTTTATAATTATATATTAAATTTACGATTAAAATGTCAACAACACACATCAACGGTGATAAAAAATGCATTTATTTTAATATACAAAGTACAGACAACAGCTGTTATTACTTTTAATTCTCATTATACATAAATACTTTAAATGTAAAATATGTACCATTATAATATAGCCTGACGTCGCCAGACCAATTTGCAAATGCGATTATGCCTGGGATCTCATCGTTAATTCCAGATTTCCAAGCGGCCTAATCAAGGGGCGCTGACCAGAACGGCTCTGGATGCATTGGATTGACCCTCAACCAATCAGAGCAGTGACACATCAGTGGCATCCATCTTGGTTGTTTATGAAAATGCCTCAACGGCGCTCCCATAGGGCGCTTCTCTGTACTGTCAACATATCAAACCCGCCCCATATTAGATAAACGGCTGTGATTGGCCCAACCCTGGTAAGGTCTGCTGGAAATCAGTCTGAGCGGGAGGGGGACCATATGCTAGAGCAAATAAAGCATGAGGTCACAGATGCAGCCGGTTCCAAGGCTAACTTAAAAACTGTAGTTTGCAAATTGATGAATTAAAGAATTGTCTTGGGTTGATTAGAAACACAAAAAGACATACAGTTTAAATAGAAGAGACAGAAGGATTGTCATTCTGATTGGTTAAGTGGTACGATGGTGTCAGGAATCCATTGTGCCGGAGAACAACGATGAGTAGTTTCACTTGTGCCGAAGTTGGCGCTCCAGATTCTCTAGCTTGAGTGTCATGGCTTCAAGTAGGCATGTTAAAGAAAGCTTTGAGTAGACACACACACACACACACACACACACACACACACACACACACACACACACACACACACACACACATCAACCGAAAAAGCAGTTTTGTTAAAGTGAGAACTTTGCTAAATACTATATGTATTGACTGTTGTTCTCCTTTGTCAAATTTCTGTTTATATGTTTATTATATATGTTTTATTTGGATACAGGTCTATTTAATTAATTTATTAATCCTTATACAAACTGAGATGATAGGGACTTTAAGAGGGTCCTTGCTATCTAGCCTTTTGGCCCCTGCAGTGTAGATGGCCTCTGTGGCCTCCTTGACCACAGAACTTAAGTTGTTTAGTTCACACTATATAAATAGTCCTCCTTAACAATTTCTCCTTGAATAACTAACTAATCGACACAGAATAACCTCACAGCCAACAAGTCCATGTTAGCAATGTTTACCACAATGGGAGCTCCCGGTAAACGTTTGCACTCAAGCCAGCAGGTATATCCACATTTCATTTCCTGCGCATGTTCCACTGATATGTACTATTTGGCCTAATGGTTTATAGTGGAAAAAGGATATTGTCCTGTGTCAGCATTATCATTTTCTCTGTGGCCTGCTTCTGGAACATCACCACATTGTCACACTGGCACGGGTCTGCATACGATGGCTTGTCTATGGGAAGAAGCACAAAATGTCCATTCAGGAAAAATAAATCTTTAAATGAACTCTCAGGCATTCGAATCACCATTGTGAGTGTAGAGTAGTGGTTAGAGTGTCCTATCATCTATTGGTCGTGATAAGTCAGGCTAAGCGTATGATGTAAATGTATACTAATGAGGAGATTGGCTAACTGGCCAATTATCAGATTTTACCCGATTTCAGTTTCTCAACGTCCATATGTAGTCACCATATATTACCACTAGGGGGCAGACATTAATCAGCTTAATGGGGGAAACCTTTCACTTTAAGACAGGGGTCTCAAACTCAACATACCTGGGGGCCACCGGAGGTAAAGTCTGGGTCAGGCTGGGCCGCATCAAATATTCCACAGAAAAATGGAGCACAACTGACCCAATCTAAGTTAATGATGATCGGGCTATAATTAGATAACGTTGGCTATGTAATCGCTGACAACAGGGGACATTTCATAGTGGTTGGTGGAAACCGGGACATTTTAGCGTCCTTTGGCTTTTGTCAGGACTCAGGACACACACCTCAAAATTGGAACTGTCCCGGCAAAACCGGGACATCTGGTCACCCTATCACAAGTGATAAAAAAGCGTGGCAAGCCACTCAGCAAAAAGGTGCGTTTGAGAACAACGCGTGGGCCGCACTAATGCTAAACTTTGATGTCAAGTAGGGGGCCACAAAATATCATCCCGCGGGCCTCAATTGGCCCCCGGGCCACGAGTTTGAGACCCCTGCTTTAAGATGTTATAAGAAATGTAATTTCTTCCGATACGTTATTTCTGAAGATGGGGGATTGCATCAAATCTCTTGAGGAAAAAACTAAGTACGATAATTTATTCTCATCATATGACTACATTAAAGATTAAAGCTCTGAAGGAAATACCTTGACATATCCCAGACTTCAAGCGGTTTGTGATTTCTCCCATTTGATCAAAGTCCTCAGCATAAAAAACATGCGTCGCATCTGGTTCAGAGGCAATCTGCTTGAGCTCCTCTTCAATGGCTTTGCCCACACCCAGAGCATACATGGTTATTCCTGAAAGGGAATAATAATGTTTAAAAAAAGATGCATAAATAAAGGTAATATGAAGTAAAACAACAAAACAACATCTCTATACAAAACATACATAGGCTAAAAAACGTTGTAGAGAAGAGTTACATTATAACTGTTCAACTGTATTAATATAACTATATATTTACAGTTACATAAAGTACAAACCAATACAAATGCCCAGATTAAAACAGTCTGGGTCAATGGGCCCCAGACTTTTTCACCTCCCCCTGTGGAGGTTTAATTCTTGTAACTTCTAATGTTATTTTTAGCACAGGGTTCCTCCTAAAGTTTTCAAACATGCTGATGATCAAATCAAACACACAAGGCATGTAGGCATGCATATGCTTACATATATATTTATTATTTTATATATTGCAGCCAGCACCATGGCTACGAGCCGTACCGGTGTTCTTGGCCTTGTTGGCCCACTCAACCACGTCGTCCTGGGACCTTCCGTCCGTGAGGACGATGGTGGCGCGCCGTACCCCCAGCCGAGCACCCTCCTTGGCGGTGAAGCTGGTCTGGAACATATGGCGCAGGGCCATGCCCGTCATGGAGCCCCGGCCCATGTACTGCACGCGGGACACCGCCTCCTTCACGTCCCGGGCGCTGGCGTACCGGCCCAGAGTGAACTCGGTGCGCACCTTGGTGGAATACTGCAGCAGGCCCACGCGCGTCCCGTTCCTCGACACGTCCAGGGAGTCCACCACCGCGTTGACGAAGCCCTTGACCAGCTCGAAGTTGATGGGCCCCAGGCTCTTTGAGCCGTCGATGATGAAGACCAGGTCCATGACAGCGGTCCCACACTCTGTCTCTGTCGGAGAGGACGGGCAGCGTCATGTAGCGCAGCACAGGGCCTCAAGTCTGATATCATCTTTTCCAAGAAAGAACTGATTCTGCAGCTCTTTACTTCTTCAGCCAGTAGGAACCCAGCAGACACAGAGGTAGGTTATATGGCGGGGGGGAGGGGGTTGGTAGAGACCGGGCAGTATGGTGGGTTACAGGGTTTGTGTTGTGGTTTAATTTGTTTCTGTACGTAATGTACTCTGTCTTTTTTTCCAAGTATAATATTTCAAATAATGGATCAGATTGAATCGAGGTGTACCCTGAAGAGTTTAGAAAGATCAAGGCGTGATAGACCATGAGATTGTACATTCATGATTTAAATTGATAATCATTTCTTAATATACATGGTACATTGTTGATGATTATGATAATGCATGTCTGTTTCTTAGGAACCTAATGGATTTTAGCATCCAGGACACACCATACAATTGAAGTGCGATTTAGTGAAACATGGTCAGTTTATACTCACTGTTACACGACTTCCCATCCGCTCCAAGTGTGAATCCATCTCTGCATTTACACACGCAAGCGTTCTCCATGTTAACAGCCTCCTGTTCACAGCCATGTTCACCATCAGCACAGTGGTCCACCTCTGGAATGAATAACTACCATTAGAACAACGTAGGAACACAGCGAGCATCACGTGTTATAACACATAATAACGAGAAATGTGCTTATGTACACTGAAGCCATTCATGAAATTATAAATATGCATTGTTGTTTTCGTCCTAAACTTGTAGTGAATTGCATTGTACCCCTACGTACCCCACAGCCCCATGCCCCTATGAACTCTTTTGAGGAGGCAGTTGTACACTCACTCTTGCAAGTCTTGCCATCTGGTCGGAGAACATAACCTTTCCTACATTTACACACACAGGAGTCCCCTGTGCTGAGGTGCTCCTGCTCACAGCCATGTGGACCAGCGGCGCAGGGATCCGTCTCTGGAACCAGAGGGAGTTCAATCAGAGTCCAACTGAAACATGTTGCATGTAGAGTACAATGTAGCCACACTGTAGGTTGTGACATTACAAGTTATCTCACCAGAAATAGTCAGTTCACCATGGTACTGTTGCATAGTCTATTATAGACCTTACTGCCTTTATATATAGGCTGATACAATCTACATGTAAACACTTGAACAGGACACCTAAAGACGCCTTATTATTTTACATGTAGGTCTAATTTCAACTCTGGGTTTACTCTACATCAAGGACCAAGTGCTCAAGGTTAAAAAGCGGTCATATTGAGACTGCACAGATGCAGGTTTAGACTTGACATTCTACAACCACTGTTTCCTATCAGCCTTCACAACAGTCACTGGGGATTAGTCAGGGTTTCCTGGAAGGGTGTGTAGTTACCGGTGCAGCTCCTACACTAACCATGTGACGTGGGCCCTTTACAAAGCAGTTGTCCCTGTACTCACTCTTACAGGACTTCCCGTTCGGTCGGAGTTTGAATCCGTCTCTGCATTTACACACACAGGAGTCCTCCATGTTGACAGCTTCGTGTTCGCAGCCGTGTTTACCGTCCCCACAGTGGTCCACCTCTGGGCAAGGAAAGACAGGACGCTTCAAGTGAGGAGCATAACTCGTACTGGCTTATCGGGGGCCAATGATGCCCTGCAAGAGGCTTTCGGAATATTTGAAAACTCATAAAGATGTCCAGCGCAAAAGTCACATGCCAACAAAACATAAAACAATCCTGATATACACATCAATATAACCATTTATATAACATCAGTGTTTCAATAAAAAACACTGTTTGATTGGCATCCCTGTTTCTGAATGCAAAAATATAAATAATTCTGAAACATCAACTTTCTTATTAAATTATAATAATAATAATAATAATAATAATAATAATAATAATAATAATAATAATAATAATAATAATACTAATCATAACAGAACATACTGCTGCAGGTCTTGCCGTCCAGTCTAAGAATGTAACCCTTCTTACACCGGCAGATGTAGGACTCTGGCGTGCTGACACAGTCCTGCTCACATCCATGGTTACCCAGATCACAATAGTCTGTTCCTGTAGAGTTGGATGTGCAATAGTTTCATCAAGCCATACTCCCGTTCTCTACTACTGTTATTAGTACTATTGCTGCTTCTATTCATTACACAGTTATTACCACCATTACAACCTACTCCCTCGCTATGTTATTGTTACTATTAATGCTATCATATTACTGCTATAACTACGTTGGTTAACCCCCCCCCCCCCCCCTTGTGAGAGGAAACTCACAACGTAAGTGTATAGCCTCAAATGAAGCACACAAGCAGGTTAGTTGTTGAATGTATATTTCATTTGGCCATATTTGGTCATTCTGCTACCAGAAGCAGGCCTAAGCCTATGCAGGTACCAGGAAGACGAGGCAAAATGCACAGGAGATAAAAAACAATAGAAAAAGAAGCATGCAGGACGATGGGAGCCTGCAGGGAGCAGAGGACAGAGGAAGGAAGGAATAGTTCAGGTGTTGTGTTCGGGTGGTGTTTACGGCTGCATGTCCTCAGGTCTGTGTTTAGCTGGAAGCCCGGGCGACAGCGGCATTCGTATCCGGCCGCCAGATCAGCACAGATATGTGCACAGCCGTGGTCAGTCACAGCACAGAACGCGGCTATGAGAACAAATAATATGATGTCTTACAGCCTTGTTGGAATATGGCAGTCTCTCTATCAAAGCCATGGCTTGTTATGAATGCATCCCTGGGACCATATCCATGGGCTACTCTTTACTTAGTTAACATCTGATTGGAAAACCATCTCACTCCTCACTCCAAAAGTGCAATGACTTTAGAAGAAGAAGAAATAACCATCACCTGTGCACGTCTTTCCGTCTGCGTTCAGTGTGTAGCCCAACCTGCACTTGCATCTGTAGGAGGCCGGGGAGCTCACGCAGATGTGCTGGCACTGGTGATCCGTCACCTCACACATGTCTGAGCCTAATGCACACAAATACACACAGTGGCACATACACAAGCACAGATCATCAAACGCATGCATAAATGCACATGTAAATGGGGGAATACCTCAAAAAAGGGGGAGAGGGATGAAGACGAAGTACAGAGGCAGAGAGACAGATGCAGGAGACAGAGGGGCTGGAGAAAAGTTTGATTTGGAGAAACAAAGTACAGGAGCAGGAAGAGTCACAAACTGATTTATCTGTTTGTTTGTGACTGTTTCTGTTCCCAAGGGCTGGGGGCTTCTTACCTGCATCTCTACTTTATTTACATTGCTTAAATTTTTTATTTGGACAAAAGCTAGAAAAGATGCTCAGTAGAGAATGCAAAAATATAAAAAAATAAGAATAAGTAAATAAATAAATAAGTATCAGTACAGGCTGTCTATCCTTAAGGTAACAAATGTGTAAACATTCCACTGCTGGGTTTTGATCTTCCCCTTGACATTCTCCCTCTTTCTCTTTGCTATGTTTCCATACGTGCACCAGAGCGCACTTTGTCATTCTTTGGGTCAACTTCAAGAAACACGTTGTAGGAGTCGTCAATCTAGGCAGGAAAAATACAAAAACTTCTGACCTGCTAGACCTTTCCTCAGAGTATCGTTGTGGCGTCCCAGATGCCACAACGCGAGCCGTTTGTCCGACCTCTCGACATAAACAAACGCCTGTGACGCTCAAAGATCTGCCAGTCTGCCACGAATAATGGCGTCAAAGTCGGTGTGAATTTGTGTAGCCTGATGCCGGAATAAGCGAGCGTGAGAGAGAGAGAGAATGCTGGAGAGTTGAACAGATGGGCCGAGAGCGAATATGAGCGGGAGCGTAGGGGTGTAATCTCATTTTGATGTTGACACACAATGTTCTAGGATGCTCCCTTGCACGTCGGCGTGAAAGGACACTCACCTCCGCACAGCTTGGACTGGAACACAGCGTTCAAGGTCTGTATCCGGCTAAAGTTAGCCACCAGGTACACGTGCTCAGAGTGCGGCTGGCTCCCGATGGCCTGCAGCGTCTTCATGTCCACGCGGCCCACGCCGATGGCGAAGATCTGAACGCCCGCCCGCCTTGCCTCGGCCGCCACCGCCTCCACGGTGTCCTGGGGCCGGCCGTCTGTCACCACCATGGCGATGCGGGGGATGAGGAGGGCGGCCGGCCGCGCCCCCTGCTCCTCGGTGAACACGGTGTCCATGGTGTACTGCAGGGCCAGTCCCGTCATGGTGCCCGAGGCCAGGTGCTGCATGGCCCGCACCGCCCGCTCCACCTCGGCCCGGGAGGCGTGGGCGTTGAGGGGGAACTCGCTCTGCACCACGCTGCCGTACTGCAGCAGGGCCACGCGCGTGGCGGCGGGCCCCACCTCCAGGAACTGCAGCAGGTCCAGGATGAAAGCCTTCACCTTCTCGTAGTCCCGGGGCCGGATGCTGCGGGAGCTGTCGATGACGAAGGCGAAGTCCAGGGGGACGCCCCTGCAGGGGCTCTCTGTGGTAAATCATGGGGTAGCGGGGGGGGGGGGAGGGGGGGGATTGGAGATCATCTGACCCACCGATGTGCAGCTAGCAGCACAAACATGTGTCACAAGCTCACACATGGCGCAATTGAAAATAGTTTAGCTCGCTGACGACATAAACACTGAAAAACTGTGCAGTGCTATCATTTCAGCTCATGGGTGAAACTACATACACACACACACGCACACACAGGCACGCACTTGCATACACAAACACACATCCACATACCAAACCCGGCCACATTTGATGACCCACCTGCTGAGTTGTTAATAGCCGAGGTCAGGTTCTGTGCACCGGCTAAAATGGCTCTGGGGAGCCGTCTGTCCAGCAGAGCTGCTTCACAGCAGCACAGCAGACACAACACTCCCAGGACCTGGGAGCTCATCCTGACCGCAGACAGCTGGGGCTACACAGTCACCATAAAAAGGAGAACCTGGATCATCATACCCAGGGGCCCAGCGGGACACACCCAGGGGCCCAGCGGGACACCCAGGGGCCCAGCGGGAGACACCCAGGGGCCCAGCGGGACACCCAGGGGCCCAGCGGGAGACACCCAGGGGCCCAGCGGGGGACACCCAGGGGCCCAGCGGGAGACACCCAGGGGCCCAGCGGGAGACACCCAGGGGCCCAGCGGGAGACACCCAGGGGCCCAGCGGGACACACCCAGGGGCCCATCGGGAGACACCCAGGGGCCCAGCGGGACACCCAGGGGCCCAGCGGGACACCCAGGGGCCCTCACAACCGAGAACACCAAAGGCCAACTTCTCAAAATAAATGTATTTTCTCTGAATTAACCGTACTATTAGGCCACCTAGTAGTAGTTGTAGTAGTAGTAATAGTATAGTAGTAGTAGTAGTAGTAGATGGCCTTGTTGTAGGACGATTTGGTATTATGGTAGTAGTAGTAGTAGTAATAGTATAGTAGTAGTAGTAATAGTAGTAGTAGCAGTAGATCTGGTGGTGTGGAAGGGTAAGGTAGTTGTAGCAGATCTACTAGCTCCCGTTTGGAGGCTGGGTCTTCAGTGGAGACACTCACTCTTGAGAGGATACATTTATTATGAGGCTACAGTAGACACAGGAAACACTTTCACCTCTTGTCAGTTTGATCAACCCCCGAAAGTCTTTCCTATTTCTACTATAGCCTCATTACAAAGGAGGAGCAGAGGCCGTACGGTCAGAGCTACTGCGCTGTGTTCCTTCTCTTTAAATCAGCCTGGTGGTGGCTGTCTCACTGCATGGGTGATTTAGTTCAGACTGAAGAAGCCTGGCGCAGACGGTTTCCCTAGCGAGGTCCCCGAGAGCGATGTGTTAGCTGTCACAGCCACCCTGGAAGGGTCAGAGCCCTGCCACCGAAGGTTGTTGGGCCAAAGAGACTCTAATCCCAGGGGATGTCTCATGTTTAGGAATTGGATTTAGAAATGGGAAATGGAAAGAACATGGCAGTACGGGGACCGTCATCTTACAGAGGTCTCGTCAGGAGCAGACAGACTGCTGAGAAGAGCATGAGATCAATGTGTCAGAGACAGACAGAGGAGAGACCGACTTGGGACAGTGGCTGAGACATGGGTCAGACTCACAAGGTGCTTTCCAGTTTGTCTGCTCCTGTGCGTGTGTGTGCTGTCGATGTCTCCATCGACATGATGCAAATTGGCTTTACTATATTATATGATCAAATAAAAAACTGATCATTCTTGTATGCAAAATGTATGATTATTCTGTTCAAAATTGCTATTGAAATTCCGTAATAAGAAATCCTAATGCTCTTAATCTCATCTGTTTTTTTTCACATGATCTGTCTGCCTTGACAGGTGTTCAAATGTTCAAATGTGTTTAATGTTTAAAGACATTGTGATTACAGATCTTTCTAGCATTTGTGAACCTGAGGTTGCGAATTTAATTAAAATGCTTAATGCAGAGGCTAAAAAAACTAGTAGTTCAAAAACTGATTATAAAAATATATAAAAAGTGGTATTCTTCCCATTTTTATAATTGTAATTGTTTTTGTTAATGTGTGATAGTGCATATATTGTATAGTTTATGAACTTGCTGGAGTTGTTTACAATAACATTTTCAAACGTGAACCTTCCACTTTTTATAACTGCTGTTTTACACATTCATCTGTGATGGCTTTTCATTATGCATGTGGAAGCTTGCGCAACGACAAAATGAAAACAGGTGTGTGTTGTTAAAGTAGTAAGTAAATAACTTACCTTTTAACAGAAAGAGGATTTTCCAACGTTAAGCAATTAAAAACACTGATAAACAAAGTCCAGCAGCGGTATTTCTAATCAGCAGAGGTCTGGACCTGTTGAGAAATAACTTTTTGTATGGATGGCTTAGACATAGGAGTATATGTCTTTCACTCTTCCTCCTCCTCCTACTTCCTGAGACTCCTTTGCAGCGGTCTGCCTCTCACCGCCGTCTCCAGACGTCTTCTCTCTTCACCAGCCCCCGGTCTCCCACCACCTCCCAGCCAGAGGCCTGCCTCCTGTTCTCCTCACGAGACATCGTCAACGACCAGATGCCTAATTTTACAACGGAAGGCTACTTATAAAACGTCAAGATGTCTCCGGGTGAAGTCACAGGCAATTGAATGAAGACTGTCATCAGGGTATTTCATCAAGACCTTATGACTTGGTTGTCTCTGATTGATGAACTGAATTAGTGAGAGAAGATGTTCATTACCCTATTTTCCTTATTCTGCATCTATGCTGTTTATTTTTACATATTATGTCTTCCAAGCAGCTGGAATTTCACATTTGGGGGACACCACTAAGAAAGTTGAAAGGGACATTTATGGAAAAACATAGTCAGCAGTCTTGGTGACTGCGGTCAACCTGAAAGCACCTGGCCACCACAGGGCGTGGGAGTTTATACACAGAAGCCAGTTTCTGGATCCTGACCCACTACTTTCCATGAACGGTAGTACTGAGGCAATGATGTACACTGGCCCACACTTGCCAGGTCTCAAGTTCCTGAAGACACATGAGAATTTTTGCATAGATCCAAGCACTATCTAAAATACATCATGGAAGGAAGAACAAACTGTGGATCAAATTGGATTTTAATAGACAAATATCACATCTTAGTATTTTTTTCGTAATAGATTTGACCCTGAATACGACCACGTTATACATTTCCTGTCTCGGGGAGGAGCCTGCCAAGACCCTGCATCTGGTAGAACAGACTTCTACAAAAGTCAACTGGAAAAACACACGCAGGCCCACATACATCAAGGCCTTTCAGGGGAGGAAACACTGACCTAGGTTCAGCCTGCCACCTCATCATACCGACTTATCCGGCTACCTGGTGGTCTCTAGTCAGTGCTACTTCTGTGCGGGCTGCAGAATAGCGCGCCCCACTAGGGAGTAGAAACACAACACAAGCGCATACATCTCAAACTCATGGAAGTCTTCAGCTGTTAAACAATCAAGTCCAACACAAAACAGAACACAGATTTGGGCTGAGCATGACAACACAATTTCAAAGAGTGTCAAAGAGTAGGGCAGAATGTATGTTATACTGTACAGTTAATGTTTTTATGTGTGTGTGCTGCTCTTTGATCATATTAGATTACAGGCAGGTTGAAGTCTTTGGAATGGTTGTAGTTACTGTGACACAACACACACGATTCCACGGAGCGCACCCCTTGACAGACGAGGTTATGGATAAAGGCAATCTAACCCTGATCACTAGAAGACACTAATTAGTTACCGGAAAACACTTAAAGACCCTTCTCTACTCACTAGAAACAACAGGGCCTTCTTTTCATATTTGTGGCATCTTTGATCATCAGGAATGACAAGAAAATGCTATTACACCTACACTGCTGTTTAAATAGAAATACAAATATATCCTCTTTCTTTTCTATATGTTTATCTATGTATACTCCCTCCTCACACTTGTAGGTGCTTCCATTTTTCATTAGGTCGCCCAGTGTCAAATGCATACAATGCATATCATTTCCTGGATATTCCCCATTCAAAATAGAAATTAGTGCCAATAAATAAAACGGTTAAGTAGTCATACACAGGTTCTTGGGAGGGACACAATAAATGTACAAAGTTACACGTTATTCCACACACCGATCAGTAGCTCAAAGCTGGCATCGAATACCAGTTGTGAAAGAAAGTGTAAAAGGAGTTATCTTATGAATGCATGAAGGTTGTGTGTTTGTGTGTCTGTGTATGTGTATGTGTGTGTGTGTGTGTGTGTCTGTGTGTGTCTACATCTTATGAAGGGTAGTGTTGAGGCAGTGTGGTGCGTTGGAAAATAAATAAGAATAAATAATAACAAGAATAGCTCAATAGCATGTCTCAAGGACAAAGTGGATATTATGGGGTTTCATAGAGGGTGTCATGGTGACAGTGTTGAGGCCTGGTCTTCAGGCTGTTGTGTAGGATAGGGGGCGCTGTTTGGGGGGTACCCTGACACTGTCGTCGTATGGGGGGAGCAGCACCTGGGGGGAGAGATGGAAAGTGTTAGTTTGTTATGATATATTACATCATGTTATATTAAGTTATCATGATGGTGTACAGTTCCAGTCATGGGACACTATTGTTTGCCTTTGAAATTCTATTTACAATTTTCAAATTTCTAATAATCCCCCCATAAAACCCCCCAGAGGAAAAAGTGAGACACTTGTTAACATGCTACATTTGAAGAGGCGATGTGATCGGACAGTGATTATGTAACTTGTTTGATGGGATGATGTCACAGCCATTGGAGAGCACGCCAGGAATATTTATCTCTGTGATGATTAATAAATAAAAGAACTGATGGCAGTTCCCCTCTATAACATTACCATAATATAAAGGAGTTTCGACAGACATAGCTCACTAAATTGTATCTAACATCAACACATTAACATTAATTAATTATAAATCTTTATAGAAAGAGACATTTTGAACCCATAATAACTAATAATCTAATAAATAAAAAAGGTAACATAGAAACAGTCAAGCATGTAAAGAATTAACACAATGATTAATTATTCAATAGTACAGTGGTCAATGCACTGAAACCTTTAGCCCTGTGAAGCATAGGTTCACATAGGTGTTCAACCTCAGTCCATTTCACCTGCGTGGCACTAACCTGAATCATAGAAACTGTCAAACTCATGACACTAAAGTAGCTCCTCAAAATAACGGAAGGGAATAAGCAATGATGTGTGATAAAAATCTAAATATCAGCAGCCTTTAGTAAACAGCATTTCTGAAACTTTCATGGTGACGGCATCGATTTAGCTCCCTGTTCTTTTTTACAAGCCCTAGTGTTTAAGTCATTAACTCAAGCTTCCATGTAAGTCGCACACCGTTTCGTAAACAAAGAACCACGCACACACACAGGCTCCTGTAAGAAGCTGCCAAGGGGAGTATTTTGTTTCTCATGGTGGGGCACGCCTCAAAACAACTAATTGTATTAACCTTATGACAAAAACCTATAGTTATTCTGTTTTTCGGATTGCAACACTATATTGTATTTCCATGTTCCAGAGGAATAACACTGTGATTTCTGTAATTGCATTTTTTATTTATTTCTTTCCCACGTCTGCCAGACTTGGGGTAACAATGTATGCATGTGTGCGTGCATGTGTGCGTGTGCATGTGTGTCTGCAGCTGTGGCCATGGAAGCAGCCAGGTGTTGGGCAACAGGGAACCAGCAGGGGTAGCAATAGAAGACCCACTAGCAGGGGTTCACCTACTGCTTACCTACCATGGTTATAACAGCATTTAGCAGTTAATGCATGCATGGTTATAACCAACTATGGTTGTTATAGTCATGGTTATAATTACCACTTATATGATGACCATTGTGATAATGCACTGGCCAGCATGAAACCTCATTCGTGAGCCAAATCCATTGAACATGTCCCGGTTCCCTCCATTAGCCGTTTGATTTTATTCAAATAGATTGGAACAATTCCCGCACAGTAACCACAAAACATTTGTTTGTTCAGCTGCTCTTTCAGCTCGAAGAAAGTGCCAGCTAAGAAGTCAGCTCATTTGTAAACAAAATGAGGTTGTGTACGAAGAAAAGGCAAATTATTCGGTTTTAGTATTGTGACATTCCAGAACGTGGCAGACATTTAAATGAAAACTCAAGTAAGCAAAACCTGTTCTACCCCTTGTGATGTCATGTCATTGCGGCTGTGCAGGCATTGGTCCAAAAACGATGGATCTTCATAGTGGTGGACACAAAGGTTACATGCTACATGGATCCCCATAGTGGTGGAAGCATAGATTACATGCTACATGGATCACCATAGTGTTGGACAGATAGATCACATGCTACATGGATCAACATAGTGGTTGAGAGATAGATCACATGCTTCATGGATCACCATAAGGGTTGACAGTTAGATGACATGCTACATGGATCTCCAGAGGGATGGTTGTATAGATTACATGCAGGAAGTCTTACCGTGGTGTCATTAGTGGTCACGTAGAGCAGCACTTCAGAACTTCCTCTTCCGCACACATACCTGTAGCAATTCCACACGCATGCTATCAGGTAGGCCTACAATTGAAAGGGCAGAGAATGAGCAAAACTTATTAAATGCATGGATTGGTATAGATATAGTTTGAACATGATGAATGATGATCAACTGCTTGATATGCAATTGTGTCACTTTCTGTCGAGCCCCTGGCCAATGTTACTTTAAAAGTAACATTGGAACCTGTATGAATGTAAAATTCAATTATTACCAATAGTTTCATGATTTCTATGTAGACCTCCCCTTTTTCCTATTTGATGATAAAGCAAAGGTTGCAGGTGTTGATGGTGGCTGAACGGATCGGCCTAAATCCCCTACCAGAGTTCACCATCTGCTACAGCCATCAACTTACATTAAACTGAGCTTTCAGGCCCTCCATCAACCCATGCAATCACCTCACTTCCTCAACACCAAAGTTAATTTAAATAGTCTCCTAAGGAATGCCACTGGATTTTGTCAGGCAGTCCCATGTCCCACATATGTGGGTGTGTGACAGCAATGCCTAAATCCTTCTGTCAAATCCGAGACAATTAGAGAAGACACTTAAGTAACATGATCTCAAAGACAAAGAAAAAAGGCAATGCAAAGAATTGGTAGAATTGCAATTGAAACACTATTTGTTCCTCGAATCTACATCCTTCCCTCGGTCCATCTGATGTCATCATTCAACAGACCTGGCCAAGGAACATTTCGCAGTACCCACTGACGGATCATCAAGATGGATTTGCAGCTTTAAAGCCATTTGATACTGTTGCATGAAGAATTTCCCAAAGGAGAAAGTTAAGCCAAAAATAAAAAAAATCATTCCTGTTTCCTTGAGATACAGTAATTACAAAACAGCTTTGATATATTATCAAAAAATATATTTTCAAAGAGCGACCTTAAAACAAAAATAATGATGTTTTTTTCGACAAAGCAGAAAACATTTTCTGCCTCTGTTGTTCTCTTCAATCTTTTCAAGGATTCATTGCTCTTCCAACCCCTGCACTCCAGAAAAGTTACATCTGGACAAAACGTTAGATCAACTCATATAGCAGTCACACGTCTAACATATTGAGGCCTAGGCGTAGCATACAGGGACCAGAAAACCATTATAAAATCCATTTGAATGAAGCAAACTGCCATGTAGCCATAGCCTACCTTGAACGCTAGAATACAGCTGATGAAGAGCAAGACAATGAGGACCAGGCAGAAACTGCTCAGGGCAGCCACCTCCTCTTTGTAGGGGAAGTTTTCCGGCTAGGTAGGGGTAAAGTCAAACAGTGGTGAATGAGGTACAGCAAGTTCATTAAAAACCTAATGACAAGATGGGTACGTTACAATAGATTTGTTTAGTGGAAAATAAAACGTTGCCATTTTATAGTTACTTGCTGTGAAATGTGTTTGGGTATGTTTGACGGAAAGCATTGGCAGGGATCTTACCAGTTGTTGGAGGTAATCCTGGATCGTGTTTGGATAGACCACGATGCTCACAGCCACCAGGGCGTTGAGTGCAAAGTCAAATATTTGGTAGCAGAAGAAGGGGATGATCCAGGCGGCATGCAACTAAAACAAGAAACCATAGATGTGTGATACGTTTCAGGCGAAGGAACACTCAATTATCATAATAATAATAATAACACTAAATACCGGGGACCTACTAAAATAAGAAACCATAGATGTGTAATGCGTTAAAAAAGAAAGAATACTAAATAATCATAGTTATAATTATAATTAATACCGGGGACCCCACTAAAATAAGAAATTATAGATTTGTAACACAACGTAACAGATGAAGGAGTACTAAATTATCATTATAATAACTAATCTTAATACCGGGGACCCACTCAAATGAGATACCATAGATGTGCGTTACAAAGTTGGAGATGAAGGAGTACCGGAGACTAAAAGCAAATTAACCAGCTACTTTTGTTATTGTACTGCAAGGCTTTTTAAATACCTGACATTACAAATCTAAAGTACTTGTTTGCTCATTGAAAAGCAGCCCTAAAATATTTTCCAACTTGGCAAAACTGTCTTAATAGCAAGAACATTACAAGTTGTATGTGAAACAAACTATCTATGGATACAATTAATCTATAACATAATATTGCACTCCAAATTACCATTTGAAAGACCTTGGATTTCGATCTGCTTGAGTCCAGTCACACTTGAGTGCAGTGCACAGAGCAATGAATGAATGAATGATGAGTTAATGAATGAAAGGCCAGCTTACCTTGTATGCACCATAGGTAGCCATCCCACATATTAATATCATCAGCAGGGAGATTGCTGAAGCAATGCACATATCTAGAAGAGGATGAGAATACAGTTCAGTTTGGTGTGGTTGTCACAACTCAAGCTAAATAAAAGGATCTACAAGCCAGAACTACAAAGGCTTTTAAACTGTAATCAGGGTACCAACATAATCCATTTCATGTCGAACAAATGACGTGATGAATCCTAACCTATTTGGTTTTTTACAAAAATGCACAGTTCCCTGCAAGATATGTTCATTCAGGGGGATCAGTCAGTTATCACACAGCTGCAGTTTATACCTATTGAAGGGAACGGTGATAGCTCAAACCCCCCAGATCATGCATTGTGTATTCCTGGAACACGTCCGGTGCCACAGCAGAAGGCAGCTTTAGATATTAAAGCCTGAACCTGGTCCTAATGCAGGGTTGGTAGCAGCTGGCACGCCAGACTTAACCACAGAACAAGGATGACGGCAAGCTCAATAGAACTGGGACAACACCATACTGGGCCGGGTCTGCAGACAGAACACGCTGTGATGCACCCCCGTACTGAATGTCCTGCACCGGAGCGTGCCTAAGAACTCATGGTGTACATGTTCAACATCGTCTTGGATCAGACAGGCAGTCTATATTATTTTGTGTTTGCATTTTATTTAAATTCAAAGGGAATAGTATCCCTTAAGTGTCCACAGTTGAGAGATATGTCTATATGTTAGATGGTTATCAACCATTAACTCTCCTCAGTCAACTTCCTAATAGATCAACCTGTTGAACCTATTCTGCTGGATGGTGAACATCACAAACAAAATCTCCTAAAGGCCAATATACTACTGTTGTTTCTTTAATTAATATTAAGAAACTAGAATTATGGTGTCTGCTTAATGTCACCATAGTATGACACAGACTTATAAAGACCTTAAATGAAACTCAAAAGGTTATCACTAACCTAATAACAACACTAGAACAGACACCTTTATACCCACCCTCCTAGTACGGCCATTGTGGTGGAAAAATGAATCCCATCATAATAATAATCCTATGACAATAATAGTAAAAATAATATTAATACCAAATTAAATAACCTTCTTTACTCAATAGTTGAATTAATTGCATTGAATATGCATTTGTATAAACTATCCTTCTACCGAGTAGCTCGCTCCCTCTCTCCAAGTGGAAGGTGTTATGAAACGTTATTTCTCTGAATGATTGGTAAAGGCTTCCATAATCATGCTCCATTAAACGCCCCCAAAATGCTCTGCCACCGTCAACAGTCTTACAGGTACAAGAGCATTTCCAGCAGCCATGCATCCGCTCCCTCTCTGTCAGGCTCAACTTACTGGCGTCATCCATGACATCCAGGTCATTAGCCAGCTCAGCGCTGGTCAGGTGGTACTGGTCGGGATCGCTGAGCGCCGTAAAGAGGATGATCAACACCACGGCGTTGATGAGCTTAACGCCAGGAGGGACAGTTAAAGGCAGCATTATTGCCAGACAGATGGAGCCACACACACACACACACACACACACACACACACACACACACACACACACACACACACACACACACACACACACACACACACACACACACACACACACACACTGGCAGTTATGTAGTCATAAACGTTTTGAACAAAATGGTCTCTATCGCTTTTCTAACATTGCAGAACTAAGCCAACATAAAAGACGAACATCTAGGAAACCTCTTTCCAAATACCTTTCCGAAAGCACTACATTTGATAGTAATTATAGGTTCATCAGTATCTAAAAGATACAAAGTGGATACTAAAACTAAGAAGAAAATCTAGCTCTTTTAGCTAAATGAAATATAAGGGGTCTGCTTTCGTATGGCCAGAAGCACATGATTATATGGATGAGTCATTCATCCCTTTCACCAGGTCAACCTCATGGAAAAGGCTGTGGACATAAGACCGGCTACCTGAGACTTGTCTGATCATTTATTCAGTGCATTGGAGCACAGAGGTTTTTTTTCCACTAAACAATTCACATTGATATTTGAAGTCAAATTAATTTAATAAGACAATTATGAAGGACAACCACGATTATGGGGGGGGGGATTTTTATAATTTAACACACACACACACACACACACACACACACGATAAACATTAACGAGGCTCACCATATACCAGACCCCCAGGATGATGGTGCCTGTGCGGACATGGCAGCACAGGCAGCAGGTGCTTGAATACCATCGGTCCCAAGGGGAGAGCATCATTTTCCAAACCTCAGTATTTTCACAACGCAATGAAATGTGTTAAAACCCTATAAGAAATTAAACCGACGAGTGAAGCACGGCTACCCCGATCACGACCCGTAACGACGTCCGTCCGCGTCAACAAATGACTGTCGTAAACATGTACCCTTTCTTTATATACCCTACCTGCGACAATGAGCCCGCGCAGACGAGGCACTGCTTAACTCCCTCGAATTGACAAACATTGGACCACGTGACCTGCTGGAGGATTAGCGCGATGGTGATGTAACGGGTGGAGGAGCTCGTCTTTTCTAGAAGAAAACGAAGCCCAGGCAAGTCGAAATACATATAAAATACACTGTAGGATCTGCCAAATGTGTGACAGTATCTCATAATATAAAATAATAATAACCCTGTAAACAAATACATGTATATTATAGGCCTATATACAATATAATGTAGGCCTAGGCATAATATTAGATAATATAGTATAATATAATTGTATACAATATAATAAAATAGTGTACCTGACCCATCATTCAACTTAAACTGTTTGTTTGCTTGTAATGCTAAAGCATTTTTTTTATGGCACCCATAACCCAGACGAGAGGCATACCTCAGAGGAATGTAAGGAAGGGATATAGGGAGTAGGACTCTCCCTTTCTTACATACCTAGAAGGTATCCCTCTTGTCTGCGTTCCTTCTCAAGGTTTGCCACCTGATCAGTTTACCTAATTAGGCCTACATTTGATAGCTTTACCTGGGATGAATTATCTTAGTCTCTATTAGCAAATTTAATTACCAAAAGATTTGTAAAAAATACACTCAACACTGATATGGTATTATGCTTGGCTTTTATGAGTAGGGGCGAGAACAGGTGTATCTTGTGAAGTTAATTACATGTAGGCCTACCAGTGCCCATAATTAACATCATGAGACACACCTGTGCTTGCCCCTACGATTTCACCTCTTTGATAAAGGCATTTCGAAGTTCATTTCTGCCAGTAAAAATTTTAAAAGATGAAAACTCTTCCCTGATAAAAAAAAAATAACCCCATGGTAAAAGGTGGAAATATGGGATAGAAAGTCATAATTATGATACTTTTTCACAACAGACAGGAAGATGAGATCATTGCTGGCTACTTTATGGATGCTGTGATCAATGCTGGTGGATGCTCTGCCAGACTCAGACTGGATTTAGGAACAGAGAATGGCCATATGGCTGAATGCAATGGTTTATGCATTTTCCTGTTAACCAAGCTGAAACAGACAGTGTAACCTGTGGTTAAGCCCTTGATCCAGTTTAAAGAATTGCCCAATATATTAGAGCCACAAATGATCATATGTATAAAGTTATTGCCTATGTTCTGTGAAAGATTAATTCTTATGTCATTGTTTCTGGTTGGCAATAATAATGTTGGCTGAGGCATTCCAAGTAGCTCTGCATCAGTAGGCATAATAAAAAATTGTAGGTCTAGCAGTGAAAAAAATGGCATGAAATAATGTGTTAACAGCCCCGTTATATTTTGATGGCTGTGAAATGTAATTGTATGTATTGCATTGCTGCAAATTACGTTTTGCGGCTATTTCTTTGTGCCATCCCACCATGTTATTATCAGAAAACAAATCGCATGGTCAGGACTACTTGACGTAGACAGTAATCATCAATGCCTACTATTTATATAAACTGTATATTATTTGCCAATAAAGAACTAATGAGGTTGTATTGACCTGGAACAAACACAGAGCACGTCCAGTGCACAACTCATGATCACCCCATGGACGTCCCTCCATAGTGCAAGCTGTCCCTCACCTGCATGGAGGTAGAGACTGCTTGCACCATCTGGACCTGGAGAAGGTCCAAGTCTGCCTTGAAGAGTGTGTGTTCAAGGACTTCCCATGTGATGAAGATGTGTTCAATATTTGTGTTGAACTGATGTCAGAACAAATGATGTGTTTGAAACAGTTAACCTGTATGAACTCTGTAAGCTGTTCAACAATGAACTAGATATAGATCATTAACTTTATTTGTTTCCCGTTTCATTCAAGGACGAACTGAAACAAATACTGTATACAAACACTAACAAATTACTATGTTTTTCTAACATTGAATGTGTAAAAACTGAGAAAAAAAATGCAAAATCCACACATGTATTAGCTTAATACACTTATTCAAATATTTATACAAACACAGTATACAAAACTGCATGGTTTTTTCCTTTTGTCTGCAGAATTCAAAAACAGCCAGCCGATCACCATAGGATGGCAGATACTCTCCTAGCTGGTCATCTGTCATCAAGTGTATGACAATGGAATCAATCTAAAATAAAGTTAAATAAAGATAAAATGTTTAATGGATTCTTAGGGCAAGTGCATTCAATTATAACAACGAACAACCTGCATATACAGCATCAGATATTATTTGCAAAGCTCTTCCAAACGTTTTTTTTTTAATGTTTGTGTGATTTGACAAATTCAAGTATTTCTTATATTTACTACCTTCTCCTGTTCCATTCGCTGTATGTCTTCCATGCACATGCCGTGACCTTAAGTAGTCACTTATTTCATTCATTTTTGGACCATTCAGAAAACTGCATCTGTGTTGAATGAAATCAAAGCTTTAATATTACCTAAATAAAGTTGATGTACAAATTTCTTCTACACAGGCCATTTAATGTGTAATAGAAGACAAATAAAAAAAACTCTTACTATGTTCTAAATTCTTCACCTATGAAGAATGGCTCTTCAGAGCCAGAGCCATCATTTCTCATGACATACCATGGGTATATTTCTTTTTACTAGCATAAATGGGCTTCCATACATTTCGACTTCAAGCTTTTTGGAGGACTGACTGTAGTAGTTGAGTTTCAAATTTCGCTCTTGGCTCTCTATTTAGAAATTGAGATATAGCGACCTCTACAGACAATCAAAATGATTTGCGTAGCTATGAATGTATTAAAATCGATAAGAGCTCATCAGCGGACTTTGGCTTATTAAGTTAATGGAAAAATTAACTTAAAATATTCATTATAGCAATAATACATTTGGTATATAACCTCAGTAAATTTAGGTATATACATTAAAGTGTATTTACGGATTGTATAATTATATCAAATTATTTCATTCAAGTAGGCAAACATTAATTCACCTTGGTTGATAATGCGCTACTACCAAGTGATAGTGGGACTGTAGGAGTTAGTGGACGCAACCCTAGATTTCACATAATATAAAGGGGGGACTGCACCATAGCAACACGTTTCAGCTGCTTTTAAAAAAATATACAATATATGTTCGGTATACAGTAATGATTGAACCTTCACAAAAATGTAGTTAACCAAAAAAAAACCAACAGGCATTTATTTAGTTGTTTTTTTATACATATGGCTTTGCTTTTCTTTCATTACAAAGAGGTTTTACAAAAGGTTGTGAAAGACTTTTGAATGAACCACAGGCAGACAGATATGGAGAAGATGACTATGCCACGGTAGTACATCTATGATCAGAAGTACCTATATGGCACTGCCACAAAGATTACACGCAGTAAAATGCCAAGGCTATAGGAAACGAGGTCTCAGCACACACAGCGGCACAACATTTAGACGAAGGACACACACACAACGGATGGAGCCGGGTGACACCTGTAACACAGTCACGGATCGAGACGCCAGAGGTGATATATGATGTTCCTTTGCACTCCACCTTTTCTTTTTGGAGAAAAATGTATACATTTCAGCCGAAACTCACGTGTAACCGTTTAATGTATGTATAACTCATTGGTGGTGCCCCTTCGAAGATGCCGTTTGCCTGACCTGAAGGGTGATTTCTTAGAGGAAAGTGGTCAATGTACCGGTACGGCTGATGAAAAATAATAAGACTGCAAAGCAAAAGGGCATGTACAACCTAATTGAGTGGTCTCTCCTTGACGCGTGTGGTCGACCACTCGGTTTTTTCTCTCATTTTCTTCCTAGTTACGTTCGCGGCTGTCCTCTGGCAGCAGTGCGTTATCTAAACATGATCAGTATTTTCTACATTTGTTATAATTACAGTACGACTCCTTCATCATTCAAAATGTTTTGATTCACCGGAATTAGAAGACTCTAGAATCTGAGCGCATCAAATCAGGATTAGCTCAGGATAACATTAGCCGCCGAGCCACAACCACGGTTTAGTTCTGAAGGCTCCAAACCAACCACCAAACCGTGCCGGTGCGGGTTGAAGTACAGATTTTTAAGTTTTGTTTCTGAGAAAAGTCCATCATGTAGAGTTTTAGTACAAAGTTCTGCTCATAAAAAGGTGGTGTTTTTTTGTTTGTTGCATAAACAGAATACAGGGACTTTTCATTCCACCCAGAAGACCGTAGTGTGGACTCGTTCTCATGTCTCTCGCCTTGCCTTCTTCTTCTTCACCGGCTTGGGAGCCTGGCTCTCCTCAATTTTTTCTGTGGAGCATTCAAAATGCATAATTCTATATCAGGCATGTGCATATAATTCAGCCTGACCTATCCACAATAAAAAAAAACAAAACAATGGAAAGTGCTGTGGTGAGTTTTTAAGAGCTACAATTTGAGTCCTTTTTTAGAAATGTCATCGCAATCCATCACCAATTAGCGCGGCAAATGCTGTGTGAAATATATTTTCCGGTTGACTACACCTGCATGACAGAATTGTTATTATACACCACTCCTGGGTAATTTCTGAGCAATCTCATCTCTTCACTGATTGACTCAGGGAATCCATCTTAGCCATCAATCAAAAGGTGCGTGAATAGAACACTTATTTTTCAAACTCTTGCTCTCTTCGACTCGCAAATCTTGCCTACAGCGCCTTCAAATGGACCCGACTAGTCAATTAAATAAATTGGCATTTGGAGTCATCGTAGCTGGCTGAACTGTGACATAGAAAGTCAAAGTGGAGGAAGAACGGGGGACATCTTACTCTGTTGCGCAGTGGGCTCCGCTTCGCTCGGCTTCTGTGGCACTTGTGTGACAGGGGTCTTCTGGGATACGGTCTCCTTCACGGGTCGCTCCACTCTCGCCTGCACGCGATTACAGGGCAATGAATCATACGTAACTTTCACCACATTCTTCAATACTGATACTGAATATTCTAAACTTTGATTTAAAGAAGATGTAATGAGGGTTTAAGTCGTTAACATTTTCCTCTCCGATTAACCACTCTCAACCACATTTGAATACAACCTCTATACTAAGGAGCCTAATTTATTTTTTATCAATATTTCTGCAGCGGTTACAAGCACAGGAACATATGTGGTTACTAGCACAGGAGAGGATGTGGTAAACGTTAGCGGCTAGCAACCAGAGCTCCATGAAACCCCCACCTCAGCAGCAGCAGCTGTCTTCGCCGGCTGGACAGCAGGAGCCTTCTCCTGGGCAGGCTGCTGCGGCTTCTTCACTGGGGCCTCATGGACCATCTCCTTCTCTGGCTCCTCAGAGTCCTTCAGGAAGACATGGGACAGATGGTAAGACAGCCAAAATAATAAGAATCATTTCACAGCTCCACACCTTTAACTAGCAACGGAAAGGAGGGCAACAGACGAGTGGCTTTACCTGGCTACCCTGGCCTCCTTCCTCTGCCACCTTCCTCTTCTTTTTCTTCCTCTTCTTAGTTTTTCCGCTAGAGTCGGCCTTGTCATCGTCTTCATCATCCTAGTAGAAAAAGAAGTGCAAGGTAACGTTAGCCTACGTAAGGCAGAGTGTTGACCGCAGTAGCATCTGGGAAGACGGTCTGCTTTGGTCAGGAAACAAAAATTGTCAAATGAGCGACACATCTGAGCAATCTTGGCCACGGTGAATTATGCACAATTGAAGCTCTGCAAGCAGGAAATATTTCCCTCTATGCTTCACAAGTCGCGGCCCCTAGCGCAGACAGTGGGAGAACACTTACAGCGGCCTCCATTAGAAGATGGATCTTAGCGGGCTCAGGTGGGGCCACCTTCTGAGCTGCAGGGGGGCTAGGGGCCGGCTCTTCGTAGTTGCCCCAGACCTCTGAGGGGGCGTTCCAGTCTGAGCTGGCGTCCACTGTGCCGCCGTCTGAAGGAAGCATTAAATCTATGATTAGCTTTGGTTGTCAACGGCGAAGGAGAGATGCTGTTGTTCTCTTAGCTTAAACGGCAGGCTAACATTTTGCGATTAATGTGGAAAAGTGGCAGGCATACAGATTTATTAGAATATCCACATAATCAACAAGGTTTAACATTCCTAATGTTGTCACTGCTACAATGTGGTCATCACATATATTGAGACATGTCATTTCTGGGGTCATCCTCAAAAAGGGCGTGGTAGTTAAAAGATTGAACAAAAATAAAGCTTCTGGTTCTTACTCTGGCCTGACCACTCGTCTTCTACCTTGGGCTGGCCGGCCCAGGGCTGGTCAGGAATAGGTTCTATGGAAAAAGCCAAATAACGGAACATTAAAGAACTGCTTGGGAAACTACACCCTCTGCTGGCAACAAACAGGATCTACATTTTCACCGATTTTCTCATGGGAGTCGATAGCAAGATCCTTGTGAACAAAAAGGCACGGATGTGATTTTACTGATAATATAATTGAAATCATTATTGCGCAGTGTTTACTTCATACATGTTGAGGTCATTTGAAGCTACTAGCTAATTGAAATGTGACACAGTGTCACTAAAAAAGTCAGTCGTCTCATTCCACCCTTTGCCCCTTACCGGCAGCGCCTAGCCCAGAGAAAGAAGACACTTGAGTTTGGTCCGACGACTTCATACCACTTTCGATCACAGTCCATGACCCTGAAATAGGCAGATTAGAGAGTCACTATGAAAACAAAAACATTATCCTAATATATTAACACTGATGAAAAATACCATATTAGCCAAATAAAATAAAACATTAGAGAACCGTTAATAGTGAACATGATCCTACGCCAACATATGGCTCCAGAATAGCACTCATATAAAACGCAATGTAGTGGCAGCTCAGGCCTAGCTTCAGAGGCCAACTGTGTGGTGTGTTTACCATCTATCTCCGATCCCCAGAGCGTGGCTGGCTCTCGCTTGGCGGCCCAGTGGCCAGGGGCCTGAGCAGCTGTGTGGGCTGGAGCCTTGACAGCCGCCTTGGTGGAGCTGGAGGCCGGCTCGCTGCTTCTCACTACTTCACAGATGGGGAGAGACACAAACAGAAGCAGAGATTCAGAGATGGAGATAGGATGAGGACGCAGATCCAATTGGTGGAGGAGTGGAAATACAAGAACCCTGCTCAAAGCTGAACCAATTATAAGCTAAAACCTAAGACTGCGCGTAGTACATAAATTTTAGTTTCTGCCTTCAATATAGAATTTTTTGGTGAACGGTCATGGTCATGTCATTATCACCGTAGCATTGAACCTGATTAATTTTATATATAAAGATACTGGTTGACTGAATATTGTCATGCATTAAGCTAAAATAACATGAAGAAATTAACTTGACACCATGATATCAAGTTTTTAAGCAAAAAATACCATAGCGTTCAGAAAACAAATCATTCTGGTAGTTGACCTGAATAGTTACCTTGAGTAGCAACAGCCTCGACTTTCTCTACTTTAACTTTGGTGATTTCACCTAAAAAAGGTAGGGAATAAAAGAAAAGGCTTTATTCGGGGGTACTGATAGAGAGCATGATTAGAGCATCTCACATTAGACAATATGTGAAGGAGCCACAGCAACGCACAATAACACACCCCTCAGGTGCCACACAGAAGGGTCCCCAGTGTGGAACAAATACCCCAGGGTCTGTATTTATAGGTCCTATGGTCCACAAGAAAACGACAGAACTCAACAACACCTTCTCAGGAGTTTAAGACAGGATTACATCTCTAGACACGAAAGTAGACTTTGAATTAGTCCAATCTAAGCTTACATGTGAAGCATAAATGATGATACACATGTAAGCTGTTGTTGAATAAAGGAGCCCATTTCGACTACAGCCATGTCCCACTCCTGCTTGATGTGAATTGACAGGGTTAGCCTAAGAACTAGTCAAGTTACCCTTCTTCTTCTTCTGGGCTGCGGGGGCCTGGACTGGGGCGGGCTTGGGCAGCTCCTGAGGGGAACCATTGGAGGTGTTGCCCCCTCCAGGACTCGCGGAGCCGTCGCTGGGGGTCTTTTCCTTCTTGCGCTGCTCACGCTTCTCCTTGTTGCTGACCTTTGTCTCCCACGTGCCTGAGGAAATATCCCACACGCACGGTGTAGAATTAGCATGGAAGTAGCCCAGAGGGCAGAGTAGCTGGATTTACCTTCCAAAATATGCCACGGATTAGGGGATAATGGCATAGATTGAGAACCTGTGGTTTCCTTCTTTATGAAAAACCGTGTTAACATTTTAATTAAGTCTGTGGGCCATTTATTAAAACATTGCAGCAACCTACTTTCTGAAAATAGTTTCAAATTTAAAGAAACAAATCTAACGGGGAACCACACTGTAATAGAGGGAGCAGTAAATGGCCACAGAAGACCATGGAATAAAAGTAAGATAATCCTAAATGACTCTGATTCATGACACCTCACCTTCCTCTGGCTCTTTTCCATCAGCAGTCGCCGTCTTGGAGACTTTGACCACCTGTTTTGCCTTCTTCTTTGACTTCTTTACCTGGAAGAAAAATTATAGATGATGTCCACGAACTATACAAAACTACAAATTAGTTGAAGAGAGCAGCACCTTGTGCCGAAACCAGCCATAATGGAACATGAGACCTCAAGATGAGCCATAGTAGCCAATCAAATCAGTTGTCTATATTTAAGTGAAATTGCATATGACATCCACAACTCCTGTCTAAACCTGAACTTATCCTCATTACTGTAATCTGTTTTGGCTTAACAACTGAAATCTGTGTTATAAATTGGTAAAAAGAAATGCCCACTTTGATGGTACATTCCTGCTGGCAGCATTTGATGAATTGATCACACCTGACAGTGTCCCAAGTTAGGAATGAGCCGCCAAGATTATGCTGCATCTGCAAGTTAGGATGGTAACCAAATACTGCCAGCTGGCCTGGCCACATCACTACAACACGACAGTGACCAGTGGCGGGAGGGAGGGACTGCTGCGTTTAAGGAGGACTTTGTTAATGCTGAGATTTACAAAAATATTGATTAAAAAATATTTGAGAAAATACAGTACAGTTCCTCATCTTAATGAAGATGAGATTTGTTTTTTTAAGAGCTACCGTAAAATCTTACCTCTGTGGCGCTTTCAGTCTTGCCTTGCGGTGGAGGTGACTGGTGATGTGGCACAATCTCTTCTGACACTGTGGCCTCCTCTAGGGCTTCAGGAACCGCTCTCCCGTTGGGCTGACCCTCCTGGGCTTTCTATAAGCGAATAAGTCCACAAAATGAGGTAGAGATCAACAAACGTCCACGTCGTATTGCAAATGATGGACACTTATGTTCAGCATCAGGCCAAGCAAGGCCTGGCGCCAGCCTGCTTGAGCTAACGTCACTCCTGCTAATGGCAGCTAGCGGCCGAGACTGCAGTTACCTTCTCAGTCTTCTTCTTCTTCTTCTTCTGATCCTCGGTTTTGACGGCGGGCTTGATGCCGTCGGGTTTGACTCCATAGCCACCGTCCATGGCGGCTGGTCGTCTCTTGAAGAGAAAGCCGCAGGCCGAGGCCCACAGAGCCACCAGGAGCACCAGACCGATGCACGCTGCTAAGAGGATCACCCATGGCGGAATCAGCTCCGGCTTCAGACCCAGATCCACGCCGAGCTCCGAGTGGAGAAGCTCTAGGCCGCTGGACAACGCCTCTTTCAAGCGGCTTGTGAGGAGCTTGACCTGCCTCGATGTCGCCTCTTGGAAATTCTCCATCTGAATACTGTCTTTTATTTTTCTAAAAACCCCGACCGAGTAGTAGGCGAAGGCTTCCTCGGTGCTTCTGCTGAGCTAGCTCAGTGCTAGCTAAAAATAACGGGTCGCTTTCGACATGATTGCTAACAATAAAGTCATTCCCTGCTGGCCACCAATGCTTGACTAACTAAACCGCTAAACTACATTACCTAATATACAATACCTCTTCTGTATTTTCAGTCAGTTAACATCCTAATATATCACAATGCGTCCATAGAGAAGCTTGGTCAGAGGTTAACCGATTCACCTCATATGGCTCCCTGTCGACCAGAACTACTGGCATTGACAGCTACAATGACATGGGCGGGGCTTAGCATCCCTTCTCAGGATTGGTCAAACGTCACCATTCAAAAAGATGTCGTGTCAAAGTAGACGTGTCAAAAGTGGCAATTTAAAAGATAAACTATAGAAATAGATACTGGTTGGAACTGCATTATATTTGAAGGACTTTCATATATAAGTTTACGAGAAAAAAAAAACTTTAATGTTAACTTCGTTTCTGGTTTTTGTTTGAAGCTTTTGTTTATATTTAATACATATTTAATAAACACTTTTATACACCAAAAGAACATTTCCCGAAAATAAATACAAAGTATTTTGCATCCAAGTTTATTTTTGAAATTCCCTACTCCCCCTATACAAGAAAAATGACTTTCCACAAAGGCAGAAGTGAACCGTCATTAATAACAAGTATTATTTTCAGGGCAGGGAAAAAAAAAATTATAATCACAGTGTGTCTTTTCTTTTTTAAATACTACTGCTGTTATCTTTGGCTGGGTTTTGGCTGACTTTTTACTGTCCAGCCAAATTCCTGGGAAGTAAAGGTCTAAGCCAATAGAGCAGGGCTGAGGGCTTTACATCTTTACAATGCCAATACAGGAATGTTCCAGACTGTATACCTCTTTATAAACACAAAAAAAAAAAAAAAGAACAAGGAGTCTGCGTTCACAACACAGACGAATATTACCGCCAGGGAAGATTGCAACAGTTTTGTCGAATTTTCATAAAATTGTATAGACAAAAAAAAAGAAATCTACAAAAATGGAGCTAGGTAAATATTACACAACGGTAAACATGTTTTTTTTTTTCTTTTTTAATTGTTTTACACTTTCTCCTGTTGAAACACTCTACACAAAACCAAAGTTCTTGGTCTTAATGGCTAGCAGGAGTTTCTGTTTGAGGATCTGTTTGGAAGAGTAGAGTGGCACGTAGAGTCGGGAGATGCAGGTGTTGGCCGTGGGCAGGTGTTGGTCATCCGGTGGCCGTATAGTGATGGAGGGCATGGGCTGGAAGCCCTCCTCGCTGGCCGGGAGAGATGGGCTGGAGGTCCAGAAGTATACCTGTGAGTTGATGGGAGGCATAGCAGGGGAGGACCAAAGAGGAAAAGAAATAATTAGTAGTCGAAAGGCGAGCCCTGGGGAGACTTTTCTCTTTTGCAAAACGGCCACGGAAAAGTTTTTTCAGATCTCTTTCAACGAAATATAGTCACAGCTGATCACTAACTCTTATAATAAATACAGATCAATTGTGACTTTGATACAAAATCGTAAATGACTGAACTTAAAGGTTTCAGTGTGAATTTGGGATAAAAGAAATGGAGACCCACCAGGTCCTGCCTCTCAGTCATGCTCATCTTCTCCACGATGGACCAGAACCAGCGCTTGAACTGCAGCAGCTTATCCGCGTTCTCTCCTAGTGGACACAGAGAACCAAGTTAGAACCAAACTAAAAGTTAAGACAGATCTGAAACGGAGGGGCAAAAAGACATCCAGAGACATGAAGCCGATAATGAGGCTGTAGCAGCATACCGGACTCGTCGTTAAAGGAGGTGAAGCTGATGAGCATCTGGACGTTGACCTCCCCGCAGCCGTTGACCAGCAGTCGGAAGTCCTCCGCTGTCAGATCTTCCAAGGAGTTCTTAGGAAGCACGTCCAGAAGGCCCTTCCTCATCGCCTGGGGGGTGCGACAGTCACAAAGCAGAGCCTTTCAGTCACCATGAGTTATAGTTGTATAGACACGCCATGTGAATGGTGTGTGGAGCCCCAAGGGCACAAACAAGACCGTTGCTTTCAATGAATGGCATAGCTGCATTCTGTCAGAAGTCTGGCAACACTTGTAACAAGCATTTACTTGGAAAGTAGCACAAAGTTCAACTTGAATTGAACTTCAACACCCACTAATGGAGTCCTCTACCAGGGCATGTTTATTGCAGTGTCTGCCAGTGGCAGCCATGAAGCCGTGTTTGTAAAGCCTTGGTGAAAGTGACTAACGTTTAGGTCCTCTAATGGCCTAAAGGCGGTACACACGGGATGGATGCAAAAAGACCTGCCACTATTCTAAGTCAAGGGGGAAAATGGGATTTCATTCTCACAATACAAAGAAAATACTTTTTTCTTATATACTTATGTCTTTATAGATGTCCCATTTGATATATTTATTTCATTAGTAAGTTATTACACCCGCAATGTGTACAATTTCAAGTAGCTCTTAGCTTAAAATGTACCTGGACACAGAGTGTCCAATGCTAATCAATAGTGTCTTAAATAATGCTATCAATAAAACCAAATCCTTTAACTGCGTGGCTGATATCTTCCAGAGATTTTCCCAGACCAACGATTTCAGCCACCTATGAGTAATGGCGGTTGTGTGAGTGTGACCATGACTCACATGGAGGGGCTGCTCCGCCACCACCAGCATCCTGTGCTCGGCATACTTCCTCACGTACTCGTAGACGTTGAGGGGAGTGACCGGCATGTTGACGCCCCCGGAGAGAAGCTCCACCTATGGGAGTGAACACATGCCAACATGAAGAAAACCGTCACCAAATATGACCATCAAGAGGATTGCCCCCGTAGATTCCTTTGTAAGATATTCCAGAAGATGGAGCATACGATGCCATCCAAAAGTAATGTAGCGGTTACCTGTCCGGCACCTTCCTCTTTACAGAGGTCAATGGCAAACGCCAGGTCCATGGCGGCGAACACCGCTTCCGCCTCACCAGCCTGAGAATGTCTGATGAGCTGCCGCAAGCTCTCGTACATCACCGGGTCGAAGAAGGCAAAGTCATGCCAGTTCACCTGAAGGAAAAGGATGATTTAGTTTCCTCATTCAAAGAAAGAACTGTGTCAGATCATGTGTGCTGGATATAAGGGCTAGAGCTCTGGTCATTTCTTTACCTTCCTGCCGAGCAGCACCTTGATCACATGCCTGTTCAGGGTGATTGGGCAGAGTTCGTTCTGAAGCAGACACAGGCCAAGTATCCTACAAACAAAGGCATAATTATACTTTACAGATGTCATTTCTAGCATAGGATCCACACCTTTTAGCTGAACTACTTTTCATGAATTATACATGAAGTATTTCCGGTTAAATTACTGTAAAACCTCTCGAGCTCGTGCCCGCAGAAACAGACACTGGTGCGCTCAAGTGTACCTGGTTATTGACCCCTGACTAAAAACAGATCGCTGAAGATGCCTACCTTCCGATGTTGCGGAAGCAGTTGAGGCGGGCCTCTGTGTTCTTGCCGGGCCGTGGTGAGTAGAAGCCGCGCTTGCCGGGCTGGTAGAACAGAGGGGCGTTGTCGTCGCCGTCATCAGGGTCATCCAGCTCCATGTCCACCACACTGCGTGTGGAACCGTGACGCTTGCGGTTCTCCTGTTGCTGCTGTTGCTGCTGCTGCTGCTGCTGCTGCTGCTGCTGTCACACAGCAGGGAGAGGGGGAGCGAGCTGGTTGTAAGACTACGCTCAAACGTTGAGAAATTTCTGTTTATTTCTAAAAGCCTAACAGAAAGATTGTGTTTTTACTTGTGCTTTCTCTGGAGCCTCCAGTAGACCGAGATCCAGTATACTGTCTGCACCATTTTCCCTGTAGGAGAGTAGAGTCAGAAAGCACAGTGTTGGTCACATTGACCCCGACACAGACAAGAATAAGGACAAACATTAAACGCATTATAATGACGTAGCACATCGAGCCAATGCCTTGCCTTCCGTGTGCTATGAGGAGCTCCATGGCTTCCTCCACCCTGGCCCTGAGAGAGTCCTCGCTGGCCAGCAGTAGAAGTAGCTGGGCCGGGGACAGCTCCAGCAGCATGCCTGTGATTTTACTGGCGAACGCCTGCGGGAAAGACATACCACGCTATGGTCACAGGCTCTAGATTGTCCTCTGCTCCATCCATGTTTTGGATTGAATTTGTATTAATTCAGTGTGTAGGTGGTTACCGGTTGCATGCCGTGCACCCGCGGGTACAGCCTCTCTCCCAGGGCCTGTCGGTGCGCCGGCAGGGGGTCGGGCTCCTCGCTGGGGTTGCCCTCAGAGGCTGGCCTGAAGGGCCTGGTGTCAATGGACAGCTGTCTCCTGGAGTCCCTGACACACAGACACACAGATCTCGGTTATACCGGGTAGCGGCTGAAAATGCTGCATTTTGAGCATTGTGCATCCAAGTCGCTAAAAAGGGGCCTTTATTTGCGCTGCACCGGAGGCGTCACCAAATATAATTTTACATTGAAAATTGAAATTTTCTTTTGTTCGCTTTTTTCTCCATTTGATCTGTATTGACAGTTTGATTTGAATAAAGCAATAGTGTGCAACGTAAGAAATGATGTACCTGTTGACAAATACAAAAAAAAAAATATAGGCTATAAAAAAAAAAGGTTACAATTCTTTAGTAAAAGTGGGGAGTTGACGTTGGCGTTCTCTATAGATTACTGACAAGGAGCATCTCCCACATCGTTCCTCCAGCTCACCTGTCTCTGTCTCTCCGAGAACCGGCCCGGATGCCTCCGCTCCGCCGCTCCCTCTCCCGGTCCCGGTTCCTCAGCCGCTGCATGAGGTCTACACACGCACACACCACATTACACAGGGGCCTTAGAGCATGGGTACCCGCATTGAATAACTCAGGCATGCTTCTATAGCGCGGTCCTCGTAAAGAAAAAACCACGGCAGGAAAAAAATAATTGTACGCCAAATTTGAGCACCATGATATTAGTTTCCATATGTGGTCATACTTGAGTTGTAATCGTGATGACACGTACTGCTGGCCTGCATGCCCTTGCTGACGCTCTGCACACAGTCCAGGTTGGGCAGCTTGTCGTTGGAGAGGAAGGCGAGCGCGATGGCCGTGTAGAAGCTGCGCGCCACGCCGCTGCCCTCCCCGGGCTCGTCCTTGAAGGTGACCTTGACGCGGTGCACTGCCATGGGCGTGGTGGTGCAGCGCCGGCCGAAGTGCGTGTTGAGCTGCCGCATGGTCTGCTGGATGAGCTGGTCGCGGTCCCGGTCCACCTCCAGCGCCAGGTCCCGGGACTGCAGGTTGCGGAGCTTCTCCATTTCCCGACGGAACTTGGACTCCTTCACCTCGAAGCCGCCCAGCTCCGTCAGGATCTGGGCGGGGGGCGGAGGAGGGGGACATGAGGCAATGGTAAGTACTCAAAATACTCTCGGAACAAAGCAGCCTCTATGTGTTGATCTGGATAACAAACTAGATAACAGCCGTACCGAACCGGGCTCTGCTCCCACATCCTCCATGAAGACCCTTCCGAAGAGCTCCAGGGACAGGCGCCAGCGGCCCAGCAGCATGTCATGGGAGATCACCATGCCCATGAAGCTACAGTGGGGCCTGGACAGAGAGGGGGGGGTTAGGGAACGTTCTGGTCAAAAGCTTTAGGCTGAAAATGTCCAAAAAATTCAAAAACTCATTGTCGCTTGAAAAAAGTACAAACGCATTTCAATCAACAAACTACATGCAAATCAGGTTGTGGATCGTCATGATGACAGAATGAGATTTACATGAGGTGACATGTAGCCGCCCCCCCCCCACCACCACCACCACCACCACCACCACCACCACGGACGGGACATACCTAAATGAGGGCAGCGGGGGGCCTTCGCTCTCGGTCAGACCGATCTCGGCCAGCAGGCTGCTCTTCAGCTGGGCGGCCAGGTCGTGCGGGGAGGGCCCCGGCTTGGGGGCCTCCAGCTCCTGGGCGGCTGCCAGGGTGTCCTCGGGTCCCCGCTGGCCCGTCTCCATGCTCATGACGTTCTTCAGGTTGGCCGAGTACGACATCTTGGTGGGCAAGATCTGGCGCGTCGCAGGATAACAGAGGAATGGTTTAGTCACTCAGGATTGGACATCTGTTGAGTTAAGGTGACTTTTGATGAATGGAAATATGGAAAACGCCCCAGAGCAGTGCTGTGCTCCAATATCCAGGGACAATTTCTCTCATATTCTTCAGTTCCCTGCAGGAAATGGACAGGATATGACAACTCCTCAACGGCCCTGACAGATCGCAACTACAAGCCAATTCACCTTTTTACATTCGATTTATGTTCTACTGTAAATTTAAGGCGGACGTGGATATTGGAGCACAGCGGGGCAGGTGATGTTTGTACAGTGAGTGAGGGGTGGTATACCTGAGAGGAGGAGGGTACAGAGGAGCCCATGTTTACCTCCAGGCAGTTCCTGTCCATGCTGGCCTCGGCCAGGCCTTTGGTGGCCATGTAAGAGGAGGAGTACAGGCCTTGAGAGGGGCGGCCAAACAGGTCCTCCTTCCTGGCATTAGGCTACGAGAGAGAGAGACTTGTCATGTATGCATTCAGGACACAGCAGTGGAAACAAGCGCTTCTTAAAATGTGAATATTGCGGATTGAAGTTCTTGTTGAAGTTGTTCGACATGATTTATGTTGAGCTGTATTGACCATAGTATGACAGCATGTTGAATCCTGAGGCGAGTATCCATTCGATGTGTTCCAGGACTCCAGTGCAAAAGCCGAAATACGTGTACCTCGAGCATTTTTTTCTTTTACCAAGCATAACAACTGTGACACATAAAAGCCTGTTCTTATCAAGCAAGGCCATGATAAGGTTACCAAACACATTCCTTTTACTCTCCTGCTTTCAAAATGACTGTCCCAAAGATAAGCAGGTCTCAGGGACGCCCATGTAGCTCAAGTGGAGCGGTGCTGTGGCCTTCCCCCAGGAGCGCGGTCTGACCTGCAGGAGGTGTGGCTGGTCTGCCAGGGGGATGGCCTCGGCCAAGGGCACCTCGAAGGGGTTGGGCGGGATGCAACCCAAGAAGGTCATTGAGTCGGAGCGACGGAAGAAGGGGTGGTTCTGGCCGGTCTCGGCTGGAACCGGATCATCGTCCTTGTCCTGTAAAGTGGAGCCTGGCGAGAGAGGACGGGATTTAATAGCGCGAGGACACAGGACTCTTATCAGAGCGGAACATAAGACTGATTTCATAGAGTCAAGGTTGTCTCGAGTCTTTCATTTTTAATCAGTCTCAAAGGGCATCACTGGCCACATTTTATGACACCGTTCGCACCCTAGCCTCCCAAAGAGCCAGGAAATACTCCCTTAACCATCAAGGCAGAAATCTTGAGAAGCAACGAAGGGAGGGTGGATTGTTTTAGGGAAGGAAATATTGAAATGGCTGCCATAAAGGAAAGAGAAATGGTAGCATTACAAGCAAAACTAACCCTAACCCAATTCAATTACAGTCACATTTAATTCCGCTCCACTCACTTTGATTGGTGTCGTCATCATTCTCATGTTCAGAATCCTCGTTGTCCAGGCCAAGCTCAAGAATCTCACGGTTTCTGCGAACACAAACAACCCCTTTGTGAGTCATACATCCCAAAGAGACACGGGACAATGGTACAGGGCGCCATTTATGTCGCCACTGCATCACAAAATAAATATATTTATAGTAGATGCGTGATAACAAACTTGATAAGCAGAAGCAGAATGGGTATATTCGACTGACATTGAGTAATGCCCAAGACATAATCAAGGGCATTGTAGTATAGCCATGACTCAATTATCCAAAGCCAAGAATGAGTCTGTGGATGTCCCAGAGGTAGACCAGCACTTGAGACTCCAAAATGTCCAATATTGTGATTGAGATTAATTTTATATTCTGAAGCGCGTGCTATACATAAAATATAGTACATTTCTAACAGTGTGCATGTAACAGGCATACAAAATATGATTTAATCATGCAATTTGAATTCACTTATAATCAACAATATAATTATTATTCTAAAATAATACTGTAGTGTACATATATATTAATGTTTTAGAACCTTTCACAAAGGCAAAAATTGCGATTTCTTTCTGTCAATTCTGTCAATATGCAATGCATTGTTCAGTGCTCCTCAGCCCCCCACCCGATCCCCACCTACCGTTTGCGGTCCATCTGCGGGGTCTCCAGGGTGGTCTGCTGGTTCATGGCTTTGATCCAGTAGATGAGGGCCTGGAAGACGTACGCCACGTGCTTCAGGGAGCACACATCCAGCACAGGGAGCACGTCCGAGTGCTCGTCGTTGTGTGAGCGCATCAGGGACAGGGCGTAGTTGAGGAAGTCCCCGCGGGCGGACATCATTCCTTGGCGTGCGGTGAGCAGGGTGGCGGCTCGTCTGCAACATCAACACGCGCGCAATCAGGTCAACCATACTTACATGCTGGGATTACATACATAGGACCCGTCTGTCGTCGCTGGTATATTATCGTAACCATGAAGTTATTATTACCGTGGAGTTTGTTTTAGTAGTAGGGAAAGCCGTTCGTAAAGAATGAATGGCATTAGTTCTATGAATGGCATTGCTTCTATGAATGGCATTACTTCATCATATTAATGCTCTATAGTAATACATCATCCTCTCTTACAGGAGATGCAGCTCACAGTGCCTCACATTCAGCAAAATGCATAACATATGTACTTGATTGTAATTGCCTGCCTTTCTTGCGATAGTGGGTAGTGAGTATAAAATACTCAAGAGAGAACTGTACCTGCGTCCCTCCAGCGTGCGGAGGCTGGCCTCCTCCCGGGCGGTGAGGCGCTCCCGGCGTGCCGAGTGCTGCGAGGCGTGCAGCGGGTGGCTGGGGTGACCCGGGTCCCCGGCGGAGGACAGCGCCGAGCCATAACGCAGCTGGGCCTCCGTGGAGTCCATGATGGACACCATCCAGTTCCAGGTGGGGATGAGCTTGTCCTCCACGTAGTTCTGGATGAACAGACACACAGGGAATGAGAACCTTATTGTTGACGCTCATCCATACATCAGTGACATTAAAGCTGGGGAAGGCGATTTGGAGAAACCATATTATAAAGCTAGATTGAAAATGAACAAAAATCTCTCCCCTCCCTACAGGCCTCCATCCAATGCCACTCAACCAAAACACGTGACTAGCTCGCTAGCTTTAGCAATGGGGCTATAAATCCCTATGGAATGACTGCTGTCATGCGCATGAATGCACAAGCAGATTGTCCGCCGGTTGCAAGGTAGTTCATCTCATTTAATTTGATGTAATTTGATTTCGTATTTCGATTTATTGTCAGGTTTGAAAACAAAAAATAGGACGAGCTTTAATGCAACACTGCTAACTTTCTTTACTGTAGTTATCAAGTCAACTATACCTCTGTTCTTCATGAAGAACCTCATTTTAATTTTAAATAATTAATTCAATTTTAGTGTTTTTGCAGTGGTAGCACCACCACCACCACCGTCTACCACAACAACACAGCAAGCCTTTACAAAACACACTAGATGTTGGGCCCCACAGAAGCCCTTACAAAACACTCAACATTCGGGTAGCCACAGCAAGCCTTTACACAACACAATATTTGTTGGCCCCAACAGCAGGCCTTTACACAACACTACATGCTGGTAGCCACAGCGGGCCTTTACACAACACACTATATGTTGGCCCCAACAGCAAGCCTTTACAAAACACTAGGGCTGTCCCCTGAAAGTCGATGAACCCCGCCGTCTTCCTTTATTTTTATTTAATTTAATTTTTTTTTTCGTCAGTGATTGGTGTGCATTAATAGCTCTAATGATAATAATAAAAATAAGCTTTATTTAGACACTGTTCATGTCACTGTGGCGATTGATTCATTGTAACTTTGTTTGACAGAATCTCAGGAGCGCAAGCAGTGTGACGATACAGCGCTGTGTATTCTTTCGGGCTCAATAAATGCAATGAGATCGTGAACACAGGGCTCATATAGTGGATTAACCACTAGCCTATACATGAGCCCCGTGTTCATTATCGGAACGCGTTATGGGCAGGAGCCTAATTAAAACCCGACAGGAATAAGTTGGCTACAATTCCGACGTGTTTGATTGACAGAAAACTGTTCAGGTGAGAACGTAATGAGCGCAACGCGCAAGCATATATAAAAGGCCTATAGCCTAACAAAACAGAGTGTTAATAGAGGGAAAACTCATTTTTTAAACCTCCAAAAGACCTGCCCCGCACGGCGGCCAAATAGTCGAATCTCTGGACTGAAAAGGCCAATCTGATTCGACTCAAATTCTGAGTCGGGGACAGCCCTACAAAACACACCACATGCTGGTATCAACAACAAGCCTTTACACAACACACTACATGGTAGGCACAGCAAGCCTTTACACAACCTACATGGTGGCCCCGCAGCAAGCTTTTACACAACACACTACATGGTGGCCCCGCAGCAAGCTTTTACACAACACACTACATGCTGGTAGCCACGGCAAGCCTTTACACAACACACTACATGCTGGTAGCCACACCAAGCCTTTACACAACACACTACATGGTGGCCCCGCAGCAAGCTTTTACACAACACACTACATGCTGGTAGCCACACCAAGCCTTTACACAACACACTACATGGTGGTAGCCACACCAAGCCTTTACACAACACACTACATGGTGGCCCCGCAACAAGCCCTTAAACAACACAGTACACGTTGAGCCTCACCTGCAGGCTGACGGCGTCCTGGTAGGTGAGCTTGACAGCAGCAGGGTATTGGGAGTACACCAGATGGTTGTATTTCGGGATGAGGCTCATGAGGTCAGAGATCTGCCTGATGACGATGCTGTAGGCGCGGGCCAGGCTGCTGGCAGATGTCAGGTAGCTGCTGGAGTTGCTAGCCTCCAGGGCCGCCGCCGCCGCTGCGCTGGAGCTAATGGCGCTGGAGCGCCGCAGGTTGGAGGGGTCGATGTAGATCAGGCCCGTGGAGCTCGCTGTCGACACGGGGGAACGCATGTTAGTCCCTTGAAAGAGGCTTGTGAAATGGGAGCTCTGCTAACTAGTATGAAAAAGGTCCTTGAGGGAAGCACTTTGGGACTTAAACCTGCACTATAACTTTTCAACTGCAGCCATATATAAAAAGTTTCTCTCGAATAAAACACGCTGTGATAATGCAGTATGATAATGATATAGCTATAACTCTAGCCACTTGAAGCTGCTAATGAAACGCCTACATAGTGCTGGTTTAACCAATTTTTGGATTGTAAGGACCTAATCCAACGCTCCATCATCGACTATAAATTTAAGAATTGAAGAGTTACAGCTTTCAAGAGGCACTACTTCTTGAAAGTTGTTAAAATCGGTTGCCACCGTATTCGCGTGAACACAAAAGCACATCAAAACAAAAAGATATCAAAACAATTGCGAGGCCTACACACAAACACACACACTCACACACGCGCGTACCGGCCGGCGTGGAGGTGTTGGGTAGGCCGTTGCCGGCGGCCCGCTGGCTGGGTGCGTTGCGTACGGCCCACTGCATGGAGCGCGGCGCCTGGGCGGCGCTGTTGGCGTGGGAGGCGCTGGTGGTCCTCTCCAGGGGCTCGTCCAGCAGGAAGGTCTCCTGCTCCACGTCATCGCTCTGGCTGCTGCTGCTGTCAGAGTCGCTCGAGTCGTTGGACTGGGAGTCGTCCTCTGAAAAGAAGGCAGGCACACTGCTGGCACCTTTGGGGGGGGGGGGGCGGGGGGGGGGGGGGGGAGAAGGAGGAGGAGGAGAAGAGAGGACAAGAGTTTAATGAGTTGGTCCGGTCATCTCTCCTCCTTTTCATTTTACTCATACGACACAGCAATCGTTCTCCAGACTTGAGTGCGGGTTAGTGAACCGCACACACGCCACCACAAGGCCAAAACAGACGAAGACAGACAGACAGGCGACAGCGGAGACGACCAAGCGACCGCACTGCTTCGGTGGGTCAATTTATGAAGAGGAAACACTGCTCGCAATTGTGGTTATTAATCCATAAACATATCTTGAAAGTCACATTGCAGGAAAGAATCAAAAGCAACAAACTTACCGGGGCGTGTCAAAAAAGGACATTAGTATTGAATGCTATTCTAGATGGAGGGTGAAGGTAAAAAGAAAGCCGTTTTGAAGAGCGAGACATTTTGGTTATTTGGTTAGGGAGGTGAAAAGATCAAGATTGATAGACTTGACTTAGTAATAATGATGGATACAACAAAAGGTGAACAATGAGGATGAATACTAATTTGCAGGAATTCTCAAGAGGGGAAACTGAGCACTTTGCAAAAACCACTCTTGCCCTAACATACTGTATATGCATTGAAGTAGAGGGGAGCCCATACCAAAAATAGGAAATGCCAGGGACACCCTACTGCCTGCGAATGAAATACATTAAGGATTGAGCCAGGGACCATGTTGTTTGCTGCATCATTTGCTGAGAATCAGTAATGCCCACAACCTAAAATTAATTCCACATAAAATCGAATTAGGCTGTGATTGATTATAATGACTAGTAGTTTTGAAAGCATAACTATGGGTTGGCCAATGCAATGGAAAAGCCCAAGGCCTGAAAAAATGCAACAAATGTAAGGTCTATTTTTTGTCTCGACTAACCTGCTTCAGAGCCCGCTGTGGCTGCCGTGACTACACTCCTGCGGCCGCTTGCGTTGTCCTGGTTGCTATGGTTACTTTCGCTATCGCTCTCGGTTTCTGCTGCCGCCAGCAGATCCAACTCCATGTCACTTCCTGCGAATGAGGAAGTAGAGAACGCGGATCAGCCCTTCCCTCACGGTGTGCATATTCACCACACATAAAATGTCACAGAGTTAGTAGATTTGGTCAATACTATTCTACATTTGCATAAACGTCCATGTAATGAACCTCTTTTTACATAGAAGGGTATTTAGAATTCATATGAATATTGTGGTACTTTATATTATGTTCCCTAAAGTTTGAGAAAACATTTTTCCATATCGTCTTACCGTCCTCGTCATGCTCATCATGCTGGCCCTCAGCCTCCGCATTCTCCTCTCCTTGCTCCTCCTGGTCGTCATGGTGATCTTCTTCCCCGGCCACACCTTCCACAACCTCAACCTGAAATAAGCAAACGCACACGGCAATGTGGAAGGTGTGACTCAGGAAGGATTGTGTTCATAATGTTTTAGATTGAAGCAATTCAAGAGCTAACTGTTAAAGATTGCTCATGATGTAGAGCCGTTACAAAACCATAATGCTGTCATTTATCCTCCAATCCAAAAACAGATAGATGGAGCCTAGAATACACTCCTTAATTCAAATGTTAAATCCCATCCACTTTTAAACTGATTGATTGATTTAAATAGATAATGTCAATAAGCCAGTCTATTTAAATCATCAGGAAATGTTTATTTGCCACACTGTTCTAAAGTGAAAACCCATATCCCAGGTTGATGACATGGGAGCGTCCCTAACCTCTTCCACGTCTGCAGAGACAATGTCATCCTGCTCCTCATCCCTCCCTCTGACGGGCTGGGACTGGCTGCTGCGTCGCGGCTGGGGGTTCCGGATGATGTAGGAGGACGCCGTCTGGCTGGAGCTGAGGACGAATGAACACAAAAATCATTAATCTTGTGAGTCTGCTAATGAAGAGGCTCCGTACATCCTGTGGATTGAACATCTGGGATGGGAATTACAAAATATATCTTTAAAAAAAAAGAGAATACATTTAGTGTCATTCACTAATATGCGAAGAGGTAAACCGATGAAAACTTTTAAAAAAAGGTATGGTAGGCAATTTATTTGAGAAGCATTTTTTGTCATATTTCTTTGTCATAAAATTTGACAGCAGGCACAAAACCAAATACCCTGACAAAAATGAAAAAAAAAACCTGTCAAAGGCATGTAATAAGCCCGTCCAATAATTAAATTTGTCCCGAGTTTAATTATTGGACTAGCTGTCTGTGTACCCAACTACCTGAACACACTCATTGCACATGACTGGAGTCTTCCACAATGCAACCTAATTGCTAAATCCAACCAGATAGTCATGTGTGAGTGCCTAAAGTGTGTGACGTGTGGGTTATTTTCAGTTGGATACATTCAAAATCGAGGCAACTCTGGTTTTTGCAAAAGTCCTTCATTCATTAATAACGGAAAGGGCATGGAACGAAGAGCACACATGTCAGAAGAAGTGACAACATGGGTGTGGAAGGCCTGGGTACCTGCTGGACTGGTCTGGGGAGGGTCTCGGGGGCAGGGGCTCCACAGAGAAGAGCTCCTCGCTGCCCTGTACGGCGTCGATGCTGGTGCTGGCCAGGGTGAAGGGCGCGGTGGGCCTGGCGATGCCCATGCGCACGGGGACGATCAGCGACTCAGCCACGTTGCACAGCTCCTCCACGGCGTATGGCAGAAGGGCTTGGAACACACGCCGGCACTTTCCGATGGGCTGGGGAATGAAGTTGCTGAGTGGACAGAAAGGAGGAGATGATGGCAGAGTTAGGAGTGGCTCAGGGCTGCAGACTAACTCTTGACACTGGGGACTCCACTACGGTCCAACAAAAAGTGGATGATTGCATCTCAGATTTAAACATTGCCAAAGTTGGTAAAACTATTTTTTAACTGGTAATAAAGTGACGACATTGATCTTTAATAAGAAAGCGAAGTAGTAATAATACAAATTATTAAAATAAAATACTGTGGCAGTCTGGAGCCCTGCAGGAATCTGACCTGCATACTTAAAAAACAAAGCCCATCAGCCAGAAGTCACCACCACAAACAGCGTTATAGATATATGTTATATCTGTTCCCCGTACTTCTTTTTCTTCGAAGAAGCCATCTCCACGCTGAGGATGACGAAGACGCGGGCGACGGAGCGCAGGAACCTCCGCGTTACGGCGATGGCCTCGTCCCGGCGGCCGGGCGTGTACTTGTTCTGCAGCTCCTTCACCAGCGTTCCCAGTAGAGTGTCGATGAACTGGCAGGGAAACGGGACAGTGTTGGTCCATGGATACATGCACCGCTGAGCAGAGGTGCACTCACTTTGCCTGTGAAAATTCTTGTTCACATGGACCTTGCTCTTAAAGGGATTAGGCTATAAAATTGACTTTAATCTCAAAAGTGTGAAGAACGATCGACAAGAAAGCAAACCGAAATGTAAGCATGCAAATTCAATGGAAGCCGGTTTCCAAGGAAACTAAAATGGCGAGTTAGTAGTTGTTCCAGATGGGATCCTGCATGCTGTGAGGAGAGGGAGGGGCTATCCTCCTGCGGTGAGACTCACAGTAATGTCAGGAGCACACTTGACGATGAGGCAGTGTGTGAAGCAGTCCAGTCGTATGGTACCGCTCTGCTGGTTCAGATAGACCTGCTCCTCAGGCAGAAGGTGGGCGATTCTGCTGCTGGCGCTGAGCCTTACAGAGGAACAGGGACACGGCACAGTAGCATGAGCTCCCCTGACAACACGTCTCTCACGCTCATTATTTAGTTAGAATAATAAGAATAATAAATGTTTATTTTATGTACAGGATTTTTCCTAAACTCATAACACTGTACAAACAGAGCAAAAGCAACAATAAAATACAGAGAAAGACCAAAGTCAAATCAGTACTCAGAAGTGGCACTGATTTTCTCCAGGTGGGTAGACATTAGGGTAATGAGACTTTGATTGCTTCTGCCCATCAGCCACTCTATCATCAGGGAGGTGTCGTTTGGCACGGTACTTACGGGTCTTTGTTTTCCTGCGAGCCGAACATGATCATGGACTTGAGAGCGTTCCAGTCCTGCAGGACTCGCTCTAGAGCCAGCTGGGCGAAGCGCGGAGGCTCCAAGTCATGGTCTGGCATGTCAGAGTCTGGGAGAGGGAGCAGAAATAAGATTTAGGAGTCATGGTACCAGCCAGGATTACAGACACTAAGAAATGGGGGATAGAGAATGTGCAAACCTTCTGCATTGGCTGCTTTGCGGTTCCGGTCTTCTCGAATGCGTGGCGGTCTGTACTGGCAGTGCTCCACGCTCTGCCTGGCAACAGTCTGCACCAGGAACAGCAGAATGTGCTCTCCCCTAAGGATGGAAACATCTGGAAGTCAACTCACAAGCATGAGACGTACGCTAACCTAATGAGTGCCTTGAACCCCGACATCGTGATACAAATTCACAAAGGCTTAGTCTGGAACCTATCAGTTCATTTTCAATTTCCATGCTGCGTTATCAACGGGTCCATACATAAATGCCTCTGGAGACCTAAGGATATGTCTGTCTGCCGTTTGTATAGACAAACAAACTATAGGAGCAACTAAACGTGTGACACATCAGCAGCATCTAGACATCTTGGTTGTTTATGAAATTGCTTCAACAGAGCTGCCATTGGGCGCTCCTGTTTCATTGTCAGAACACGCCCCAAATTAGATCAGCTTTACTTTGACTGAACCGGGCAAGGTCTGCTGGAAATCATTCTTTACTGGGATGGGGTCGGATGCGTATGCTAGAGCAAATAACGCTATACACTGAAGATGGGTAAAAACAAGAAGAATGTATTATTTTCAGAATCTAGCCTTACGGATAGCCTTTCGTTGCTAAAAGAAAGTAGCCTTCATTTAGCAAATCTCATTAAAAAAAATAATTCCTTTCGTGTCCTGAGTATGTTATGAAGGTGGTGCGTTACCTGCTGTTTGGTGTGGTGACCAGGTCTGTGGTGGTGAGGAGCCTGTAGAGAAGGTCCAGCCGAGCCGCCTTCTGGCCAGCGATCAGTGTTTTGCACTTGCATTTCTCCCAGCAGTCACAGTATGCGGTGGGAGAAGTCCTCTTAAGTCTTAGGAAGAGGGACGATTAAACAGAATTAGAGATCTAGACAAGACGTGCACTTAACTGAAATATGTGCAAACAGCGTGCATAAAACTTGAAAAGAAAAAAAAAAATAGCATAAAGCTGTCACTCACTTGCAATCGTGTCCCTTGTGGCACACTCTTGCACACTCCGTACAGCAGCAGAGAGACTCCAGCAAGCCACAGGTTCGGCACTCAAAAATATCCTAGAGGGAGATCCACAACAACCATAAGTCATTACTTTTTATAAACGACAACTACTTTTACTGCAGACATTGATGAATGGGCACGTGAGGAGCCGATTTGTGTTCCATCATGAATGGGATGATGGGCCATACAGTGCAACAATAAGAAAATGAAGCTACATCTACACCAATAACATCTCATTGGGGCTGAATGAATCAGGATTTACTTTTAACATGATCCATAAGGTAATCTAATAAAGAGTTGGGGACTAATAATTGTTTTGTCCATCTGTGTCTCAGATCTTAAAAGTTGAAGTCAAGAATGAATGTCTTCATGAATTAAATCACGGAATGCGACAACTATGTGCAGAATCCATTAAAGAGTTGCTTTGTGTTCAGCAGAGCAGAGTGAGAAACAGCCCATCTGCTGTTCTCCCAGTGTGACGTACCCCACCGCTCCCCCTCCCCCCCGCTCCCAGGGGACTCACCTGGTTGATGTGCTCCGCTCCGGTCCAGGTGAAGCTGCAGGTGTCGTTGCAGCAGAGGACATATAGCGGGGAGTCGTCCGGGTTGGTCCCGGAGGGGCAGATCATCTCCATGAACACAGAGTCTGCGTCCTCCTTCTCCACGATGCCCGGGTCGCCCACTGTGACCACAAGAACAGGCACTGTTATGGCACGGCTACCGCGTGTTGTAGCCGTGGGGTGTTATGCAGCTGACCTATGGTTAACCTGCGCTGCTTGAGCCGTTATGTAAACACTGCTTTGTCTTTCTCTGGCTTCGCGGTTTGGGCTTCCCTTACCTAGAACCATCCTTAACAAGCCTTTGGATTTGTTTTATATAATGAGGGAGAACAAGCCCTTTGTCAAGCTCTTGAAATAGAACATCTATTACCATGGGCCAGCTCTTTGTAGTTTTGTATAGACTACAAAGGAGTCCTGTGTAGTATATACCCAAGACACTAAATATGGGGTACTGTGTGCCTGTTTTATGTCCTCCATGATGCCATTGAGCCCTGGATGACCTACCCTTGGCCATTTTCTGAGCAGCCTCCAGAACAGTGATAGCAGCAGGGTAGGCTCGCCCACTGACCGCCAGCATAAACGGTGTCATTCCACGGGCGTCCCTGGGGAACAAAGACAACACACATGCTTGGTCAACTCTTGTGAGGTGCAAAAACAAGCCGTGGGCTGTCTGGTAGTGAAGCTTGCAAAGAAAGCGACGTCTGTGCTCTCTGGGATAAGAATGGACAAATTTGGGTCAAATAAAGAAGATGAAATGGAAAAGAAAGAAAGTTGTACTTGGCAGAGAGCAGCTCTCGCAGGTGTGGCCGCAGAACAACGCTGTCACACATCAGCTTGAGGATGAGGTGGGCGTTGGCCTTCCTGTCTTTAGACTCCACCACAGACGGCTCTGAGGACGGACCTGTGAGAAGAGAGAGGGCACAAAGTCCCGGAGGGCGTCAGACAGACTGCTTTAATGTCTGGCTCGACAGGATGCCTTACAAGTCTGCTGAAGATAAATAGTCTGCTGAAGATAAATAGTCTGCTGATGGGGAGCAGGGGGTGGGTGGAGGGGGAGAGTCCATGGGCCCTGACCTGGTATGGTTGAGGTACTGGGACCCTGACTACAGCCGCCGGTGGTGGCTGTAGTGAGCGAGCCCACGGCTGGGGCGAGGATGAAGTCAATGTCACCATCTGAACAAACATTAATCAGAAATAAATAACGAATCCGGGTGTGTCAAAACAAACCTCTACACCTCAGTGCTCTACTAATAGGAGGGGTGTGGGATTGGCCGTACTCACCAGGGTCCATGGGGGGAGGGTCGGGCACCCAGCTGGGAGGGGCAATAGGTGGGGACACCGGGTCCTGGTGGTCACTGGAGGATGGGCCGGACTCATGGCGACCAAGACCAGCAGCTCGCAAAGAACGCCGCATCATCTCACGCAGCCGAAGTCTGGAGGGCGAGAACGGGGTGGTATATATGAAGCCATGACAATGTTCAATACAGCTGGAATAACAGTGTCACGGTTATAACCTATGGTTCCCTTCTGCCGCTGTGGACCGGAAGGATAAAATAGGGACGGCGGTGGCCTGGGGTGAAAAATGTTCTGCAGGATAACAGAATCATTTGCACATGGGGATGTTATGGGAGGAAACCAACGTTTCACAGAAGCTAAATTAATCACAAACATGCGATGTCAACCGCAAAAATAAAGAGAACGGTTTCTCTCTGCTTACTGTGCAGCCCTATAATCAAGCGCATTACCCTCTGCTGCTGGAGGAGCCGGTCCTGTTGCCAGAGCTGTTGCTGGAGACCACAGAGATGGCGTTGGCGATGGCCTCTACAGCAGACAGGCGCTCTGCGAATGTGTTCCTCTCAGACCGTTCAGCTTCTGGGATCGACACCGCACCAGCAGTTACCATGGAGACAAGAACAAGAGCGAGGAGGCACTTTGAGCAGATATAATTGGACTGTATCAAAGCGGGGATTGGATTTCAGTAGCCTTTATTTTCCATTATTACCAGACTTTGTAGCGAGATTGTTAATGATGAAAAAAGATAAAAATAAATGAAGAGGAATAGCTTGGGAACCATTCCCTCGACAACTGTATCTCATTCGTGCCCGCATGTAAGCAGCGTTTTGCCGCACGGCGTCGAGATTCTCCTGCTCACCTTCCTCCTCCTTGGTCTCCTTGTTGCTGACGGGGAAGCAGACCGACACGGCGGCATGGAGGATGTTGCGGTTGCCGTCACAGCGGTGGCCCAGCAGAGACCCCAGCGCCTGGCCGCTCTGGTCCAGCAGAAAGGCCTGCTCCAGGTTCACCAGATACTGCCGGCACGCCTCATAGTCGCAGCGCAGGACGTGCTGCATCAAGGTCTGCTTCTGAAACACACCGACCAACAGCAGGAATTAGTGACTGGGGCTCTCCGTTTCTCTCTTGGTTTGTATTTGTGGAACAAACAAGAAAGTGAATCGTATTGTTTAAACGGAGCAAAGCCAACAAGAGCACAAATTTAGGGCAGAGCTGTGTTTTTTTTCCACTCTCTTCGTATGGGACTCTAAATACGTTTTTGTTTAAATGTTAGTAGGTCATTCACCTAGTTTCCCATGTGAATACCACACAACACACCATGCAAATATAACCACTTGCATAGTAGAACAACAAATAACTAATAATAAAACTAACAATTAGGTTGCCTTCGCACTTTGTGCTTGGCACCCCAATTAGCAAACAACTAGTAATGCTTGTGCTACCAACCTCGACAGCCATGATAATAATAGCAGCTTTCTTCTTAATGGTGGAGTTGGAGGGGAGATTGGCCAGGGAGTGCACCCCCATGCCCAGGCTAGCAATGGGAGGCAGGTCCAGCCAATCTGGATCCCGGATTCCACCCATGCAGTCTTTGGCCATAGGGTAGATCGTGCCATTTCCATCCCGGAGGATGATAGGAGATTCCTGCAAGGAAGATCATAGACAAGTCATCCCCTTGTACCACATAGAGCAGCTACTTGGCAAGTTTAACTTCTGCGGCTGCGCATGTGTTTAGTCGTTCAGACATATTGAGACTTGTTTTACGGTATTTGCATATGCACTGAATATTTGAAGATGCACAGATGCAATATAATTCCATTCAATTGCTTCAATCTGTTAATGACAACGATCCACACTATTCGCTGTGTGTCAGCACCATAGAGCTCGTCTCACCTGTCCTGCGGTGAAGATGCCCACGTTGCGCTCGCTCTGCCCCAGGAAGGCCAGGTTACTGGTGGGGAAGTTGTTCTCCTGCTCGGCCTTGCCCGTGGCCAGGTCAAAGATGCAGTACCTGACCCAGCTGCCGGTTTTCAGCACCGCATGCACTCCTGGGGTAACACAAGATTTCAGAGTTCCATGGTCAAAAACACATTGGGAATCAATGCTTTGGATGCTGAAAAAAAAGATATGTTACCGGCAATTGAAGAGCGGTTTGTTGGTAAGACATACCTTTGGAGTCAACATTCACAGCGAGGATCTCCGCTTTCTCCGGGATGCAGAGTTTCTTAGGCGTGCGTTGAAAGCAATCAGGAACTTTGGGAGTTCCCCCCGTCTTAACCACCTATCGGGACACAAAAGCAGGAAGGGTTAGAGAAAGAGCTTTGAAACCTGAAACAACTGTTGAATGGTCTCAGCTTCTCCCAAAAGTAGACTATACACACACACACACACACACACACACACAGCTGAGGATTACTAGGAACGACACGTTTAGTGCCCTATTCCGGGACGGTGGTTGCGGGCCTACCTGTAGCTCATCTATCCTGAGGAGCCTGCAGTCCTGCAGGAGGGAGGAAGGGTCAGAGTCGGCAGCCACCGCCGTGGCCTGGCTGCTCACGCTGCTGGACGTCCCGGGGAACTTCACCGCAACATAGGCACCGTCCACCTTTAGCACCTGGGCGGCCAACAGACGGAATACGTACAAAATAAATAAATAAAAACAATGCATGGGGTTATAATGGGTAGGAATGAAGTTAGGGAAAAAGAAGATGCATGAGGTCAAAGACGGATGGCTCAAGCAGCACCTCAGGGTGCTACTAGGGCGTGACTTGGCAGGTAGGTCACGATACAATATGAAAACTAGTGCCGATACGATAAAAATTGTGATCAGATATGGAGATTTTTGGTTTAACTGATGGGTGCAACGTTGGGGCATGGGTTCTACTAGTCCGCCCTTGTTTTTTTTTATTTGAGAGAGGCTGAACAGAACAAAACATAGTTAATGCGGATCAACTAAAGGGAAATGCACTATAGCACCCTCTGACAATAAGGCGTACTCTACTGGAACTCATCTTTGGTGGAAACCGGATAAGATGACATTACTATCTATCTATCTATCTATATATACACACATACACACACACACACACACACACACATACATCTTTGAGTCAATCCGACAATGCAAGAATAGCGTCCTGAAGAAGAAATACTTTCGGATGCTAATCCTGATTTCCCCCAACCCTATGGGTATTTAATAAAACACATGGTGCAAAACGCATCGAGATGCAGTGTTAGAGGGAGTCCTGTGCTGGCATCCGCTCACTCACCTTTCCTACAGGGACATTTTTGACGTCCTCCACAAAGACCACCTCCTTCAGGGGCCACTGCTCCTCGTTGACCTTCTCCTCCTCCTTGGGAGCGGGGGTGGAGCGCCTTCGTTCTGAAAGGACACATACCAGCTTCTTAGTGCATCTGTCTTGCCGCTTACTGGAGTTATGTTTGGGTGTGTTTATGGTTGAAACAGATATAAAATGACAGTTAAGAAGCTTATCTCCTTCAACACGTGTGAATGTCTGTGTGTACGTGTGTGCATGAATATGTGTGTGTGTGTACATGTGAGAAATAGGGCAAGAGTGTACTAGACAAGGTAAAATGAATGACCCCCATCTTGACATGTGCTTTGACCGGAAATAAGGACATAAAAAGGGCCACCAATAGAAGAGGAACACTGCGCCATCTGCTTCAAAGTCAAAGGAGTCACGAGGGCAGCGAACAAAAACTGGTCGTGCGCGTTTGTGATAAGAGCCGGAGATAAAATGTGAAAGAGGAGGAGGGTGTTGCTGACATACTGTAGGGCAGAGAGGCGCTGCTGGCGATGGAAGAGGTGTCACTGCAGGTGGACGCGGGGGAGGGGGGCGGGCCCATCTCCGTCTTCACCAGCTCCGACTTGCTCTCCGCTCTGGGAGAGAAAACGGGGTGGTGTTAAAGTGGTGTAAAAGTTAAAGTGTTAAGAACGGTAACAAGGAAATCACATTTCTTGATGATTCAATAAAACATAACAACGTTAAAAAGATGATGTAGGCAAGATTTGAAATTTATACTCCATCCGTCAGCTTTCAGTGAGTGAAATGCTGTGTGCAATATGTGCCTGCCTCTTTTTTGACAATGGAGGGTTTAGACCAATTGGTCCAGGTTCATTTCGGACCAATCTGAAACCCTTTTTCTGATTTGTTTACCGGTATGTGAATGCATCACTTCAATAGTGGAAAAACTAAATGAATGGCTTGAAAACAAAACCTTGCCCAAGTAACCCATTCCCAAGATGCAATGCAGTTTGATCATGCACTCACTTGATTTCCTGGGTCTTGGCGGTCTTCTCCATGTTCTTGAGGCTTTCTGGTGAGCGCAGCTGGAACCTGCAGCTGTCGTTCATGTTCCACACGGACTCCAACAGGACGCCCACCTTGGGAATTCCAGCATTGACAGAGAAAGCCACTGCACCGGCATGGTAGAGTGGGTTATTTCTCAAGCACACCTAAGAGGACAAAGAAAAAGAACAAACACTGTTTTGTCAGGACCAGTCTAATGACTTTTTCCTTAACGTTGTGTCCTGTCATAACCCATATAGTCCAATAGGGGTTCATCAGTTCTAAATACATGCATACAGACATAATCTGTAAGGTAGTCTGAGGCTGTTTAATGTGGCTAAAATGGTAATGAATGCGTTTTACTCCTCTTTTATTGAGTCAGAACTTCTACACTGATCTGCTGATTCGGAAGCCTCAGCCTGAAGGATAAAAATAAACAGCCACCCTATGAGAGTCAGCCAAAGATCATCAGCGTGAGCCTCCACATTCCCCCTCTCCTTACCAAGTGAGTCACAGAAGGCTAATGCTCTTTTCTCATATTCCCAGCAGCCACTGCATGCTGATCTCAAGATACTCAAACCAGGATGCAGGCTCTGCTTCCCATGGTGGGGCTCTTAAAGGTACAGTGTCCTTTAACCCTTCAACCATCTGTTTCTTAAACAAATGTACCTGAGGCACTTTTAGTTTTTATCCATTCTTATTCACTTCCCTTGCTTAAACTGTTGGGTATTATGATATTCATCGTTTCTCATTAAGAGTTGACCCCCAGAGTAGGTCTTGGGCTGGCCCTCCTTGATCATAGGTTTTCCATCTATGACGACTGTCCCCAACTGTGCTGTTTGCTTGACCTTACCTGTGTTCCAACAGTGATGTTTGGGATCGAGGAGATGCCAGCACTGGACTTTGGCTTCTTGTTCTTGGCTCTGGCCTTTTCAAGCATCTTCTTACGCTGACTAAAAGGCACGACTCCCCTGTGGACACAAGAAATAGTGTCACAGTAATTCCCAGCTTCTCCCAGGTACCTGGGTAAAATGTGTTACAGCACATAGGACCCAACTTGATTTCTGATGCAGTAGCACTTTTGTAACCTGTTAACTCAACACTCATCATTACAGTTGCAAGGTACCATGATGTCTAGAGTTTGAAAGAAGAAGTTTAGATAAAATAATTCTTTGGAAAAAATTTCACTGGCATCCAATCATCTTCATATTTTGAAATACTATGACGATTGAAGCATGTAAGCTTTCAAATCATCTGGAGATTTCCTTTTCATAAATGTTTCTGCCAAGTAGACGAAGCTTGGATGACTGGTCCAAACACTGACTCACTGCAGGGAACTGAATCAGTGTTGGGAACACAGAAACAAAAGGGTATGATTGGGCTGGGCCGAGCACCACGCTCAGGAAGTGGCCCCGTGACGGCGGCACTATGCATTATGTAACACCCACCACCAGTAGAGGCTGTTCTCCAGCTGGGCACAGGTATAGAGGGCACAGCACTGCAGCGACACGATGCGCTCGCCCTGCAGCTCGGGGAAGGTCTGGGCGCTGTGCTCCAGTTTGGACGCCACGGTGCTCAGTGTGTCATCCACCCAGGTGGCCACCTGCAGAAAAACACAACTTTGTGAGATGGAGATGGAGACCGTATTTGGGCTGAGGATAGGAATGGCTGATGGTCGTCAAACATTTTCAGGATCACATCCATGGTTTAACTCATTTACAAGCACACATGGTAAAAGCATAATTTTGAGGCATTTTGCCAGTGTCCTACCAATATTCCAAGTACAACTAACTAAACTATTTTGACAACTTGAGGATAGATAACACAATTGGATATCACAATGGTTTCTTGAAAGAATCAGCCTTCTTTACCTTGTTGGTCTCTGTGGCGACGGTGGCTCTGATGCTGTTGGCGGACAACAGCGTAATCTTTTCATTGGCCAGGCCAAGAAAGGAAACGCGTGGGTGATGAACTGAAGGGTTCTGTTTGGACAAATTAAATTTGAGGGTTAGCATTTTCTTGAAAGTGCACACAAGGCCGAGTAGAAACTAGTCAACCGACTTGTAAAAATATATTGAGTTGGCTAGAGTAACCTAATAGATAAATATAAATAAATAAAAACCTTTAGTGGAGTTTATTCAGTATTTATTTAGTCATTTTTATCCCTTTTACCAACTCCTTGTAAATGCATCCCACCTATAAAAGGCCTTATTTCCCAACCTGTGTGTTCCGGTAAGGTTCAGGTTCACTCCACTTCCACTGGTAAAGCTCTCCTTTGGAACTGATGGCGACCAGCTCAGAGAACAAGGCCCCGATGCTCACAAACTTCACACCATCCTGAGGAGGAAAAATAACAGTTCTGTGTCAAAGTAGCCATTACATGCTCGTTTATGAGCGAAACAGCGTTTTTATGCAGACGTATACACCCACCTTGTCAGGCCACCACTGGAGCTCCTCCCCCAGGGACACAGGGCTCTGCACAGGGATGCTCTTCTTGTCGAGGCTGGGCTCGCCCTCGCGGCTGGTGGAGCCCCGCTCGGTGTCGAACGAGGCCCCGTCCAGCCAGCGTCGCTCGCGCAACCTCAGGACGGACTCCCGCTCACGCAGCAGCTCCGAGTCGCGCTCTAAGGGAAGAAGGAGAACTGGTATGCAATAAGGTCACACCAGCGGGATAAAAGTAAGCCACTCTGGGAAGGACCCGGCAACAGACTTGTTAATCTTTAAGAGGATACGAGAGTCGGAGGTGAGGGGTACTGGTTTTAAGGTCAAAGTAATGCAAGTTTGAGTTGCAGCGTTGGAAGTTCAAGATTTGGGGGGAGGGGGGAATAAATTGAGAGGAGGGTCGGGGGAGGGTAAGTGTGCAGGTGGTCTGGAGGAGCGATAGTAAGGCTTTCAGAGAAGGCATTGTTGGAGGGTTAAGACAGGAAGACTAAGCAGGCCTTTCTCAGAGGGCACACACACAAGGTACTTTAGCCATGCACTGCAACACCAGACATTCATTCTACCTACAAGCTCAACAGAGAGACCGAGTGGAAAGACAGGCTTGATAGATCCCCCCCAGGATGACTAAATCCATGATTTCAATAAAAGAAAATAGGCAAACATTTTATGAATTAAAAATGTCTTCATGGAGGAAAATTCCCTACAACTACCCAAATACAACAAAGAGTGCTTGTGTCGTACTTTGGATACAGAAACATCCTGAATTAGCGATGTTTGCTGTTCACCGATGATTGTTGTGGTGGGGTGCGCGTTTCCCAAAGCCATTAAATCCATCCCATTAAGACAGACAGAATTGAAAACCACCAAAGCTTCTCTAAAGCCTCACGGCTTTGCTCTGTATTGCTGCATTACCTCTGGAGGAGCCCAGGCGCGAGAGCGAGGAGCGTCTGAAGGAGGGGTATCCAAAGTAGCTGATGTCCTCTGAGAACATGGCGTCGGCATCAATGATGACGCTGGGGTGCGCCGAGTGGATGTCTGCGTCCAACAGGGACATGAGGTCCTCTGCAGCACACCAGGGGAACAAGAGGGCACACGTGGTTCAGTGATCCCCTGAGCCTTCCGGCGGCTATTCATGCCACAGCCAGTGAGTGCAGAGCAGATGTCCCCTTCCCCTCGGCCCCAGTTAGCAGTGCTTCGCTCACCTCCAGGGAGGTAGGACTCGCTTGCCGTGTCGTCTCCGTCGTCGCCGTCCTCGTCATCCCTGCTCAGCAGGTTGTTGACTGCCAGGTTCACATCCAGATTGGTCCTCTGCAGCTCCCGGATAATGACGCTCCTGGACTTGCCCTGCAGGACCACCTGGGCCTGGGGGGGGTGAGTCGGGTGAAGGACACAAGCAGATTAGTTTTCCGTGCAGTCACGATCATACAAAAAGGAGGATGGAACAGAAGGGATGCAAACATTGCAGGTGGTTCTAGTTAGTCATGGTTGACAACCGTGGTACGGACTGGATAATGAAAAAACAGGACTGACCACTTAGTCGATTAGCTGAATAATTAGTCTTAGGGCTTTTGGCTGGCTAAGGATTTTGTTTGACGAGTAGCCATTTTTTGTTGTTATAAGCACATGCTTTCACTGTTATTATCGTCTCCCCAGGATGCATCGTTGTTGAGTTTAAAATAGGTTTGTATGCCACAATTACTGGCTAACCAAGGTAGCTTGATTTACTGTGCGTTCGAACAGTTTTACAATAATGACAGCCCAACAGGAATACTCCGACATCGACTGAAGGTCAAATGTCTAGCAGAATAGCATAGGTTATTTTGGAAGTCACAAATATATTTGATAGTCAACTGATATTCACACACGACATATAGCGATCAGACGTGGGGAACTAAAGACGTTAACACCGGCCCCATGTGCTCTCTATAGAGCTATCATTTGATCAATATTTCTACACACTAAGCGAATAACAAGAACCCTGCACTAACCCATGCCAAAGCTAAAATGCAATTAAACTGCATAGGTCTCATGTTTGGCTAAAGGTGGCCAAAGGATATAACTGTATAGCATCCAGAAGTGTATCCAGCTACTGTACCTCAACAGTTGAAAAGCAGGTGAAAAAAGGTTGGTGTAATACAAATGGGAGTATTTTTCGCATTCCTTATAATAATTTGAAATAAAAAAAAGGTAAACAAAACCTATCAATGGAAAAGATTTTGCATAATATGAAAAGATTTTAGATAATATGTATAAAAGAAGAACAAAAAAAAATATGACTACTCCACAACATAATATTGTTAATAATTTGGTTAGCTTATGCCATGATATATTTGTGTATCTCTTTAAGGCACATGACTTCAGCATCTTAAATGTCATTCCAAATATTGGATGAAATATATATCCATCACACTAAAACATGCAATTTGCAGCCATCAAAGGAAAGGCTCAATAACATTGTTCCCATTCATTAACATAAGAAATGATCAAAATGGCTGCCAAGAGCAAGATATAATGTCAGCAGCATCATTGCAAAGCTCTACTCGCAAACGCCGGCTGTGTACCTGAGAAATGAGTTCCTCTGGGATGACTGAAGCAGGGATGACAGGCTGGGGCTGGCTACCCAGCAGGCCAGAGCCGCGGTCCCTGCCAGTGCGGATCACCCGGGTCTGTCTGCGGGAGTCCCGGGCAGCGGTCGAGGACCTGCCCGAGGTGCCCCCGCCTCCTCCACTGCTGCCCCCTCCTCCTCCACCACCACCACCACCACCCCCGCTGCTGCCCCCTCCTCCTGCTCCACCTGCCCCGGAGCCTCCGCTACCACCTCCTCCACTGCCTCCATTTACACCAGAGCTCCAGCGACTCCTGTTACACACACAAAGCCACAGTCAAGAGCGCTCGGCAAATTTACACACACACACACACACACACACACACACACACACACACACACACACACACACACACACACACACACACACACACACACACACACACACCCACCCCTTAGGGGTGAAAAGAATAACGTCGCAATTTCGGAAAGGAAAAGTATTCATTATCTGTTGGCCATTTTCCCCCCTAATTTTAACAGATACTTGGAGGGGCGGATCTAATGATTATGATTCAAATCTCTCTCCTGCCCTTTTTGATGATTAACTTGTAAGAGCTGCAGTACAGGTTAAATCATTGTGTGGTCTGCATTAGTCATGCACTAGTTATATATAATACATCAGTATGAAAACCAATTTTACCATTTCCAGACACTGCTTTGGAGGAGTAATGGATTCTGCTATGGAAAAATAGCTCCCCAAAAAACGATCCCATTTATTGGATCATTTTTTGTCATTCCTTTTCGTCTGTATATGGGTTTTCATTTAAGAACGGGTGAACCAGCTTGCAATAAAAACCCAACCAGTGGTGCCAGAATCATGCACTGAATATTTTTGCGTTAGCTGGGTTCTCTGACAACTGCCAGAACTTACCCAAGGGTGTTGCCTGCCAGTCTGCCCAGTGTGTCAGAACCAGACAGGAACCAGGGTGGATCACTGGTCCTGCCTGGCCTGGAGCTCCTTCCTGTCCCTGAACCACTGTTCAACTTTGAACTGGAAACAAAAGATGAGAGATCAGTGACAAACCTATCATGGGCCCAACATAGGACCAAAACTATACTGATGTCTTATTTCAACTGAGTAATTGAAATTCCACATACAAGCCAAGGTTTTAGTAAGCGCCCCCCACCCCTCGATCTGAGCATGTTCTTTTAGGTTTCAAATAGGAGGCGTGTGGTGAGACTAGCACAGCAACACCCTAGGGAATCAGAATTTACTGAAACTTGTTCCGCCTTTGAGACATTTCCGTTTTTAAGGATCTTGGGGTTTTTGGGCTGCAATTGCTTTCTCCAATATTTGTGCTTTTGTATTAATGCAAGTGTCAAGCAAAATAAATTTAAAACAAATTTGAATAAGGACATCCAAGCTCCAAGTGATGAAAATAGTACAAAATAAGTATAAAAAATAAAAAATATATTTAAAGTCTTGCAAGCACTAAGGCCGACTTCGACATGATCAAAGTTTTAAATCTGGCACATGGGAATAAAAGAGCTCATTAGAAGGATGCACAGGGTGGGTTACTAGATGTCGCACTGGTGCCATAGAGGAAGAAAAAAAACTAAAGAAATTGTGCATTGTTGAGCAATCCCACGTTCCGAATAAACCATTCTGACGCCTTCTCCCATAGGCTTTTCTGCAGCCCACAAGGATGCTGAAGGCAAGGTTATTACCATTTGAAACAGTCTCATTTTCTTTTTGCAACTTTGCGCCAAGCAACAAAACATGTGCTCTGCAGAAAAAGCTGAGACCAGGCGGCTTGACTATCGCACACTCTGCTCAAGCCTGATTCACATGCACGGATGGCAGCTAAAGGGGCCTTGAAAACTCTGAAATCACTGTTGAATGCTGCTCTGCTGGCAGGAAGTCTATGGCTTTCAAGAGACAGACATTCAACAAAAGATAGTTGCCAAGAGCAAACACAAACCCTTGCAAATGGTGAAAAGCTTACTTTAGCAGAGAGTGTAACAGTGCCAGAATAGCACCACATTTTACAGAGATTTAGCTTGCAGCTGTATGCTCCAAATATGGAGGATGAATGTAGAACCATTTGGTTTACTGCCTTTTCTAGTCTCCCTATTCTGCAGTACAGAAACAATATTTTGTATGGGCATGAAGACTATTATTACAATGGACGTCTGCCATCAAGAGTACACAAGCATCCTAATGGATGATAAACCATGGTGTAGATAGAATAGCAACGCCTTACAACTACAGAAGAGCCAACCACATTAGGTCTAAGCACGTACAATGCATCCTTTGACAGCGAATTCAACAAGCTAATAGATTACAACTAAGACATGGGAAACACCAAGACTGGAACACTGGAAGAATCCCAACATTAAGACATCACTCACCCATCACTCCCTTCCGGTTTGCTGAGCTCCAAGCGATCAGGCTGGACAGCAAAGCTGATTCGACACACACGTCCGTCCTTGGGAGATAGGGTGATGCATTTTATCATAACATCATGTAGAGATGCACTGATATATCTTTTGAACAGCAGTCTGGTTAAAAAGACTTTGTGCCAGTAGAATGATTGATGTTCTTTATTATCAAACATTGTATGACATTAAAAGATATGGATGTCTCCAAAAATTGCTTTGAGGCCATAAGTCCTTCATATTAGTTTGCATTGTGCTGCAAACCTGTTAACACAAAAAGAGGCCACGAAGAAGGCAAAGTTTTGCCGTATATGTCATAAATTCTAATAATTAAATTTTCCATTTTGATTGAAAAGGACATTGGATTTTATCATCTTATTTGATGATTTAGTAGCAAGCCTCCTTGCTGAACCGGCAGAAACTCTTCCGTATGCATATTTTATCTGTGAGCTGATGTTTCAGTAAAAGATTCAGATAAGAGACAGACAAAAGGTAACATAATGAGTTCTGAGCCATTACATTTGAATGGGTTCATGTCTCAGCCTTACCTCGAGCAGAAATCCAGCATGGTTTGGTCCAACCACACATTGTTTCAAAGTGGACTGTTCCAGAACACTGAGGTGTGGATGACTGCATTGATAAAACAAAGAAAAACGTAAGTTTTGGATAATAAATACGCGGCGGAAAACCGGATAGTTTTCACACTCTTGATAACCTAACAAGCTCACCTGTTGCAGTTGTATTTGTTGAGTTTCTCTGAGACTTCACGGAGCCTGGGGGAAAGATGGAGCAAATAAATGTATCACACTCATAGCATTAAAGGCCAAAAGAACACTTTTGGACTTTAAAGTGTTAAAGGGCTTTAGTCAGCATGTGAACATACGAGTTTGGTATGTTTGTTTTTGTTACCAACTCAAATATAAAATATATAAAGTAATAAATATAATAACATCTTGTAGACAGATCAAGAACCGGTCTGTCTAATTTATTGAACTGCTTCAATTTTAAAATCATATTTTCCCCACTAAATTAGTAAAAAGGCTTTGCTTTAGTAAGACCTACGAATATGAATAATGTTGTCCGCCGTACAGAACTTTAAATGGAGAAATACTACCACATTAGATCTAAATAGGAAGATAGAAAGAACAATAGAAGAGAAAAAGATGGAATCATAAAACCCATTGCACCAAAGTATCATCCAAAACTTTACAGAATGGAATCCTCATGCCGGAACATTCCAGCATGGGAAAATGTAGTGCAACCCAACCAACATAGCATAGAAAGATACCACATCAAACAACAGCCTGAGCCTTTAATTAGCCTTCTTCTAATATTCTGTTCTGGACAATATATTATAATGGTGGTCAAAGAATCCAACTGGTTAGGTCAATGTGACCAATAAGAAAGCAAACTAAAGCAATTCAACATGCTTCATATTTTATGATCATATGTAGATGCAACACTCCTCCTACAATCACTATTAGTTCTGCAAGTTAAAACTGCAGAGGAAATATAGGGGCCAATAGCACATGTCGAACGTGGACATGTGTGCAGTGGCATTAAAGACCTAACAGACATGGCCACCTCAGTGACTTATAGAAAGTTCTTGTTTTCCGTTATAATATATAATGCACAAATGTGGTAGTACATCACTTTTGCATGAAGTCAATAAGGCCAACGAAGATTTTTTTAAAGGTTTAGGTGTATATTATATATATTATTCATATATTTAGCATTTTATGTTCTCAACCTCTTTGTTTTAAGTAGAGCAGGCTGAGCAGCTCATTAAATGGTTCAATCTCTGCAGTATAAATAGCCTAACTTAAAGTCACCTGTGTCAAAATACAGGTCGTACCAAGGCATACTGAACATAAGCACCGTCTTACTGTTAACCAATCACCACCATAATTTGATACTTGAGAAAAGTGGCAAAACAATGTGTGCGTGTGTGTCACATATTTAGGTGACATCGTGAATCTTATACATCAACCATGAACCCCAATCTATGCAAAAACAAGAAAAGCTTGGCAACGTCACTTTAAACCAGTGTCCTGCTGTGATCGCATATCCAAAATTATGTCTCGGTATGTCAACTACTTGCCAAAATAAATGGCGACTTGAGCATGATACGAAATATCATGTACTGTATGTTTTCTTTAATTAATAGTCTAGGGTGTAACTCGTGGCACGGGTTGGTTGTGGAAAAACTGAAAACAAGAAATGCACAAGTGCACAGCAATACATCGTGATAAATGTGCCATTGACGCGGACGTGGTGCTAGCGTTCCATCATTTGATTGCTGATAGCTTGTTAGCATTAGCAGCTACCATCAGCTAGCTGGCGTTAGCTACTTCGTTACACTTGGTAATAACAAAGACGCCCAGAAAACAAACATTGAGCCGGACAGCAACCCTTTTGATTAAGACGGGGTATAAAACCCTTCCAAATAATAACATGACTTGGTGTTTATTGACCTATATTCCCCCTCTTCTCTCCCATCCCCCAATCCGCATTGTCCATCTCAACTTTGACTGAGAGCCAATCATTCCTAAGGGTAACGTTAGCTACTCTTAGCACTGACGCTAGCAACTCTCAGCACAGACGCTAACAGTTCCCAACACTGACTCTAGCTGCTCTCAACACTGACCCTGGGGGCTCTCAACACGGACGCTAGCTGATCTTAACACTGACGCTTGCTGCTGCTCGCTACGGTTGACGGGACTCTTTAGCTACAACAAGCTAACGAGGATTGTTCAAGATGCCGGGGCCTTGTTTCAACCCCGGGGAGGGGGGGGGGGGGGGGTTCATACAATTAATTCTTTCAAGAATTCACACAATGACAGTGTCATACATCGGGAAAACACGGGAGCGTAGACAATGCACATTACAAACACAAATATTAGTTGTAAGACTTATTTTCGCGGCCTGCAACAATTACCTGTCATTGAGCTGATCCTCGGTCCCGGGCAACGGGTGGACCACGAAGTGTATGGATGTCATGAGGTCAATCCAAAATCCCACGCAAATGCATGAATTGTATGGGAATTGTTATGTTCTCTTTTTCTGTGTAGATGCAGGTTCATATGACTTTTTTTATGGCGAAAGACACGAGTTTAGATCCACAGCCTCCTCACCCACATGCCGCCATCTTAACTCTAGCAGGCTTCTTCTTTCTGTGTTGATGAACGCACATGTAACAGCCCTGCTGGTTGGTTGGACCCGCAGCAGAGACAGGAACTGTGCTACAGGAGATTGGATTGGCTTGGTTGTAGGGAACGGCTATACCACTGTAACCAAAATATCCACATTCAAACTCCTAATTCTTTGTTCTCATAGTTTGACATGCATACTTATGTTTGAAATGATTAATAACAAGCCTCAGTTGCGGTCCTTTTAGTTTCAAACCTTATTTTGACGACTTATGGTGGCGAAATCCTGTAGTAATTCATTCATTTAATTGTTATCACTAGTAATTAACAGTACAAAGCCTATAGTCTCTAGGGCCATTTGATTAATACATTTTCGTCATGTAAACGTTAAGCTGCATTTTTATTGTTTGCTTTCTTGCTTTGCTTTCACCTGGTAATATATGGCATTGGTAAGGCTAATGTCAATGGAAGGTCTAACTGTCAAGGCTTACTACCTACTAGATTAGGATCAAACTGCAGTCACAAAACTTGAAGAAAACCTCATATTTGCTATGATTCAACAGCTAGGGTGCACAACAAAAGTTGGTCAGAGTAGGAAAAATAATACCAGTATTATAGCCAGGGCAGTATTTCAGAGGCAGTAGATTCAGTTTATGACATTAATAGCTGCCTAGTAGCAGACTACTGAGTTTGTATCAAACGGCTACACTGTGAAATCCTGCAGGATAAAACCATGAGATTGCCTTGAGCAAATTGCAGTACCCCACCTTCTGCAGTAATATATTTCAATGGCTGATAAGGCTCGTTCAGTCTTATATTGTTCTAAAACGTCCCCGTCAGATTTCCTATGAAATAATATAAATCACTTAATGATTTAACCTAAATCTAAATGTTGCATATTATAATTGAATAACCACATTAATGAGGTTATTTAGCAAGTACGGACCCACATTTGTTTATAGACCCACATTTGTTTATATATTTATTTGTCTGAGGGAAATATTAAAATAATCTTAATAGGACAATAAATAATTTAAATGAGCTTTGAAAGGAAATTATTCAAACAATCTCTTTATGGACAAACGAATAATCGTCATTCTTCTTGATTCTGCATTATTCTTTGTTGGATAATTATGACCGCGTGACAATCCAATAATAATATTTTTAATTAACCAGCAGATGGCAGGATTTACCTCTATTAATGAGATGTGCAATCATGATTGAACGAGAGGTAAGCATACTGGTGGTGGATACACTATTAAGCATACATGCCACCAACGAAAATAACAGGCATTTAAAAAAAAATCTGAAATACAAGTTTCTCAAGCATAAGGCTTTGCTCCATTAATTGATTTATTCTGGTCCACTTTGGGCCCCTTATCTGAGAATGTTTTAGCCATATCTGTAGCAACAGGTCAAGCCACTAGAGATTGCTAGTGAGAACCCTTACCAATTTGTCGGTCCCTGGCCCTGCACTGTGGCTTCCCACTGCTTCTGGTGCTGCTAGTGATGGGTAAATGTAGCGATCACATTTTGTTATAGAGTAGGCTACTTGTGCTTGTGCAATGACAAATAAAGAACTTCTCTTCAAACACAACTTCACTTGTTTAAGCTAATGAATTTGAAATGTTCTCTGTAAATTAGATTTAGGTATGAGTCTAACAAAACTATTAGCAATATCTAACCTTGGAATGAGTGGAACTTCTTTCCAAAGATGCTATTCAGATACAAAATTCCTCATCAGGGTATAAAGAACCTCAACCTGTTGGCCTGAATGTAAGCTAATGAGATTGTTGACACTAGTTCCCTTGTCTATCCTCGCTCGAGCTGGCTTCGCTCGGGCTGTCTAGCCTCGCTCGGGCTGAGCGAGTCTAGCCTCACTCAGGGTGAACACAAACAGAACCTCTTATATGTGTGAGCTAACTTTAGCAAGGTGGGCAGTTGGTTATCAAATTACCTTGGTCATTGTTAGGCCATCAAAGAGTTACTGGCTGTAAACAGCAATTATTTTTGTCAGGGTCACCAGGAGTTTGACTCAATATGTTCAGATAATAATGATTAAATAATATATAATGGAATTATCATTGAACAAGGTTCAACTAAATATTACCAGATAGTGAATAATGAAGAATAGAGTTCATTAATTATTTCAGGCTTATTAGACCAGCACCATGTCTTGTCACTCAGGCCTCTGAAGTAGAGGTTATTCCCAGGGAGGTAACACGATCACAAGCTAAGGGCTTTTAAATAACCCCTCTTACGGTTGCCCTGGACACAGACATATATTTAAGGAACAAGCAGAGGGACTGATGTGTCCATTGCCAATTGCTCATGTGAAGCTTAGGGCCCAAAACTGCTAATCTTCTGCCTAGCTACTCATATTTCCTTTGAGCTTAATAGGATTATGGCTCCATGAGCATAAAGGAAACCGAGTATTAAAGCCTCTTGGTTAGCTCCAGGGAGGAAATATAGTTCTGGGATCCAAGGGAACTTTTTAAAGAGATACATGAATTAATTAAATTCAGTTTCATTGAGAGAGGTTTCAGAACAGAATGATTAGGCATGGCAATCATCTTGGTCAAAGTATTGCCTGCAGTATTGTTTCCACACAGTCCAAAACAGGATTCACCTGTGCATTGCATAAACAATACTTAGATGTTTAATTAACTCATGCAATTAGAACATCCGATAGTGGCACACATTTTGGTACAGTCAACATGGCTCCAAATCAAGGTGGGTTTTCGTCTCATTTTGGAAATGTATGACATGCTATTCTCTTGGATATACGAGTTAACCAGGGATTGGCCAGCAAATATGTTTTTTCAAGTGCAGAGTATAAACAGGAGTTTTATATAAGATACAAATATACAAATAAAAACCGGCGTAATTTATAGCTCTTTAACACTACATACGTGATCTACAGCAACGCAATGTAAAGAACTTGCATCGAACAGAAGAAATAAATCTGTGACAGTTAACATAAAAGTAAACACTAAATAAATGAGCAGACAAAAGACATAACGTAACACAATATAATCTATATATAAAATTAGATAGTTAATAAAAGGGTTTGGGTTAGTTTGGTTTTCTGAAACACACATATAGCATATAACATTTGAATTTACTGATATTTAAGTTAAGTCAATTAATGATATCGTATTTAATAATTCTCAAAGCAAATATGTTTGTTTGTAACACTGTGTTTCAACACAGTGTTCTTTGTTTTGCAGTTTGGATCCTAGCCTGGGAACCAGAAAAATCTTGCAAGCTCATGTTTCATTGCTCTGCGGATAAAGTCTGGCTTCATATAAAAAGATTTCTGCCTGGTACGACTGCACTTTTTCATCGCTCAGTGCTGCGTCATCCGTTTCGTTGCTGTGATTGGTCATAGGCCTCGCGTCCAGAGGCATTTTGGTCTGCATCTCGTGGTGGACGCCCTTTGGAAATCTAAAATGAAAAGAGAGGTTCAAGACTAATTACAGTTTGCAATTGGTATGTTGGTGCCAGGCTATTTCGATCCATCTCTCTCAATGCATATCTTTTTCTGATGAATACATATCTAGGTTTCCTTTGTATGTGTACCACCACAGAACGGCATACCATCCAGACTGACCACTGCCTACCCCTTTTGCCTGTGTGTGCATGAATCCATTGTGTGTCTACAGCCTCCCCTTTGTTCTCTGAGTCTTTGCATGGAGATCCAGACAACTGACATTTAATGAAGCCACATGGCTGTCTGGGACCTCCGCAAGATACCCTGACACTGCTGTCAAACTCACACCTCCTAGCCTCTTATCCTATGATCATTTAATAAAGTCTGGCCTTAAATTCCATCCAAACACAGGTTCAGAATAGAAGTGAATTAGTTTTTGGTTTTCTTTATCCGTCTATCGCAATGTTATCTTCAAGGGCATCTTCTTTTGCCTTTTCATCCCTCACATCAGATTTAATGTCAGGTTCACTCTCCATTTTTCGGGCAATGACATGCTGTGTACTGTGCACAAAGAGGTAGGGAGAGCCTGAGCAGCCATATACTTCAATGGGGCCCTTGGCCGCCTGACCCCTCAGGCTCTCCCTGTTTTCTTTGTTCAGCCATCAGCGGTGACACCTGGTGGAAGCAAGTTTTCACCCATCGCACCTTTACCGCCGCCCATTGTGCCTGTGACAGGCCACCCTCCTTCTGCTCGAGTCATCGCACTCGGAGAGGGGTAGTTGTGGGCATGTTGGCCCCTGGTGGACTACGGAAAGTTTGTCTCCACGAAGTCCAGTCTGAATGCTTCACACAGGTAAGGCGTGGATCAAACTCTCAATTGTCTGTCGTGCTTTATTCACGCCTGAGGGTGATTTAATTTAAGCCTAAATAAAATTAATCCACATCCTCATCATAATGTAATGTAAAATGTAATCCTCATTTCTGATATACTTTTAATTGAATGCACTTTGTTGTTTGGCAGTACATCCTCAGTTGACTGATTACCCAGGACAGTGGTTTTCAAACTATTTTAACTTAACAAATTGCTCATTAAGGTGGGATTCAGATTCAACTGATTTTATTAAGGCGGACGTATACAATAGGTTGTTTTTTTTTCGAAATTGTGCAATTAACCCCTGCAAAAATCATGGTGTTTGTCTCCAAGAAGGAGAAAGTGTCTCATATAAAAATGCAGGTGTTAAGGCTGAGGGAAGCCATCACCCGCGCTAGAGTGCTGACCCGCAATCGCCGTTCACACACGGGCCATTGGTTTTTGATAACCTTTGCATAATCATAAATTGGCAGAACACCGATTGCGGAACGAGAAACTGTCCGGCATTTCTGGCGACATGTGGAGAGTCGAGCATGGCGATTAAAGTGGAGTCGATTTGGATGGAATCATTCCAAAATCTGAATCTCGAGCGATCATTTGAAAAAAAGGCCAACGCTAAGCCAACTATGGGGTCAAGTTTGCACGACTGCATGCTTAAAGTGAGTTAAGCCCAGATCGCAAGACCAATTCCAGGCTAACGTTACCCTAGTCTTGAGGTATAATGTGAGGGGATACACAACACCCACGTCAGATTGCATGCCAGTCAGATTTCATGTAGGCCTACTGTATTTCACGATTTGGATTGGGGTTATTCCGTTTCTCTGTAAGGGCACAGCTGACGTTGAAGATCATTGGTGCAATCTTAACTTGACATTAAATATATATACGGACACACACACACACACATATATATATATATATATATATATATATATATATATATATATATATATATATATATATATATATATATATATATATATATATACATATACATATACGCAGGGGCGCAACTGCCTACTTTTTTGGGGGTATGCAGACACATAGCAGCCCCCCCCCCCAAAAAAAAAACACCTAAAACACACTCTGATATTGAATCAAAAAATTAATTTTGAGTGCACCAGGACAGATATCCGGTGTTTTTTTTTAGAGGCAGACTTTCTAAGATGCTCTGCCAGTGTAACATCATACCGTGCTATGAGATCAAGGATACCCAGAAAATTTCCATTTCTAGGATTTCCTAACTGCATTTTTCCCCCTCAGTGGCAGGTTTCTTTCTGCAAGGAAGAGTATGCAGTCGATCACTCAAGTCAACAGGCTCTGTGGTTTTTTTTGCTCTGCAATTCCCTATCAATAGTTTACCTAGGCGTAAGCGGGATGCCAATTCTTTTCACATCAGATAAGCATTTATGTGATAACCACTTGTTTCATGGTGCTTCAATATTTTTGAAAGACACTGCCAGTTTTTATACCCCACCACAAGGCGCGTGTCAGCAACTCTAGCTTTACCAAAAAGCTTACATGCAAAACAAAAGACTCTGTTAGAACCTTTGGAGTACAGTAACCAATAGGGGTGGGAAAAATAATTGATTCTTTGATGCATCGCGATACTGTGAAGAACGATTCAGTCTCGATTCAGACTTTTATTTTTTGATTAACTTATCTGAATCGATTTTTTTGTATCAACTTTATAACTCCGTTTTTACTGGGTCTATTCACGTAAAACAAAGATTTGCATAGAGATTGAAGCAAAACAAAATAACCAAAAACAAGTTCCTTTATTTTTCTTGTCATGATCTGTTATATTGAAGGCTCCATTCTTATCAGTACAGTTGCAAGACAACAGTAACCTGTTGTTTTACTAGTAGTAGATTTAGCTAACCTGAATATTTACAAGCCTCCTCTTGATTCACTGAAAACTACTGTCTTTCAACCACTTTGAAAAGCTTACATCTTCATCCCTGCGCACTCCTTCTCCTTCCCAATCTTCTTTTTCTATGTTTTGACCCCGAGAGCTTTTTTCTCTGCCTCTCCATATTGAGGTACGTGTCATCAGGTGACAATACGGTTCAAATGAAAACACTCAGGCGCTCGCCTCTAGGTCGTGCTCGAGGGGGCGCCCACTGGAGCGCCGTGTGGGTAGGAGGGGGGAGGGAGGCGAAGGAGCGGGAGGGCGCCTTATCAGTGACGGTCCTCTGTTATTGATCATCATATCATTTACACAAACGCTGTTAAATACAGAAAATGCCGACTTTTACTTCCATCGCCTTGGCGCCCCCTCTGGTGTGGCGCCCCTATGCGCCGCATATAGTGCATACCTACCTTTTGCGCCACTGCATATACGATACATATATATGGTATATTATATATATTAATGTTCCGGTTGAATAATACATGTTCAGACCTGAGATATAGCCCATTCTATTCTACATTTGTACAACTACTACTTAATCGACTGAATACTTGAAAAAGTGAATGATCTATTGTTTGTAATGATATCCCTACTAACATTTGTTTTCATTACACAGAATAAAAGTAATGTTTCCATAGTATCCTATTTACATGTATCTATATGCGACTCTTTTAAAATATTACGTTTTTACAATGCACTAGAATTGGAGACTCAATATGGCAACATGGTATATTGCATATAAATATAGATGTATAGATATCTCGATATATAAAATACATAACATCAATAAAACACAGGACGATGCCATAGATAATCAACCCAGTGAGGTTTTTAATAATAATGATAATTTGATGACACGCACAGCTACAGGTTAACAACATGTATTGTCCTTTGGGGTGTTAGCCCGTTCACAAAGGATAAACATGTTTAGTTAAAACTAGGTATACTGGTAAATCCAAGGAATCGTCATTGAAAAAGGAAGAACGCTCAACCAGCAGCCATTATAAATATTAAACATAGCACACAGCTTGTTATGAGTTATAGGAAGATTAAAGATTCCTTCTACAAAGCGTCCCTTCCCTTAAATAATCAGCATTGTTTTAGGCCTCTTTTCACATCCTCTGTGCCACCTTTAGCACATTCTTTAGTCTTAAAAAAAGATATAAAAAAAAAACATTGTTTGCCAAGGTCAAGGTACAGCAATTACCAGCCCGGCCCTCCGATAGTATGGTAGCTCGGCAAGACAGCACGCCGCACTTCGGCGGGTTACCACTCTAAAAACACACCAGTCGATTGGTGCACACCTAGCAGTGAGCCTTCTCGCTTCTAGCCCAGAAATGAGCAGCAAGCAGTATATAGCCATGGCGTCCCCTAGAGACAGCTCTCATGCTGCATAACATGCTCATTCTTCACAATGTTTCACCATTGAGGCACAATTGGATACAGTTTACTGCAACCAAAAGTGGGAAGAGAAATTTGCACTTTGATCTGTGCAGCCGTGTCATGCCTTAAGCCCTGAAGTGAAATTACTGAGTGCTGAAAACTAAGCAAAGATGCAATACTGGAATCAGGCTTTTAGACAAAATAAACAAATATACAACCCCTTAATTTATAAATACACATAAATATAAATACACAATTGAATGCATGTAGTACAATCACTGGAAATAAATCTTGCAAACATGACAAATTTAAATCAATCACTAATACAACGGGAAACGCTACGTTCTCAGTTAACTTTTTGACTCATCCATTTTGTTGCATAATTATCCAACAGATACTTTGGGTTTGCGAACTATAACAAACCAGCCAAATTTCAGCCACACTGTCGGTTTAAGTCCTTCCAAAATGTATACCAGAATAATCACTAAGCTGGGACAGAGAAGGCAGCCCCTGATTGGCAGGATTTGAAGAAATAAGGGACCAGTGAGAAGTTCTTGAGGTTGATCTCTTGCGTGACGCCAGTATCCTGCATCTCAAACCTGAGATGGAAAGAAAACAATGTCTGGTTACAATTGAATACAGTGCTAAAACAAGAAAGGAATAACCTCTTGCTTATTTTTCTATAAAACAAAGCACCATGTGATTTCGTTGAGCTAGTCCCAGCCCCCTATTAAAAAATATAAAGCCTTCTGGCCCCCTCCTGGTAGATACTTTTTTTTCATTTAAGGGTGGGGCTGATTGCCGTTCAGTTTTCTCCACTCGCAACAATCAGAAAACTTTCTAATCTGCGTGTACTTCGATGTCTTTCACTTTTCATCTACAATAAGTTGTTTTAGTGTTTGGTTCTCCTTTAGTGTTGGAACTCAGCTTACCAGTCTCTGGTGGAGATGACATAGTGGACCGGGGGAGCCGGCGTGTTGACCCCGCCTCCCGCCATCGGCTGGCCCAGACTGAAGCTCCCGGCGTTGGCGAAGACCAGCCAGTCGCCCGTGTGGAGCTCAGGCAACACACACTGCTCCACAACCTGATCCATGTCATCCCCGGATGGACCCCACAGGCTACAGCTGAACATCGGCTCATCTGGGGCGATGTTCTGGGAGGACCGAAAAGAGAAGGTACTTTGATTGCTATAGCAAGGCCAATGGCAGTACACAGAGGGAGACAGGGCAGAAGAGTGAGGACTCGGTGGTGCTGCCAGTTGCAAAATGTTGTTTTTGCTGATTGCTTGCTGGTGATTACTTTCAAGTCTTCATTTTTTTCTACTTCCACTGCCGCCATTTGTTTTCCATTTGAATGTTCTCTGTAAATAATTTTGCTTTGTTGTTATTGTTTATACTACGTTCGTCATCTGATCCAAGACTAGGCCATGTTCGATATGTAATCTAGGAATCAGCTCTCTGAACACTCATAGGGCTGTTTGGAGTACTATAATATCAATGGTATTTTTGTAGGATACATGCAGCCTGGGTAGTTTCCTTCAAGTGACTCAAGAGTGACCTATCCTTGCTGAAAGGACCACCATCCAGATGCATAGACCTTGAAAAGTTACATCTTCCCTCACTAGGGAGGTAATTTCCTCCACTCACCTTGTGAACCAACGGCACTGGGATCACAGAGTCAGTGAGTTTGCAGGAGAAGGATCCGTACACGCCCTCGTTGATGTAGTACTGAAACTCTGGCTCGTCATTGGCAGACGGCGCGTCTGTGGCGAGAGGGAAGAAGACAAAGACAGGAGGTTGAAGCTAGTGGAGGCAGTTTTGAGGAACAAGCGAGAGACAGGTATATTTTGAATGTATCCAACCATTAAAAAAAACCTTTCTGCTGTCCTCCCTCAAGAGCCACTTCCCTAGCCTGGCTGTTGCCAGACCAAGCTCGATCGTAGATTGCATGTTGGTCTGGGGAAGCTGCCGTCATTTTCTTCAGGACAAGAGGTGTGGTCAGTGGGCCTAGTTCAAATGACTCTGTACGCAATTGGCTGCTTGCCGTCGCTTTCCTGTCATCATTGTGTTAAACCAGCCAATAACGTGCCAGGGGGAAAAGCCAGCTTGTTGAATGGCTCCCGCAAAAACTTATCGGAAGCAGAAAGAAATGTATTGCCCTTCTCCAGACCCTTGTGCAGGGTGAACTCAAATCGCCGGCAGAATGGGCGGGGCTACCCAGTCTACCACTCCCCCAAAACACATGACTTGCTTGCTAGCTTTAGCAATAGGGCTGCCTAGCCTTGTGGAAGATTCCGGTCATGTGCAATAGATGCATGGGGGAAGAGTGCATGCAGATATCTAGGTAAGTAGGAAGTAAGACAGGGAGGCTATCCAATCAATTCATTTGGGCCAAATGGAATGATTCAACAGGCTTATTAAAGGTTTTCCACAAATAAGACAAAAATGGGTCTAAAATCAAATGCCCCATCCTAGCTTTAATAGATATTGGGTCGGATATATCCATAAGCCATAAATGTTGGCTTATGGATATATATGTCTCGTCCAGGGGTCTTCAATTTCGTTTTAGAGTTTCATTCTTCTCGAAGAATCTCAGAGCAGAACAAGTCATTACTGACCTCGGTGGTGTTCCTGCAGATCGCGTGCTACAACACCCTTTGAGATGACGTTGACGGCAAATGTGAAGGCAGGGGCCACCAGATAGCCGCCAAGCTCAGCCACGATGGAGACCCCAGTGGAAGGAGGGAAGTACAAGTCAACCACGGACATTACAGCCCTGTTGATCTGAAGCAGAGAGAATTACATGTTCATGATTCAGGGAAGTCGCATTGATTGATGCATTACATGAATATCGTGTAATGATATTTGAATGCATGCAATACTAATGAACTATTATTTACACACACAATCGATCTTATATGAAAAAAACAAAAAACAAACATACCATTTTTGTTTAGCTCTCTCCTAAATTACTCTGTTATCATCCTGATTTTTAAAATCGTACCTCTCATATGCATTTGCTGCTGAATACTGCTGTTTTGCACGAAAAGCTCCCGATAAATTAAGTTTGATTTTATCACCTTTTTCATAAGGTGATAGTCTTTGCTTTTATATCGGTTTAGATGTCCACACACAGATAAACAGATACACACAGACACAAAGGGAAAGGAAGGCCCACTGACCTGTTTGAGCTGGGTCTCTGAGCCACTGATCCCGTCTCCAATATCCACGATGTTCATAGTGAACCCCATATCCTCCTGGGGGAATGGGATAAACACCATGAACAAAAGAAAGCCATCTACTGGCATATTACCTTAAAGAGCACCCATTCTGCTTTTGACTTTTATGACCTATAAACGTTGTTATAATGATTTATAGTCATGTTTAACCATACTAAAGTGTCAAATAATGACGTACATGCATTAAGACGTATTCCCTGCTGACCCTGTGGGGTGGCTGTGCAGAGCGCTAAACACTAGGGACGCCGGTCGCGATTCACTAGTTCAAATTTCCGGGATTTATCTACGCAGAACAATCCAGATTTTCCATGTACGGCAATGCTGCAACATGCTCTTCCGGAAGGTAACCAATCACAACGGAGTGGGGTTGGCAGGAGGGGGGCGAGGGGGCGGAGAAGGACGAAGCCGAGTGTTGACAGAGAATGCTGAAAGCGCCCAGATGAGAGGAAGAGTTTCCCGAAAATCAACATCGTTTTTTGTGCTGTGATTCGTATCAGGTTGCTCTATAGGAGTCATTAATAATAAATTAAGACCAGAAAAGTAGTACAATAGATCTTTAAGAAAATATGAATAATATTAAAATAAATCTAAAATATATCTTAATTCAATACAAATAAGTACACATTTTTACATATTGATATAAATATGGTCAACATCGAAATAAAAAATAAATAAACCAATACAAAAACTTTTTGAAAACTCACCGCCATGTCAAACACACACCGGGCGTCAGAGATGGCGTTAGCGTATGCCTGCTCGTTATCACAGCTGGAGATGTTGAACCTGTTAAGAGGGCAGGGATACTATAGGTGTTAGCAGTGCCGTAGAACCAAATTCTGGGCCCTGTATACAGGAGGTACTGCTGTCCCCCCCGAATTCCCCCTACTAGCCCACTGCACAGAATTGCCTGGCTGCAATTTGCCGCTGAGCGCAGTGTGTTCCTACTACAATTGGAGATGGTAGCAAATTCCAAAGACATAATTTTTTTTTATTATTATTATTTTTTATTCCCATGGGCCCCCCTCTGCCTTGGGCCCCCCCACAACTGTGTACCTTATACCCGCAGTCCGACGGCCCTGGGTGTTAGTAACACTACTTAGTAACAGTACTTTCATAGTATATAGTCTAAACTAACTGAGGAGCATTAAAAAGCAATGGCGAGAAGAAAGATCAAACACAGCGTTTACTTAAATAAAGTCCAATAGTTCTCTCTCGATATCTCTAAAAAAGGACAAAGGCTGATGAGAATCATGGGGGACATGTCAGGTGCCAGATTCTACTTCCTTGAGGTGCTGGGGTTTCTAATTGTCCAGTTCCCTGTCCATGTGTCCTGAGCAGGTCTTACCTGGCTCCCACCACCTGGACGCCCAGCTCCTTTGCCCTCTCCAGCAGGCGTCTGCAATCCTTCAGGGAACAGCCCAGCTTCATGCTCATCTCCTCCCCTCTGCCGGACGCCTCCGTCCACACCTGCAGCAGTAGCCTTGGGAATAAAATAATACCAAATAAATATACTATTAAGAAAATGTGTATACCAAAAAGATGGTTCAATTGAGTTTAAAAAATGGCTATGGATACAAAAAAATGCCTCAGCTTGTATTTAATGAGCTGATCTTTTTAGCTCTTTACCAGGAAAAATGCACCACGAAAAAACATGGGTCTCAGAACATCCGCAGCAGCAGACAATGTTCCGGTTTATATCCGGTGAGCCTGATCAACCGCACAGATGAACAAATTATTAACGGATGCCAGCATTTACTTCTCAGAATCTCAGTGGGTATTGGTTTAGGGAAAAATAAGGGTTTTCATTATGTGCCAACAGAGCTTGTGAATCCTCAAAGCATACTGGCATTTTCATATTGCTGGTAGAAATGTCCACAACATCATCATTCATGTAGCAAAACAGACAATAACAATATGTAACAGATTAAGTTGAGGGATAAGGTTTATCATAATGGACACATGGTAACTCTGTAACACATACATGATGGGTGCTGGTCGTTAAAAGACGATCTTTCTGGTCTTTTAGAAGGCACTTACTTGGCACGCGGGTGACAGCGGGCGATCTTGCGTAGCTCCGCCTCGTTATCACACACGAGGAGGTCCACGCTGCTTTTGGCGGCGTACTTGATGTGGGAGAGCTGTTTGCAACCGCCGCTGTAGATGATGTCTTCTGAGGAAACGCCGTGGCTCTGCACCACCTCCAGCTCGGACTGAAACAAACCCCAAGGGGTAGACAAGCACGACGGGACATACGCGTTACTATGGCAATGTAGAAGGGAGAGCTGGCAGGAACCAGTGTGAGCACAGGTGGGCGGTCCATTGCGTACCATGATCGTAGTACGATACCAAGATAAAAACACAAGGGAACTTGTGTTTGGAACGTGTATTTGGAAGTGTGGCCAGAAATGCTGCACCGTTTTGAATAAATAGGTGTTGCTTGGTTACCGTATGACAAAACAACAAGAATCACAACCTTGCACAATCCTTTGATCCAACAATCAAAGGTGATTTTGGCAGCTGGCCCAAATGGTTTAGTCCAGGCGTAAAATATATCAAAAGTCGTTTACTGACAAACTCTGACTGCTCTGGTATGACTCATTTATAAATGTCCAACGGGTTCTCATGGAGACATTTCAACCCTTTGTACTGCCCTTGTAAATATCTTAGGATACAGCCAACAGCCAAACACAGACCAGATAGAACATAAGTAAGACGAGCACTCCCACAACTAGGTTACCTTGTTTGTGCACATGAATCCTGTTCCAAGGGCGGCAAGGACTTCAATGAGGGCCGGGCTGCTGTTGCATCGGACAGCGTAGTAGGGCCGAATCTGGGGCACACAGGCTCGCCAGCGAACATGCTGCCGCATTACGACTCCCAGATCCGCCACAAAAAACGCATTCTTGTCGGCCTAAGGAACCAATGAAAAATAAATGCAATATTAGCCAATTCTAGTCAGTGATATTCTTCAAGGAAATATACTTAAATGAAGGTTGACTAAGTATACGTGAGTTACTACATTCTTTTAATTTGATCACTGGTTCTAGTGAACCACAAATCCTGTTTCTGAACTATGTTGTCGTGTCGACTCAGTAGTAAATACATTTTCAGTACAAGTGCAAGTGCCACAATGTTCCAACTGCATTACCAGGGACTGTTCAGAGATGTGGTTGTCGACAACATGCTGGAGGAGCGTGCCTCCGTCCAGCAGGTCAATGGAGTACTGCGGTTCTTCATATAGTCCTTTCATCTTGTCAAATGACCTCCGCTTGTCCAACAAACATGTGTGATACGGAGAGGTCCAGGTCTTTCTGGTTTGGCCCTTCTTCAGCCCTTGGGGTGCTAGATGCAAACAACTGTGTAAAAAAACAAGATAAATATAAACAACAAGATAATTATTTCCAAGATCAGGGTGGTTAATATTGTCATGGGTGTTTCAAACTTTTATTTAAATTGTTTCTCTAGTGGACAAGAATGTGAGCGAGACAAGCGATTTTTCAGCGAGTAGCCAATCAGAGCACAGAATGGATCCAGCGGTGTTAGCGCTTGTAGTGTGTGGAGGAGGCTCATTCATCCGAATGGCCATCAGGAAAACACAAGAGTCTGGGGCACAGAGTTCGTTTACTTTACCACCAATTACCCCACACAATCACCCATAATCCCTTTGCTGGTGACCCGTAAAAGGCTGCTTTTGATGGCATTAACCAAGGTACAATGGAGGCGGCCTCAGCGTCAGATGGCAGCGTCGATAATGTTACACAGTGCGTCAGCAGGACAGAGCTGTCCACTCAGGAACAGATGTGAAGTGACTGTGTAGTTTTCTAGGGATCTGTGTGTGGCTGTAGAGATGCGAAGAAACGAGTTGTCTGACTGGGCATTCAATTGAACCAAGATGGGAACCAAATTATTGAAAGTGTAAAAAAGAAAATTCACTGTGGGAATCATGGAACAGAACATAACTGAGCCTTTACAAACATCAATGTCTGACTAAATTGATCAGGAAATACCCACACCGTGTTCAATTAAAGCTATGATGGCGACTATCCTCCAAAAAGGCGAAGACATGTCAAATCAAATAATAAATTAGTTAGAAGTAGTTGAGATTAAAGACTATTTTATAGTTTAAATATGAATTAAGACAGAAGGAAAATTAGAAAAAAGGAGACAATATTCAATATTGGGTTGGAAAATGCACATATAATTAATCACATACATTTGATATTAAGTAACTCATTCCTCCTCCAACATTTAACCATGAAATATATGTTTTCACATGAAACCATATATCCACACATTAGAAAATTGTTAGACGAGGACGCATTAGGCCTACATAATATGAGATACATACATGGAGGAGTCCGGTGATGGAGCTCATCCACTATCAGCTGGGATCCCAAGGAGGCTCGGCGTTGAAGTCAAACGGCTCTCGGTAGAGAGCCTTCCCTAAGCCTTCTGGGTAGTTGTAAGCCTGCAAACAAACCTAGAGTTTAGGGCTATATAAAGCACACGTATTTTGAAAGATGATCTATGCACATTGCACACGTTGATGGTAAACGATCTAATGACTGGACCGAGAGTTATACCAAATATGTTAGACGATTTGAACAGGTTAATCCTTGTTAGTCCTACGGGGTAAAAAATAAAAAGTAGCACAGATTCACCTGTTATTTAAAAACATCCATGCAACACGTATGTAAATCCAGTAACGCGATAGATAACTACAGCCATTTAATTTTAAACTGTGCTGAGTGAGTTAAACGTGAGTTCTTTACTTTGATTTCTGCCAATTAACATGAGGTTCACGTTATAAACCGTGAAACTACAACTATGTAGCCTGCCGAGCGTCACCACGGCCTTTGTATTTCTACACATCTCATCGGAACTGGAGAAGATAGTTTTCAGCATCGATCAACATGTATATGTATAGAATATATATATAACAATGTCCGCACTTTGGATGCCAGGCACCCATCTGGCCATCAAACCAGCCGAAGCCAGTTTCATATCAACAACATGCTAACGGAGGACATCTGGAGCTAACGGCGTCTAACGTTACTTACGTGTGCAGAAAGCCCAAAGCTGGGGATGGATCCCTTTTTCTTTTTGGGCGGAATTTTTAAAGAGTAGTGGGGCTACTAAAAAATGAAATAATTATTGCCATGCACGTCGTGGATCGCGGCAAAAATGAGCTACTTCGACTGCTTTTTAAACCAGCTATGGACGGTCACCATGGATGTATGAAAGCACCGGAGGCGTAAACGTCGTACCCAGGAGTTCTTGTTCTTGAACCGGATGCTCCGAATATGCGTTACGGCCGAGAGAGAGAGAGGGCGGGACTTTCAGTTACTTGGGTTAAGAGGATAGAGTCGGGAAAGAGGGCGGGACTTCTGATATAGATAGTAAATATCCGTTTCTTTAACATGTTTCGGACATTGCTTTATACAATGATTCGTCACTTCTACATAATTCCCTTGTCGTTCTTGTGGTTGGTTTTGTTGTTATTCATATATTTTTATTCTTCTAGATCTAGGGACTGTTAACTGGCGGACACATATTATAGGAAGTGAGACCGGCATTAGCGTAGCTGTAGACCGGAATATGGCTGCAATTCTGGATCCTTTCTATCAAATATGCCTTGGAGGTCGAGTTAGGCTCGGTGGGCGGGGCTTAACGCTTTCAGAGCTGTCAAGCCCTTAGTTCGTATTTCCTTTTATTAACCATAACACAAATACTAATGAAGTAAAACTAACTGAACAAAAAAAATAACATCAATATATAATAATACAATATATAATAATTATAATAATAATAATAATAATAATGATAATATAGTCAAATGTATGTAAATCTGCATACATTTATTTTTGTTGGGCTGTGACTAGGTGTTAAAAAAAGGTTATGAACTTAAAGCATACACTTAAAAGAGGACGTCAGATAACAAAACATAAAAATTTGTCTTCTTCTACTTGCTTATCAATCTTGAAAATGTATTATGAAGAGGAAATAAATTCACTTTTCTAATATCAATATTCAAAAAATAATATCATGAGATTAATTTTCTGTCTTCATTAATGTTATTAATTAAAGGCATTAACTAGTTCAGTATAATGTTCAACTAAATACCTGAATTGTCTCCTTATTAATTTCCTCTGGCTAGTTAACAATGTCAGAACATTGTCCAGTAGTCTCCAGATAATTAATTTTCTGCGGCTGCATTCAGCATCTTCCCAGTCTTCCTCAATGGAGAGTAAGCGGTGTACATTTGTCTTCAGATTCAAGCTCCACTGGATTCCTCCGTCCTTTGCCCTTGTTTTGAAATGGTGAAGATATTAGTCGGTCCCTGAAGGCGGCAACACCACCGACGTTTTTTTTTCTCCCTCTCTCCTTTTACAACACAGCGCGTGACGGTGGCGGGTAGGGCTGAGCTACTGTTTAAACAGACAGAAAGTATTCAGGCAAGTCTCCTAAACGGCTCTGGAATGAAAAAGTGACAACATCTTTAGCTAGGCTTCGTCATTGGAAAATGAATAGTCGACATGTCCTTTAAGAAGTCAAGGCCTAATCCAAAATATAATCTATACAATTTACTGGTTAATTCAGAGTAATTAAGTACATTTAATGACTAATGGGCTTCTCGGATGTTTGACACAGATATGTAGTCTTCTGGAAAAGTTGAGAAATCTCTCTCACAGTAATTTACTGATTGCATCGCTGAATCTTTTCACTTTGGATACAGAGAGAATAGTAGAATTTCAACACTTCTTCGATAATTTACCAATCCACCAGGCACCTTGTGATCTCTGGTTCCTGCTTCTCATGACTGATATTGTCCTTCTAATTACAGTTTTTATTTTACAAATTACACTACTAATATTATGTATAAATGTAGTGCAATTCCATCAATTCAATGGAATTCAATTTTTTATACACTTAACTTTAAACAATGGATAACATGACACTGAGGATATCATTGTTATTATTTAATAATCACAGTCATAAAACAAATGATATTTTTTAGCATATTTGAAGAGAGCCAAGAAAAGCTGGGAAATCTTGGTACACGCAAAAGTTGCTTTGTGGCAAACATTTAAATATAATGTTTTTGAATATGTGACTCTTTTTATACAGTTAACAAAGTCTGGGAACCATCCAATTTTCAAGCTACACACATATATTCAATATTTTGTTGGTTTGTGAGTGCTGTGCATTTGTAAGGCATACCAATTGTACATTTCTGTTGACATCAGTAAAAGGAGGGTTCAAATCTGAAGCAACAATCCACAATGCAAAGGACAAAATAGTCCTACACACTATAGCATTGTTTGCCTTACTCATACAAGTGCTGCATATGGTCCTTTGTAACCTCTTTAGATGGGAAGTCTTTGTAGACCACAGCACAAAAGCTGTTCCGTGTTTTGTCCCTCTGCATTCTGACAGTAAATGTTACGTATATGCTAGTCTAATCACACATAACATCTGAACTGGCATGCCGGCAAACCCCAATGTTTAATTTTCATTGTTTAGATCATAATAACAACTCCAGCAGCCGCCGCGTACGGGCGGCCCAGACGTGTGTGTGGCCCATTGGGAGGAAAAAGGGCTCAGTGGCTGCATTGAATTCTCATCTACAAGATTTGCCAAAAGATTACATCAACGCTGTGGCTCAGCGAGGTCTGCAGATACAGTTCATAGGACCAAAGCCCATGGACAGGCATACTTTCAAGCTTACAAAGAATCTAAACACTCAGAATCATGTCATACAAAGATAACACCAGGCAAGGAACAGCCTTTGTTTCTGTTTTATTTGACTAGTTATGAGAAAATAACCCCCCTAAATGATAAATTAGGTAAGATTCATAGATTTGCTCTATGCTAATTCTCGGCATTATGTAACAGGGCTTAGTATTGTGCTTGTTGTAATGCAGTGTGCGTTTAAAAACCTGGTTCTTGTACCTCTTTTGTCAGAGAATGTTGCTAAGTAGAAAGGAGTCCAAACACATCTTTCCTGAGTTCTGAGGTGAATGCTAAGCAGGGTTAGAGAAAGCCATTGGCCGTCTAAGTTCAATGATTGTGCAAATGTAAATTCCTTTAAAGGTTAACCTCCGGGGTCTTAAAAGATATTCAAGAAAAACGAACGTAACTTTTAATTGTTTGATTCCAAATATATTATACTAGCAAATAATAAAGGAAGGAACTTCAGGGTCAAATAATGTGATAAGCCAGATAATATATTAAAAGATATATTTGTTTGAGTAGGCTTTCTCTGTTCATGTCATTGTAACAATAGTTTCAAAGGGGTCAAGAGATATGAAGATAAGCCATGTCACTCAAACAGTAACAGAATGTTAAACATGTCCAACCTCTCACCCCTCTTTCTCTTTCTGCCACAAATAATCAGGGCCCAATTCATTACACTTTGCTCATGGCATCACTCAGTGCCAGCAGGTTTCATACATTTGTATTATTAGCCTGTCTGTCTGTCTGTCTGTCTTGTCTTATCTTATCTTGTGTGTGTTTGTGTGTGTGTGTGTGTGTGTGTGTGTGTATGTGTGTGTCTGGACAATAACTCTATACTCTGTACATTTGTATAGTTGTAAATGATCAACGTTCTTCAGAGCCTTCGTCTTCAAACACCATGCAAAAATAATCAGATGTAAGCTCTTTTTGTCTAATGAATATGATGGATATTTATAGTTTAAACATAGCATACAAAATTGTAATAAAATACATAAAAACACAGATGCAATATTTTGTTAAGCTTAAAATTGACAACTGATGAGTTGCATGGACAGCCGTCTTCCTCTACAAAGTGGCTGATTAAGACCTATCGCAGGCGGTGATAACATCAGGCAGACTGGCCTATGGCCAGCCATAGGGGCAAAAATCAATCCCGCTGTTTGATCTCCAGGGTTGGCTCCACTCAGACCAAGCATTGTGTTGGAAACAATGAACCCCAGACCCACTGAACTGTAAACATATCCCATCGGCTGCATTTTTCCAAGACTTCCATGAGGAGACACCCAAGTTCAGGAAACCAGAGTCCACCTAATCCAATTTTGGAAAGTCAAATGTGTCTTGTGTCTGACTGACGACTCAATGCTGACTGTAGCCATCGGTGTCCAGAACAGTTTTAGCTGCTGTCAGATAAATCTACACCCTCACTAAAGTTAAGACAGCAGTTCTAATGTGTACCTTCTTGGAAGGGAAAGGTAACATGTTCAGCCTACCAATATTAATGGCACAAAATAATGTATTCACTTTGAAACGTTTGGGAATTTGTTTTACCAACTTTTTACAGATGTCTAATAGTTAAGTTCATTGGTGGAGATGGAACGGTATCTGATTGCAGTATGCATCCCAACCAGAGGTGGACGCTAGTGAGCTTAGTGGGTGACGAGTGCGCATGCTTGAGTGCGCAGAGAGGCCTTCCTGTTTTACGAAATAATCAGGTGACTTAATGCTGCTATGACAAGATCTCAAGAATTGGACTAATGGCAAATATGAATACTTGCAAGCTCTAAAAAAATAATACTATATATTTTCCTGAAAACATCCTATTGGTTTCTTATTCAGGTAAGCGCAAATAGTGAACCAACAACGAACACAATGTGTTGTCGCTAGTACCTTGGGTCAATATACTGCAGCTAATCCTTCCGTGTGTAGTTACTGACCAGCTGGTTTCTGACAGCTTCACGTTGCACCCCGCAGTGTATGGTTGTTTATCAAACTCAATGGTAGCTGCAAATGGTAAACACGTCCTACAATCACTTCACATACGGTGTACCGTTAATGCTGTTGCCAATGTGTCATCAAGAAACAGGGCTAATCATGTTTCATTGCCCTTGACAGCTTCTGAGTCTTCTGTGCTTTGCATAACATCGAGGAATACAGTGGTCGTTCTATTAAATAATTTATGGCACAAAATGTGGCTATAACGAACTTGCTGTCTCACATGCAGTTCAACAAGCCCACTGGTCGGAGGAGCACTGTAAACATGTCAGAGTTCTGGTTGATCTCGGCTCCTGGCGAGAAGACATGTCAGCAGACCTGGGACCACATGATGGTGGCCACCACTCGCACCAACAACCTGTCCACCAACCACAAGTTCAACATCCCCGATCTCAAGGTTAGCAGCAGCACCCACTGTATACAGTTTCAACAATTAATCTAGATTTAAAACGAATTCAACACCATGATCATAACACACCATGATGGATGAGCAGCGCTGGTCTAAAGCATTCTAGTGTATAATAAATACTATGTCTTCATGGTAAGGTTACATGTTGCTTTGATAAAGTGTTCCATGCTACAGTTTCTCGGTTGGCTACTGCTTTGGTCATTCATTGCAAGACCCTGATGAGATTACCCTACCTTTTTTTTATACATGAGGTGTTAATATTCTCCTCGAACTGTAACCCTAACCCTATTGCATGATGGGCTTCGGACAAAAGAGGTGCCGTTCAAATGCAACACCTTGTTTCAAAATGGCCTAACATTACTGGACCAGAGATGTTCTTCAAAGCATATTTTTGTGCTGATGGGCTCTTTTCATTTTGTTGCAGGTTGGGACTCTGGACGTCTTGGTTGGGCTGTCGGATGAGCTGGCCAAACTAGACAGCTTTGTTGAAAGGTACATTGCCCCGCCGGCCTCTGTCTGAGTCGGTGTCCTCTTTGTGATTCCATCCTATGTAATAGGTTTGAGGTATATGGGTTGTTTGAACCGTTGATGAAGCACTAAATGTTTAAGCACTAAATCCTCTGATGTAAAGCTTGGACCTATTATTATTTTTTGCTTACCTTCCCAAATAACCGTGAGGAATTTCACACTGGTCTAAAGCTAAGAAGGCACGCAGGCTAAACTTTGCAATTTACTGTTGGGTGACATGGCGGTATCTTTCACAGTCTGGGAAAAAAAGAGGTATTTTAGGCTCATGACTAATGGGCCTCTCGGATGTTTGACACATAGACATGTAGTCTTCTGGAAATGTGGAGAAATCTCTCTCACAGTAATTTACTGATTGCACCGCTGAATCTTTTCACTATGGATATTACAGAGATAGAAAGTCAAAAAATTACATCATGGTTTCACTTTCAAAGGGGTTTTTAAATTAACAACACTTCTTTTATCATTTCCCCATCCACAAGGCACCTTGTGAGACTCCTTGTGATCTCACGTTCCTGCTTCTCATGACCAGCATTGTCTTTCTAAACAATGTGTTGACCTAACTTCTTTCAAATGTGAATGTCCTTCCTGTATATTTCTACCCAGTCCATATGAATTTAGGGAGGAGGATTTAGTTTTTTAGGCGGTTCGTAAACCATTGATCAAATAAATATAACCAAGTGATTGCTTTCGTGAATGAGTAGTGATGGCTGCCATTGAAGCTACATAGAGCAGGATCAGCTCTCTCTTTTAAAGCTGTAGTTAGACAAACCAAATGCGTGTCCTTGTAACACAATTTATTCCAATGATGTATGCTATAGTGATTTATGAAAAGGCGTGTGGCTATGCCATGGCGGTGAAACATACTATTTCTGGAGCACAATGTGTGTCTGCTTATAAATCTAGTATTGATTTTAGGGGTTGGGATACGTTGTTGTAGCGGGTTTCTGTGAACTCTTTTGATGTGTGTTTGTGCTAGTGCCGAGGGGTTTTGACATCTCTCTCGGCTCTTCACAGTGTGCTGAAGAAGGTGGCTCAGTACATGGCCGACGTGCTGGAGGACAGCCGAGACAAAGTCCAGGAGAACCTGCTGGCCAATGGAGGTAGTCCAACCCCCTGCACATATAACACCATTGAGATGAAATGGGATCTCTATGCTTACAATCATTTAGGATTTGTTTGAATGTAATAGATCAAATTCAGCCGATTTATGTTGAGCGGCCCAGTTGAAAAAATATGCCTTATTCAATGAATATTAAGCCTTTGCTGTGCGTAAACTTAAATACTGTTTACATAAAGACGGTTTAGTTCATTCTGACCTGAAAGACCGTTCGTTTGAGTACCATTGGTTTATAAATCTCCTCTTTGCGCCTCCTACGTGTTTTTTTTCCAGTGGACCTTGTCACCTACATCACACGGTTTCAGTGGGACATGGCCAAGTATCCCATCAAACAGTCCCTGAAAAACATCTCAGAGATCATCTCCAAGGTAGCGCTCCCACTCAACACAAAACTAACTCTGGAGTGTTTAAACGGATGGCCCCTAACCTCTCTATGGTCAACGTGTGATTCATGCTGCTAGGTTGCCATGTTTTTACCTGTGCTTTGGATACATCATGATGTGTCTGTGTGAGAGCATGGCTGAAAGCATGCCTTGTTGCAACCTCATCCCTTTTCTCCTTCCCTCCCCCCCCCAGCAAGTGACTCAGATTGACAACGACCTGAAATCCAGGGCTTCAGCCTACAACAACCTGAAGGGAAACCTGCAGAACCTCGAGAGGAAGAATGCGTAAGTGTTTTCTTTTTTGTGTGTGTGTGTTCTCAAGGGCGTTTTACATGGCATGTGAGTGCTGTTGATGATATTTACATTTTCGGTGATGACCTATGCTTTCCTATACCACCAGGGGGAGCCTGCTGACCAGAAGCCTGGCAGACATCGTTAAAAAGGAAGACTTTGTAATTGACTCAGAGTACCTCATCACGATGCTGGTGGTGGTTCCAAAGTAAGAACTTAGCCTAGCTGTAAAACAAAAAGGCATGAATACATAAATATGGGTCTGTTGAATGTATGGTTGGTTGAGTTAAAGCTGAGCTCTGTTTTGATGGGTGTTCTCATGCCTGGTAGGACTGGATATGCTGATTGGCAGAAAACGTATGAAACACTTGCTGAGATGGTCGTGCCGCGATCCACAAAGTAAGTTACACGTGGGTACAGTTTTGCTGGTGACTTGACAAAACAGAGATTTTTTAATGCTTGTAACCTAGTTATGTATTTTTTAGAACCAGACGTGAGAAAATATGTGATGGAACATAAATTGCAAAATCCTGATTCTGACATCTAGAAATGCTTCAGAAAGATTTGAGATTTGAGAGAAATGTTACAGAGTTCATAACTCTTCTACAACCTATACATCTCTTCTACAACCTACAATCTATACCCCCCACCCCCCCCTACCATCTCCCTAAAACCAGTAAAACCACATTTAGTTCTTATTTCTTTGTCAACACAAAGGACAAAGAAAGAAGTGCATGCAAACCTCATTACCATGTCAGGCCCCACACTGAAAATGGTGTAACTGATGAATTCACTTGGCAGCCATCAAACCGTTGCTCTTTCACTTAGATCCTCCATCCCTACTGGTGACGTTGCCTAGCAACACCCTCGCTATGCAGATGCTCATTAGCAGTTGCTCATTAAAAAAGTCTTGGGGACCTCCTCTTCTGGCATCCCAACGGTGGAACAGGATCTTTGGACTGTGGCAGAAACATGATCCATCTGCTCATGGGCTTATTTCTTCGCTTTCTCTATGTTGGTATTGCTGAACAAACTAGTGCGATGTAAGAAGAAGGGTGAACTACTTTAGGGATCATCTGCCAACATTATTCTCATGCTATAGTCATTTGTGGGTTATTTGTATAGTGCAAATATATACGTTTGCAGAAGTGTTATTGACGTGACATCTGTGTTTCTCCCAGTCTGCTGTTTGAGGACCAGGAAAGCGGTCTGTTCAGTGTGACCCTCTTTAGAAAGGCCCTCGGTGACTTCAGACACAAGGCCAGGGAAAACAAGTAAGGGCCATGTCTCACTGCACCGACAGCACACTTATCACCACAGTGGATCACTTGAGTCCTCATTGCCAGAGACATACATCAGGTCTCCGAATAGGTCTCCGAAATTAAAACCTTTCTGTTTTAATGTTGTTACATGTTGTTACATTTTTGAGAAGGTTACATGTTTTCTGATGTACAATCTAAAGTGATTTTGAAGGTATTCAACGCGAATGATCAAGATGACCTCTGACCTTTCTTTTACCTTGTTGTCTCTAGGTTCACCATGAGGGACTTCCAATACAACGAAGAAGAGCTGAAGGCTGACAAAGAGGAGATGACGCGTCTCTCCACAGACAAGAAGAAGCAGTTTGTACGGGCCCTTTGTGTCGTAGAGAGAATGGCACAAATGTACCTAGATAGAAGGCACTAATCATTTAGTAGCATGGAGGATCATCTTTGATATGAGAAATGGATCAGACTGAAATAATCAAACGCAGATTGGTGTGTTTTATATAGGTTGTTGAATACAAACAACAAAAACTTACAAACCCACTCAATTCGAATAGTCGATTCCACTATTTGGAGTCGATTCCAAAGCCTGGAGTAGACTCCAATTCATTTAACTTTCTGCTTTGATTTTGGCCTTGACCACACACTAGGAATAACTCCTAATGTTAAATATGGATCCTCCGCCTCTGTAGGGCCCTCTAGTGCGCTGGCTGAAGGTGAACTTCAGTGAGGCCTTCATCGCATGGGTCCACATCAAAGCGCTACGAGTCTTCGTCGAGTCCGTCTTGAGGTACCGCTATTAGTTTAGAATTTATTCTAAACTAAACCCTTGATTTATTAATGTATTATATCATATGAATTATATATATATGGCCTTGTAGTGATGGATGTGTCCATGCTGTATAGCAGGTGTGAGACCTATTTTATTTATGTATTCCTAAATACAAAGCCACAGAGATAGTCTAATTTCCAGATCAAATTCAACAACTTCTATTTACCATAATACAATCACAAATTACATAAGGAATGGCCAGAAAAGTTCATGTCTAATTTGGAATAAAAATACGAGATGACAATGAAATGATTTGTCTCTTTAACAAACAATTTAAAGTAATGAAATTCTTGATGACTGCCAACTGAAAGGTCCACCACCCCTGTGGTTAAAAAACAAAACAAATCTAGTAGATCCTTTTGATCCGACCGGCCTGCCAATGTGTTAATGATAGTTCTTGCTAAGCTGCAACGCCACTATGCCTCTCCAGGTACGGCCTACCGGTCAACTTCCAGGCCATGCTCCTCCAGCCCACTAAGAAAACCATGAAGAAGCTGCGGGAGGTGCTGAATGAGCTCTACAAGCACCTGGACAGCAGTGCCGCCGGCATCATCGACGTGAGGCGGCCTGCTTTTGTTTACAATATTTATCTTTTGTGTAATATTTTCATTGTGTGTTTGTATTTCGTGGTTATGTTCTATTGTGTATTATGCACAGTTAATCTATTTGAATATAGATTTGGTCAGGAACAGCAGATAGCAGAAGAAGATGTTTCCCCATCCCATCCCATTTCTGCTTATTGAAATTCAGCGTTGATGCATGTGTGAAATATTTCACAAAACTTGCGTGTACTACCGATTCCCCTGAATATGAGGAACCGTTGCGGTTTACTGAGTAGCTGAGATCATGTTTTCCATCATGTTGAAATGCTCCCCCCGTAAACTGGTGAATGACATCACGGGTTGTGTGTGTTTGTTCCGCAGTCGGCGATGGACATTCCCGGCCTTAACCTGAGCCAGCAGGAGTACTACCCCTACGTTTACTACAAGATTGACTGCAACCTATTGGACTTCAAACTGTAACACAGTCTATGTTATGTAGTCGGTACGCTGAGTGCACATCTCAAATCTGTTTATCATATTTCTAAAAATCCATATATATAAATATATATAACCCCCAACAACTCCCCCTTCATCCTTGTCATTGGGCTCTGTGTGTGCTTTCAGTCCCTCCTCCTTCATCTTTTAGTCTAACGTGTAAAACTCTGGGCATGCTCTTTCACTGTGGTGGAAGACCCGTAAACAAAATGGCTGCCACTTTGACACATAAGATAATAATGAAACCTGAATATCTTGTTTTATGACTTGGTTGTTGTTGTTGTTAATTCCACCGTGACCTGACATGTATTAAGAACCACTTGTGGATTTCATTTTGCTTCAGATGACGAGTTGTGTTTTTACATTTACATTTACATTCATTCCTCTTTTGTGTTTGTGCTTATTGATAGCTGCTTGTTCCAAGTTGATATTCCGGAGATTTCTATTTATGTGCGTGTGTGTGTTTGTGTGCGTGTGTATGATGCATCTGGTATGTGTTTCTGCCTGCCATGGCAAACATTTATGGAAAAAAAAAGATGTAGTAACTGTGTTGTGTGTATTTGATGAGATCTAATGTGAAAGTATTGTGTTGGCCATTGATTGAACATGAATAAATATGAAGATTACCCACATGATTCACTAGCTCTGAAGTTCCTTTTTATTTGTTGTGTGTGGGTGGTTGTGTTCTCACCTGCAGCAGAAAGTTTCCACTTCTATGGACTATCTCCCTTAAAGGAACTAGCTTGAAAACCACAAGTTCAGCCTCTCAAACAGCAGAGGGCACTATGTACATAATATACGCACATGAAATACATAATGTCATACCAATTAAATTCGGATTAATGAGGAGTTAATTATTAGCGAAGGATAGCCCCACTAATTTGGCTCTTTATCACGCCCACCTCTGGTTGATGTTATTCCCGTTTATCTGTTGAATAAAATTCATCAATAATGTCAATCTCTAAATGTCACATTAAACGGTTGCCACAGTATAACTTCCATTCTAATCTCAGTGGGTAGAGAAGGCTTTCGAGGAACGGCTCCAATCTGCATGCTGTCTGAAATAGACTGCTTGCTGTGGGGTAAAATGTGTCTGACGTGCATGGTGGACGAGTAAAGGAGTGCAAAAGCGATCATGTGCTCAGGGTGTACCAACCAAGCTCGGAATGAATTGGAATGGGACAGCCTTTTAGACCATGAACACACAGTCATATGACGAACCAAGAACACAGCACGCAGGGGCGTCGCGCGAGGAAACGGTCATCATCATCATCACCCACTGCTGAGTGGAGGAGGAGAGGATCGAGAGCGCAGCGCATCAATGCCGCCAGGTGGTCTCGCTCACGTCGCTTGGAGTCTGGACTACACTACGCTGGCATCGTCTCGTCGTCGGCCTTATAGCCGTTGAGAGAAGAATGCAAGAATGGCGGAGGACGACGCCGAGCTGATCAGGGCAGCGTTGCAACGAGACCAGCGACTCCTGCAAAGCTCGTCTTGCGGGTGCACCGCGATGGATGGAGCGACCATGGAGGATAAAGGAGAGGATCTATCTCTGGAGGCGATTCTAGCGCTGTACAACCAGCCCATCAATGAGGAGCAGGCATGGGCAGTGTGCTACCAGTGCTGCAGCACGCTGGCGAGGGGACCCGGGAGGAGGACCTCCGCGGCGGGTCTCGGGACGGCGTCCGTGGTGCACCGTGCGCGGAAGATCCAGGGACTCGGGGACGTGATCATCCAGAGAGACGGATTGGTTCGCTTCCGATATGACGAGGATTCACAAGGTAATACATGCGAGACGAGGCTTATGTACACGGGCACACTCGCTTTACCGTGCACGTGATATAAGAAAATATCAGATTTGATGGTTGGATTATTATCGTGTATAGGCCTTCCTATTTACAATAAAACAACGGGAAAAATGCCTTTAGGCTATATAGGCGTCTGGATTAGTACCTCTCGGCCTGATGGATCAAGGAGAAGAAGATCTAGGAGCATGCTATTTAAACGCTTCAGTGCTATAGCCTATGCCTTTAAAAGCCAACACATGTTATTTACCTATTTCTATCCATTCAATGGTTCAGCCTACAACTACAGCTTCCCTATCAGAGGCCAACATGCCACTGGTGTCAGTTTCTATACCTCCAGAGATGAACCAAGACATGATTTCTCACCAGAACCGATTCACCGATCTTGGTGAATCGGTGTAGGATGGTCCCTTATTTTGAATACAGGCCATTTTCTGCTTGACATTGGCTATTTAATGTGCTTAATCCTTTAGAGCAAGAGTCTGTCGAGGTGGCATGGTGTTGATGTCGAGATTGGGTCATTGGTCTTGACCTGTGTGTCTAGACCAGGGCTACTGCACCTTAAGCTCTGTGACCCATCGGTGGACACAATTAGAAAAAAAAAAAAAGACTTGCTCTTAATAAATATATATATTCATATTTATGGATACTGCTGTTAGGGTAATGGATGTGGTTTTAGGGAATGGTTAGGGTTTAAGGGTCCTTACTGTACGGACAGCGATATATTGTGTTTCTTTTTCTTCTGAAAAATGCCAGCTTTGGGTGGGACCAACAGTCCAAGGACAGGCTCCGGAGCCTCCGGGGAGGGCCTCGGAAAGGGTCAGGACGGTCCACCCTCTCAGGGCTTGCTCCTGAGGGTTCCTGAGGTCCTCGGTTTCTGGGGTCCTGACAACAAACCCTGTACAGAGTAAAAGAGCCTGCAGACCAATACAAATATTGGATGGGTTTATGACAATATGTTCATCATATATATGTAGCATGGGACAATAATAACTATTGATTATTTCCTAGCCTAGAGATTTTCCAGGAAAGTAACCAATGAAGCTCATTAATAGTCTCTCATTTTCCGCCATTATCTTTGCCGCCATTTAAATGCTAGAACCATGATCAAACCAGACAATAAGTGTATATATCTTTATACATCATTCAGTACATCCTTGATCTTTATTTCATTTATCCTCGTCCAGAACTCATATTATAGCATTACATCCTAACAACATAGAGCCAGTGTGCATAGTATTACAATGACCCTTTAACAATATTTAAAAGCAGTTTTTTTCTCCATGCTCGACCACGTCACACCGCGGTATGCTTATACAGTTTGCTGTCATGTGTTTCTCAGCCTAATTTAACTTCTACATTGCAGTCTGTCACAATACAATGCTGCCATTTGTTGAGAGGGTCATCCGTTGGTGAACTACTTATAACTTGTAACTCATGTTACCGGAGTATCCAGTGTGTGACGACAGTGTTTTGGTTTTGGGGAACACTAAAGGATTGTAGTTTTGATCAGGCCCCTGTTGATGCATGGACGTTAAATACACACAGGGATCAATGTTAGTCAGGTGCTACCTCAAACCTTTCATGACAGGAAACAAGTTTCAAAGTGGTGATCAGTGGAGGCAGAATCAGGTCATATTAGGTGGAATTAACAGCAGAATGACCTGCAACAACTTCTGCAGCAAGCTAGATTAAAGTAAAGGAAGAACATTGGGGAGTCATGAAATTTAGTCTTTAGCAAAATGATTTTATTTAGATAACTACTGTGTGCTTGTTAAGTGTTAAGAGGCGGGTGGTAATTTGTGTTCACAGTGTTTCCTATTCATTCCTAGTCAACATGAGAGCCATAAGCCGTTCTAAATATACAGTATATATTCACAGCTTTTTATTTTGTTTCTCCCCAGCTAAATCCATCCCCTGCAGATCGACAGAGGTAAGTGTTCCTCTGTAAACGCATTGGATTTTATTATTACAAAACTTTGGTGTGAATAATATATATTGGGGTTATTGTCATCACATTTGTGACTCTTTATCAAAATAAATATTGAAAGGGAATAAAACTGGATATTAAACGTGGGGAAAGGCAATCACAACCAAAGCACAAGGATATTTCTTTCTTAGACAGAAATCGTCATGATTCGTCCCTGCTAATTCCTGTTTTCCTTTGCTGGTGTAATGTGTTTTACCTCTGTCAGCTACTGATTATGTCCATCTATGTTAATGACTGATTAAGTCCACCTATGTTTCATGTCCCCCAGTACCTGCCCTTGTATTCGGTTCTCTTTGTGTTTGTGTGTGTGTTTTGCTCCCGGTAAATGCCTGTTTTCCCGATGATTGGGTGCACCAACCGGACAAATTTACTGTGTCAATTTGGCCTTTCAACAATAATGCAACAAACTTCAAACATAACACATTATAGGTAGAAGGAACACCCGAGAGGAATCAAGTTCCTTGAGGTGACATCTGCTCATTTAGGAGTACAAGCACAATGCTAAGGGTGAACAGCATCCAAACACAACTTTACCTTCAGCCCGTAGGCAGAATGTCTCCGTGGGATTTCAGCCTTGTGGTTGCAAAGTCAGGAAATTGGTAAAGATATTTAAATGGAAATGCAGGAGGCCTGTCAGAGGAATAGTTTGGACTGTGTTGCCAGTGGGACATGGATTTTTGCTAAATACTTCAAACATCCATTGATTAGGAAACCTTATATTTTTACAGATAAATAGCAAAAGCAAAGAGACGTCGCTCAACGCTAATGATTAGTCTGCCACTTTACGGGTAACGGATTCAACTAGTGAAGATTACTTATTCACATACTGAGCAGACCATAATTAGTGTTGTTAGAGACACCTGTATTTGTCCAAAAAAGTATATTGACACGTCTATTGTCTATTGTCCAAGTCTATGACACAATTTTGAGCTAAATCACAATAAAGAGATCACATCACAACCTTTCTATTTTTTGTAGTCTTTTTATTTAGCATGCCCCTAGAGGTTACATTATGCCATCATGATGTTGACAGATGACTTAGTCTAGGTGCTAGCCGTGACCGAGCTGTCAGTATCTTGGTAGTACTTGAGCTGAGGGTGTGGTTTGTTAATCCAGAGAAATAACATGCCTGTTCTGCAACAGTGGCTGCCAAAACAAAAATTCTGCTACGGTGTGTTGTGTTGTTTACCAATATCCTTAATGAAACATAAACTCTACATGCTGCTCTGCTGAGCAGTGTCCCCTAAACCTCTGTCAAAATAGAACAATAGCCAACAGGCCCTTTAAGGAATTTAAGATAAAATAAGCGAAATATTCATCTGTCTCGGGTTTGTTGCCATTGTCTTTCTAGTTGTAGTTATAAACAACAATAGCCTTTGCAGCCTATTTTACTCTACATTTTATTTGCCTAATCTCACGCCCCCCCCCCCCCCCCCCCAGTCCCAGTGACAGCAGTTCTGTTTGATTGACAGTGGAAATCCCGCACAGCGAGCTGTCTTCTGTTGTGATTGGTGTGAGTGACTTCATCAAGGCAAAATAGGACTTGCACTGCTCACTGTGTATGTTACAGTCAATGCTCCCAAGACACATCGATGAAAATGAATATGTTCACTCTGTGGGCTTATTTCTACTGCTACATGATTTACCTTATTGTGAGTGGGTTAGGGTCAGAGGGATTGTGTTAAGAACCTGGAAGTGTAGTACATTGTACATATTTATAAGGAATTACCAGATCCCCGCACTGTGACAAGAGATCTTGAATTAAACACACGCCAACTGCACACAGCAGCAGAGTATGTAAAACATTGTCTCTAACTCCCCGCTAAGCAGCTTGGCACCATAGATGAGTTGTTATAACATAACAATGTGTTGGAGAGCGCTTAAAACACTCCTGAGATGAGCTGTCTCCTGTCACCGAGTGACAGGAGATGTGGTTGACATTATTTATGTGGTTTGGGGTTTTATTTATATGTGGGATGTGTTTCATATTGAAAACAACAGGACAGATGTGTGATGCGTGTGTGTGTGTACACGTGTGCGTACCTGTGTGTGTGGGTGTGCGTGTGTGTTGGATGATAGAGCAGCTGTGAATGACAGATTATTGTGTTTGCGTGTCACAACCAGTGAACTCAGAGAACGTCATAACACAAAACAACGCAGTGGCTGTAACAGAAAATACAGTGATGTTGAGTGTACTTTATAAAAAAGACAGCCCAAAATAATCAGTACGTTCCTGTTATTTTGCATCGAGTCACCCACCGTCATTATTTTCCTTTTGAATAAAAATAACAACACCTGCCAGGCCTATGCTTCTTACCTAAGTATGTTTAGATCTACTTAAGAATATTTTTAAAAGTACACACACTCTACTTGGGTTGTGAGCCAACCCTCTGGAGCTTGCAGCCCTGCCGTCCCGTGGTGTAGTCTAAGCTCAGGAAGTGTGACCTAAGCTGCATGGCATTCCACAGAGCCAAAGATTAACCGCTCATCGCGCATATTCCATTCAGTTATGTTTGGCTCTTTTGATGGGAATAAGTCACCGACTTACGTCAATAGAGGAGCGATGAAGAGACTTTACGAGGCTGTGCTACCTTTCTGGTTTTAGACTTTTGGTTTAGATGTTGTCTTCACACTGATATAGGTGATCCTTTCTCTGGACGTGTTGTTTGAGTGAGGGAGAATGGGAGAGGAGAGAGATGGGCAGAATGGGTTTTTGCATCACAAACGTAAGCAGTCATTTTGTCTAGCATGACAAACAGCGCGATGAGATGTTATCCAATCACAACAGCTTTTTAACACAGTTTTTTCTAATTTATTTTCAGATTTGACCGAAGGTTTGGGCTGTATATGGATCGTAAACTCCAACATGCAAAAGATTATTTGTTTTTGTGGGCGTAAATTCTAGACTGAATTACGCCCTGTATATGCATTGGGCTGTACCAATGCATACACAGGTAGACAAGAAATAGGAATATTATATACCATCATATTTCTGAGGTTCATTGGTTATTTTGAATAAAAAGAAACAACCCTTTACCTATTAACAACTGACACTAGAGCGTCTTAGCTGCAATATCCCTTCAGTTCCTTGTGTGGTTTTAGCATTTGACTTCATTCTTGCATGGCAGGGCCAGTACAGGGAGACTCCAAGCGATTATTTACGACTCATGCTGCCCGTTGTTTACTTTGGCAGAGGCGTGTGTCGGTTGTGTGTTGGCTATGTGTGCCTACCTGGATGGATATGAGGGGGTTGTGTTTCAGTGGGTGTGGAGTCCTAGAGACAAAGACGTTTCATTGACTCCAGGTGGTGGTGGTGGTGGTGGACCTGGTTCTCAGGCGTTCAGACAGAGCCCTCATAGCCCCAGCCCTGAACCCCCGTATTGATCTGGGGGTCATGTGACCGGTGCTCTTGAACTCCAGCCCCCCACCCCCCTCCTCATAATCACTCTCTGTCCCCGGGCCTCAAGTCTGTCTAGAACATGCTTGCACTTAAATAGTTGGGTTCATACACTGATACACAGCCCTTCTCTTTAGTAGAGTCCATTTAGATATATATATTCAGTGTATGAACAAATTATTACAAATGATGTACTATATGTTTTGCAATGTTTTGCATTCCTTGAGGGCTTCAATAGAGAATGTGCCACAGACTTCCCTTGGTTGTTTGGATGTATGGTGCAAGATGGCGAGACGGTTGCGGGTTCATTGAAATGTATAGGATTAGGTGTTCCATAGAGGAGAAGCCTAGGATGTTTGTTGTATTTAAACTACAGATGAAAATACAGTGTTGCAATCCTATACAGTTGATAGGAAAAGATATGCCTATTTTCATTCTGATAGAGCGTTCGAATGATCTCTCATCTCTTTTAATCACCAACTTTCACTTGCAAAAAAAATGTCCCAGAAACGTCAAATTGTTTTAATATAAAGTGCAAGAGGCGAGGCAATTATAGCAGGTTATTATGTGTTCATCCTGTCACTAAGGAACTAAGGCTATGTTTATCCATACACACTAAGTTATCTTCAAAAGGTGTGGCATGAGTCTTCTTGGGAATTCTCAGTGTGTGTGTGTGTGTGTGTGTGTGTGCGTGTGCGTGTGCGTGCGTGCGTGCGCGTTTAAGGGGGCATGAAAGCATATCCCCATTAGTTCCAGACAGAGAAATATTTGAATCAGAAATTACATGTGACACAAAACACATAATTTCTTATGAGGATGACGATGAAGAAGTTATCTTTTCTTTCTTTTATGCGTCAGTTAATCACATGATCTATCCTCAGTAATCTGCTGCCCCTGGGGGTGGGCGTGTGTGTTTGTGAGAGACTGTGTGTGTGTGGTGACGTCTTTGCGTGTGGCTCAGGGTGTTCTGTCTGAATGGTTGTGTCATGTGGTTATTATGATAACTGTATGGTATGTTCTATGGTACAGCTGTACGGCAGAAACCCAGGACATCAAAGCATGTTGTCACACATTATAAATCCATACTGGCATGTTGTGTAGGAGATTCACATTAAATCCTTATTCAATTGTTTTTTGAGTTTATTTTCTAATTGTAGTAAACAATTATGGTTGATAAATAATTCTTAATTCCTATGTATCTTTTACTTTAACAAAAGTATATGAAATAACTTGTTTCACTAATCAAAATGATTTTAATTCGTACATTTTGCCTTTGCTCGACCAAATCTACTTGTTTCCTGAGCCCCTATATGTTATTCTACCCTCAGCCATACATTACCCAAGCACAAACCTCTGTCTGCAGCGTAGCAGTAGACTGTTATGTAATAACCCTAGTGGTCAGACAAGGATTAACATATCTTCAGTGCACATCAGGGCCTACTGTCTGTCCCCAGTGATCTCAAGGCCTTTCCAATGTTACCCCCGACCCTTTCATCTTTCATTTGCCTCCGTCGGTTTCTGTTGAGCTTTTAAAAACTAACTTATATAAACAGGCTTTCAATCTGTTATTATGGTGTGTGGTCCACTTGTCTTCAGAATTTTATTTTCATGATTTTATAATTTGTTTTAATGCATTTTTCCCCCTTATTATTATTATTATTATGAGTACATTCTATTTTACAATAAATAAGTAATCTAAACAAAGCTTAATAAATGTATGATCTCAAGGTGATCGAGTCCCTGGGCATCATGGTGTACAACGCCCTGGACTACGGCCTGAAGGAGACGGAGGAGCGGGAGCTGAGCGCGCCGCTGGAGCAGCTCATCAACCACATGATCAACATGGCGGAGGCCGAGAAGGACGCCTGCTACGACGAAGGCTACGAGGCCACCGAGGAAGACGAGGAGGCCGAGGATGAGCCCGGGTGTGCCCCCGGCACCAGATGTTACAGGGACCTGCTCAAGGTGAGCCGTGTCCCGTCGTGCCCGGAGCTCTGCTGGGAATACTGGGCCATACTGGGCCATTAGTTCTTCCCCACAGGAGCTATACTGGGGATACTGGGTCATACTGGGCTGTTAGTACTGCCCCACTGGAGCTCTACTGGGGATACTGGGTCACACTGGGCTGTCAGTACTGCCCCACCGGAGCTCTACTGGGGATACTGGGTCATACTGGGCTGTTAGTACTGCCCCACCGGAGCTGTACTGGGGATACTGGGTCATACTGGGCTGTTAGTTCTGCCCCATCGTGAAATATTTCTTCGTACAAAGAATGATGAACTCATTAGATTGTAATTTATGAGTGAGATCTTCATTTGTGTATGTCATTGGGATTTGAGAATTTACCCTACCGTTGACTTTTGTAGCCTGTTTTCCAGCCGAGTGAATACGTTGACAGAGCGCTTAAATGGGGCGCTGGTAGGGCTCTGCGTTGACTGTCATTTGAACGCTGGTGTTGTAATATTGTGGAACACACAGGTTTTAGTTTTAGGGTTAGACCTAGAGTTAGAGTTAGAGGTTATGTTGCGTATGTTATTTTAACCCTATAATTCAATTCAATTTTATTTGTATGGCCTTTAATCACCATTACAGCCTCAAAGGGCTTAACAGGCCAAATATTTATGACACCCCCCTTTGCCCAAGCCCCCAGAAGGGCAAGAAAGATTCCCTTGAATTAGCAAGGAAGAAATCTTGAGAAGAAACGCATAGTAGGGGATCCCTTCTTCCAGGGATGGTCAGGAGTGCAATGGGTGCCATAATTGACGTACAGGTAAATACATGCACATCATATTAAATTGGTGATGTGGTGCGGGCCGGTTAACGATGAGGAGAGTCCAGGCATCCAGTCCAGTCACCGCAACACCCCAGAACAGACAGAATAGTGAATTTGAACGGAAAAGTACATAGTGGAAATGTATTCTGCCATTCATTTAGTGACTGTATTTACCGCGGCCATCCCCTGCGGGTTTTACACCTCGCGAGGCCGCACCACCGTACACATAGATACAGCGTTATTTTCAGAAGGAGTCCAGTTAATACTCGGTTCTGAAAGGGTTGTTGACATGCGATTTTGCACCACCGTACATATAGGTACAGCGTTATTTTCAGAGGGAGTCCGGTTAACAACCGGTTCTGAAAGGGTTGTTGACATGCGATTTGACATGCAGATCAACATGCGATTTGACATGCGGTTTGACATGCAATTTTGCACCCCCGTGCATATAGGTACAGCGTTATTATGTATGGTGCTATTAACTTAGTAACTGTATTAACAAAAGCACAAACAAACACGGAGTGATCTTCACATCGCATCTGTATTGTTTTCATACTCCACACACTTCACACTCTATACCCTGACAGTAGTGTGTATTTACATATTTGTTTTGACATCAGACTAGCCACCATACCCTAGTAAACCCCCATACCCTCTGAGTCCAGCTATGGTGACCCCAGGACTCTTTAGTAGATCAGGGTCATTGTCTACTAGGAGCTATCTGTCGTTGTCCTCCCATGGAGCAGAGAAGCTGCCTGGTGGACCTTAGTTGCCCTGCTCACTGCTCACATAATCAGAACACACAACACCAACACACACAGGGGTGTGGGTGGGTTGGTCCCAAGGTTAATATAGTTATGCATTTTTCATAAAAAATATTTTTTATTTTGCTTCGACTTTTTTTTGTTAGTCCAGTTTATTTTAATTAATTGTTACGGCAGGTTTGATAGTTTATTTTTATTTGAGTATTTATTGGTTTCAGTGTTAGTTTTAGTATTTTTGTGTAATATTGGGTATTTACATAAGTTCAGAAAAAGTATTGTGTAATAAGAACAAAATGTATTCAACTAGGACAGACAAACCACCATCCATAAAAGACCAAGTGACAAAGATGAAACTAAAGAAATGTTCTCTGTAGTTTTATTAAAGCTTTAGTCAGTTATGTTTACACACAACACAATGGCAGTTAGTTGTTATTTTGCAAGGCCTCGTTTTTTTCTTATTTCAGTGAACTTAGATGCTTACAACACCTAATATTCGTTATTTTGTTAGTTTTCATTAACAATATTTACCATGGCATGTCCGCATCAACATTTACAATGGACAAACTAAAAATAAAGGGTGCATTCAAGTTAATTTGTTATGTAAATTCCACCCCTTCCTTCAGTCTCATTAACCTTCTTTTGCATTGTTGACGTCTCTTTAGCATAGATACATCTTAAGTACAATCACAATCTCTTATCCCCGAATATCTGGGAAGAGGGTGTTGTGAAGTGTGTGGGACGGCCTACCCCACCCTTATGTGTCCTTCCAAGTGTTTTGTAAAGGTTTTTTGCGCAGTGTGGGAGAATAGATGCCAAGACCCTGCCAAGGGCTGGCTCTGGGCACCTTCTGTTCATCGTCCAGAGACAAGGACATACACGATGCTTGTCTGTGTCTGTGTGCCAATAACATTTCAGCGCAATTTTTTTATGTAATTTAATTACAAACAGCTATTTTTTCTGTTTTTCTAGTATGTTGACTTTCTAAGTATTTTTTGTTCTTGAACGTTTAAACCCCAGAATATTGAACACTCTGAACACTCTCTCTCTCTCTCTCTCTCTCTCTCTCTCTCTCTCTCTCTCTCTCTCACTTCCTGTTTCCTCTCTCCATTCCAGATCTGCACGTCCCACCTTCCCGGCCAATCAGATGCTCCTATTCACTACCAGGCGGTGTGCCGGGCTCTTTACTCAGAGACCAAGGAGCTCCGCACCTTCCTGGAGAAGATAAGGAGTGCCAAAGAGGTGGGTCGAAAATTACCCTAGCAAACGTTTGTCTCTCTGTCTAACATATCATCTGTACTATGTATTTGGACCCAGGCTGTAAGACTTGAACTTGAACTTGACGGGTACTGATCACATTGTTATCACGATAAACCCTTCAGCCAATCAATATGTGACCTCTGCGTCACATATTGACCAAAGGGTAGCGGGGTTGACGCAACCCCCCTTGAAAGGGATTCAGCACCGCCACCGGAAATGCTCCCCGCCCTAGTAATCACGTGGTCATCAGAACAAGACATACTTTAAGAGCACCGGACCAGAAGATACACTGCTGTGTCTGAGTGGACAGAAAGCCTTTCAGTTCATTGACGGCAACGTCTGTGGAACAAATCTGGGTTTGCAGTTTCAATTCACAGTGATCCTTTACATTTTTATTCAGATTATCAGTAGAGAAAATCGGATATTCTAAATTATCAATATTTCATATTGTACTGCCCCGTTTCATCAGTTCTGAGGCAAATACACTGAACGGATAAACATGTTCAGCATTCAAGTGATAGCAACCTATGTAAATATTGCCACCATTGGCATTTTGTGCTTTCAAACAAGATGGGTAAGACTTGAGCCCACCATAGACTATATCAGTAAACGATAACCTCTCTGTGCCGGTTATATCATCTTACGACTCCGTACGCCAGTGCCCTTGCTTTCAGCCAGAGTGCCCCTGGTTTGAATGGGAGTCCTGTGGGAAGCGAACTACAGGCTTCCTAACCGCAGGCTAATACAGTGATGAAGAGAGACAAGGGGGCAGCAGCAGCAGAAGACCATCCAGACAGCAGTGCTCCAGTTAGGAGCGGGGAGAGGCTTGACCAATGTGGTTTGGGTGAGGGAATAGGCGGTCCAAGACACAAACAGTTTCTCCAAAGCCTCCTTTACAATAGAGAGAGAGAGAGAGAGAGAGAGAGAGAGAGAGAGACACAGAGACTGCCCCTGCGGATGATACTGGGATTAGACCACATAGTGATTTCTTCTTCATGGGATGATGTAGGCAGACAGCGACTGAAATGTGTGTGGGGGTCAACTTTTGCTAAATGTTTGTTTTCATGGAGTTTGTCACATCGTGCCATGCATTAAAAAGATCAGAAACCACACACAGAGGTATCTGTTAGCTAATATGATACAGTAAGTACACACATACAGTCACTTGCTATTATACAACACAGGAAGACATGTTTGACTTCCATTCCACCCGAAGCACATGGGCTCACGCTGCGTAAACCTTCACCACGGTTCACTGAACCATACCATTCCGCTTTGAGGGCAGGGGTGAGGTGAGAAGGGCTGATCGCTGATATGTCTTTTCACCCTTACACCTACCACAATGGATGACCCCATCTTGTGCTGTACGCATAATAGACTCTTTTAACAGAGGTGTCATCACAAAGACAAACACACAACGCATAACCTCAACTACCGGTCTGCTTCTTGTATGTACCAGGGCACCGGTCGTAGACTGAACCAGTAAAGATAAGTCTATGACGGGTCCTCTGGTACATAATCACTTGTGTTCGTCCTACGATGACACCTTTGTGACTCATGGTATTTAATGTTCCCTTACCTTTCTTCCTAGCATGTAGTAGCAGGTTGGGTGTGGATCCGGCATCTCTCCAGATGACAGAAGGGAATGCTGTGTTGGTGCCGGCTATGACTCACTATGATCCTGTTCTATATATTGCCTTATCCCAAATACAACTCTCCTCGCATTTGTCTGCCACACAAGACAACGGCATTTGTGTTGGACTCGCGCGGGTCTCAGCTGTGACCTGGAAATGTTCCCCCCATGGCAGGGAATTATGTGTGTGTTGCTGTATGTGTGTGCGCTTGACTCCATTTCTGTTTATTTATGTGTGCATGACATATAGTGCTATAGTGTTTCCTCCCGCTATATACCCACTGTCGCTGTCCTGTTGTAGTGCGTAATGCGTCTGAAATAAAGAATGAATGAATGAATGGAGGATTTACTTTGTTACATAACTGTTACTAAAGAGACTTGGCTGGATGGAGAGAGGGCTTTTAGAAAACTAAGTACATATCTGTGTACAATTATCCATTGTGTGTGTCTGAGAGAGAAAAGGGAGAAGGGAAAAGAGAGAAATACAAGGAGTAAGAGAGAGCGAGATAGAGATATATATATATATATATACGGTATACCCGGGAGGTGTAAGATGAGCACTCAACATAAGATGCACCATCACCCACCCCTTCATCCCACCACCCACCAACACACCTCCCCCCACGACGTGTCGTATGTGAGACGAACTGCTCCATCCCCAAGGAAACGCATCCTAGCCCCACTCTGCACCCAGCCCTCCAAACGCTCACTTTGTCTGATCAAAAAGACCCCTGGGGCTGCCGGGGAGTCTCAGGAAAGCAGCTGAACCATGTTGGTGGGTCGATGGTTGTGTTGGTGGTACTGATGGTGGTGATGGAGATAGGGACGGTGGTGCTGGTGATGGTGGTGGTATCCATTGGGGGAGGGACTGAGCGGGAGAGGGAGAGAATAAACAAAAGGGAATGATGAGTATAAAGAGTTACATTCAGTGGCTTCATCCACCAAGGCTACGGGTAATTGCCCCTAATTATTCACGCGGTTGCTCTGCTATTGGTAGGTCAGTGTGTGGACTAAGTAAAACACAGCTGTTAAATGGCTCTGATAGACCCTAAGTATGGTCATGTCTCTCATTTGACGCATTTTGAGGTTGTGTTGCTCATCAATGAGACAATGGCCTTTGAAGGTCAGAACACTTCTTCCTGCCCTCTCTCTGTGTGAGTGCATAGATCACCACTCACCTGACACTTATAGAATGTTTTTTTTACTGGTGGTTGAATACTGAAATACAGAATAAGTTATACATATTATGTAATGCATAAGAAATAATAATGTGATAAATACATTGTGGAACACAATGGAAAGGCACAGAGGAGGTTAGAACATAGTAATGGTATATTCTGCATTTTAATTTGATTTATGGAACAGTATTACAAGGCCAGCGGGCCAGTTCAAGTGGCTGATGAGGGGTTGAACTTTTAGTACCAGTGGCCTGTCGTCTTTACTCCACTCAGCAGCACTGCCATGTCAAACTCTGCAACTCTGCATCGGCTCTGTCTCTCCATCTCGGTTATTTTCTCTCTCCCTTCCGCACCTTCCTCTAGTCCTCCCCAACTCTAATAATTGTGCACACACTCACACACTGTCTGTCTGTCTGTCTGTCTGTCTGTCTGTCTGTCTGTCTGTGTCTGTCTGTCTGTCTGTCTGTCTGTCTGTCTGGCTGTCTGTCTGGCTGTCTGTCTGTCTGTCTGTCTCACACAGCCGACTCCAGAACAAACAGCTTGTATCATGCGTATGCAAGAGCATCATCCTCCCAGACAGGATGACTGGATTTTCTGTATTTTTGCCTTTTATAGTGAAGTTCATACATTTAAAATATATAAAATATAATATAATAAAAACCAAATTAAGAATAGAGTAAATAGCCACTAGGTTAGGTTAGATGACAGCTCATGTAAGGGAAATACTTGATGATCATCAAATTAGCTGTCAATAGCCAATGATCTCTCCCGTCTCTGTGTGTGTCTGTCTGTGTGTCTGTGGCTGTCTGTCGATTCCCTCCAGAACCTGAGGAAGATGGAGGGGGACTCGTCAGGGGAAACTGGCAGGGACCTGGATGAGCTGCAGAACTCTGACTGGGTAGGCTGTCTACTAAACCTTGGCCCTTCTTTTCATGCAGCCCGGCGAATGAACCCAACACGCGATTATTCAAGTAGGAGATGTTAGGGTAAGGGGTGTGGCTGTCCGTACCTCACCCCTCCCACCACCCCTCCCTGTGGGTCCCCAGGCACGCTGCTGGGTGCAGGTGATGCGTGGCCTACGGGACGGGGTGAAGCTGAAGAAGGTGCACGAGCGGCGGTACGACCCGCTGCCCATCGAGTACCAGCTGACGCCCTACGAGATGCTGATGGACGACATCCGCTCCCAGCGCTTCAAGCTGCGCAAGGTCATGGTGAGGCCCCGGCCACTCTGTCGCTCGCCGTTTGCTCCAGGATAACGTCCAGAATAGTGTGCTTCATTAATTGATAAGCGTGTTCAGCATTAAACGGATTGCAGTCTATTGAAATATGGTCACTGTTAGCGTTTGTTTGATGCAATTAAAATGGGTAAGGCTTGAGATGGCTAGAGACTTTATCAGTATATGATAATCTCAATGTCCCGTTTGGCCCAAAACTGCCCATTTATATATCACTAATATACATCATTTGTTTTTATTTTACATCTATTTGACCAGGAGAGCCTTTTGAGATTAAAATAATGCTGCAAATGTTTCCTGGCCAAGATAAAACAGCACAGAAACAGCAAGTCACTTGCAGCTAAATGGGTCTTTAAACATTCAAGGGAAATTGTAGCAAAGGTCCATTGCTACACTCCACCTAGTTGTCTGCTACACTCCATGAGGGTGCCTTCGCTGGGCTACTCCAAACATACAGGACGCAGGATGGTGGCATTAAATCCGGTTTATTGTTAAAGTTGTAGTTAATGAACATGGCAAGGGTGCACTGCTGCAAAGCAGGAGATCTCCCCAGTGTGTGTGGAGATGGCTGGTCTAATCTTTCACACTGATTACTCAATGTGCAACAGGTGTGCAGCCTCACCCAGCCCCAGAGTCCAATCAGACCCAGCGAGGTGAGGCTGCTTAAACCAGCCATCATCTACACACACTCCCACAGAAACATCTGTCATTTTTTATTGAATTTCATTTTTGGTGACATGCAGCTAACTGTTTGTTTACTGTGTTCGGCTGCTCATTCACTTCAAGGTAGTTGTGCAACAGCAATGCACCACCACATTTTCATTCACACTTTGTGAACAGAACATCAGAGGATAAATATTAAAATACATATATATGTATCACTGTACCTCCTAAAACCTAAAGTTACTCGCTTTGATTGGCTGGATTGAAAATGTAGGAGAAACGCTGCAATAACTCAATAAATATGAAGATGCATCAAAATGGAAGCATCAGTTCCCCAGTTCTCCTGTTTGATTGCTTCTGCCTGGTGCTGGGTTCTGCCCTGCAGGTGAACGGGGACATCCCTCCCAAGTTAAAGAAGAGTGCCCACGAGGTCATCCTGGACTTCATCCGGTCCAGACCGCCTTTGAACCCCGTGAGTAAAGAATGATCCGGTTGAATAACCTATGGACATTCGGACATTGGGTTTGCTTCAGTGTAATGGGTGCTCCTCTCATTTCAGGCATCAGCCCGTAAGCTGAAGCCCCAGGCTCAGGCCCCGCCCACCCTCCATGAACGCATCCTGGAGGAGATCAAGGCAGAGAGGAAACTCCGCCCAGTGTCTCCAGATATGATCCGCAGGGGCAGGCTGGGTGAGTCCCTCTATATATCTGTGTCTGTCTGTCTGTCTGTCTGTCTGTCTGTCTGTCTGTCTGTCTGTCTCTATCACACTCTATCTATCACACTCTGTCTCTATCTATCTATCTATATATCTATCTATCTATCTATCTATCTATCTATCTATCTATCTATCTATCTATCTATCTATCACACTCTCTATCTCTCTCTCTCTCTCTCTCTATCTATCTATCTATCTATCTATCTATCTATCTATCTATCTATCTATCTTTCTATCTATCTATCCATCTATCTATCACTCTCTATCTCTATATCTATATCATTCATGAATCAAACTTGATCACTAGGCTCCTGTATGACGCTGTTGTTTTCAGGTGTCTCTAAGGTATTCTAAGTCTCTGTGCATGCATGCCGACACTCACACACTCTCATATGCACACGAGGGTTGGTGTGTGACTATGCCGATGATGTCACACTGGCTGGCCAAAATGTTCAAAGCACGAGAAGCACAACTCCACTGCTCTGAACTACGCTTATTGATCCTTTTCGTTATATGCTGCCATGCCTCTGCCTATCACCTCAGCCATTCAACCTTCACTCTATTAAGTTAACCCACTAATTTGATGAATACTATTGCTTTGACCTTTTTTTATGTGTATGCGCTTTCTTGACATGTAGAGCAACATGTGAATTAACGTTAATGCGAAGTGTCTGCAATTCCATGTTCAGCCTACTATACTCCTGAAAATGTTTTTGAAGAATTCTTTAAAAAAAGAATTCTTTAGAAGATTTTTTACGCAATACTAAAACACAGAACATCTTTTCTATTGGCTGTGGCTCCCGTTCAGTCTCTTAACAATTATCCTAAAAAAAAACAACCTTAACTTTAGCATAAGCCCACTTTTGTGTCTGAACTGCTGTACTGATGGAAAGCCTACATCCAGTAACACTGTCCCATGATGTCACTGTTTCTCTCTCCAGTCAGGCGGCCTCTTAGCATGTCTTTCAGTTTTGATGCGGCAGGTAACGATTCCTCGCTGCTGATCAGGCAGTTCTGTTCTCCTTGATGTTGTGCTTCATCACCTGCTTTCTAACATCCTCGGCATCAACATGGACATCAACATGCACATGCACAGACAAACATCCACATACTCACACACATGCACATCTTGCGGATAACACTGTTCATTTCATGCTTAAAGTGGTTTGTGCCATTAAAAACATTGCAATTTGTGACGCTGGTTTGTTCAGTAAGGAGGGTTTTGTAAAGAAGAGGGTGAATTGAGCACTGATTTCTCAGACAATGCTTAAGACTTTTCACTATGTCATACTATGGCATCAATCATTGATGCCATAGGATAACATACAGTCAGTATCTCAACTACTGTTCAGTGTATCACAAAGGAAAGTTGTATGTTCCCTTTAACAATCAGAATGATTGGATCCAACCCTGGCCAAACGTCCACATTTTGGATGGCCTTACTTGCCGAGAGGCATTATTAAAAAGTGTAAATGCTAAGTGTGTGTTTGAGAGAAAGCCAGCATTAAGACAGGGAATCAATAGTGAGCAATGCATAAAAGTTAGGCGTAAGAAACTGACTAAAAATGGAAGACATTAACATTCTGCTATGCTGATGATTCATTTACTAAGAAGATGTTGAGGAGCCGCTTTGGAATGAAAACGTTTCAGATCCCAGCGGTTCTTTTTAAATCCTCCTTTAGTGGACTTGGTATCCCTCGGGAAACGCGGGTCATATTTGTCCCTGAAGTCAGTAAGTGGACTTCAAACAAACGAGACTGTGCTTATGTAACTTCTAAGAGGACTAAAGCGTTTTCATGTGTCCGCCGAACATGTCACCTTAGTCAAGAATCAGTGAGATTGGAGGAGCATTGTTAATGTGGCCCAACAGCCAATTAGAGCGAGGAAGGAGCCCCACCAGAGCAGAACCACCTCGCGGGTCCTTCTGCAGAAATCCTCCACTTCAGACAAAAGACCCTTTCATGTGTCCGTATGACTCCGCAGAGCCTAATCTGAGGTGCAAATGGATTAGTTTGAGGGGGGTGTGAGGGTTAGAAGGGCAGGCTGGGACTGGGTATTTTACAACATTTGATGAACCTAATCGGACAGTTGTTTTTATTTTTAGCTAGAGATTATTGTTTGGGGGTGCAGACCAGTATATTGCTGCAGTCCAAAGCCCCTTCCTGCTGAAGCCAGTGAGTCCCATCCAAGCCAAAGCTCCGCCAACACCATGCTTTCTCATTTGTGCGCTCTGAAAAAAAAGGAAGCATAATGCGAAAGTGTGCACACTTTCAATGTCTGTGTCTGTGTGTGTCTGTGTGTGTGTGTGCGAGTGTGTTGAGCGAGTATGTGTGTGACTATAAATCTCTCCCTGAGCTCCCATACTGTAAGCTGTTAAGGAGCCACTCAGCTGCGTGTGTGTGTGTTTGCGTGCATGAGCATGGGTGACATGGAATCGTCTCATGGTCTCTGACAGAGCGGATATCAGCAGACATGATCAGGGCGGTGGAAGCTATCTGACCCAGAGGTCCACAGGTTCCCTGGCTGTGGTTATGATCATCATAATAAGGGAGCTATCCCCCGCTTTTAGGTTTTGGCAAAACTCGCAGCATGCCTCAGGATCTGTTCCGTACTGGTAAAGGTAAAGTATGAAACGGTATCCTGGAATAGACTAAACCAGACTGGACTGGAATGGAGGACCATGTTTACCCTAACCCACAAAGGCCCGGTCTGTCTTCTCTGCCCGGCTTTACTAATCTCCCCTGTAACATTAAAGTTCAGATTGATGAATGGTTAGGGGGGGGGGGGAGATTGATGGGAAACACAGGGTTTAAAACGGCAATAAAATAAACTGGAGGGGCTTCAGTCAACATCGGAAGCTCAAGCTAGTTTCTGCGTCACAAGAGCAGCTGATGCGGGCTGTGTTGCCCTAGTTACAGATGGTGTCTAGCAACAGCATTACCTTGGTATTCTGAGGCTTCTGTAAAGAAGGTTTGTTCCAGCCAGGCGGTAGAAAGCAGCACTGGGCGGCTGGTGTTTTGTTAGACAGCAACTGAGGAGAGAGCGATGAACTGAGAGAAAGAACAGAGAGAAAGAACTCCTGATGAGGCTAAGTTTGTATCTGCATGCAATGCTCGTTATCTGCTGTCTCTAGCTCTTCTTCAACCCCCCCCGATCCCCCCACGTCTCCCTCCCCTCTGTTGGATGGGAGAGAACGTTTTTCCTCTCCTCTCCTCACCCTATTTCTATTGATCTACCCCTTTCTTGGCACAAGTAGGTCAACCAAAGCAAGTACGAGATGATTCAGCTGCTAGATGGCCTTATTGTAGCTGTAGTTTTTCTCTTACCTTTGACCTCTCCCTGTGGCCTGTGAGGCAGATTAGAGAGTATATAAGGGGAGTTGGGGCGGAGGCTGGAAGCATCCCCGCCCCCCACCTCGTACACAAGAACGCTTTTAACCCGGTTGGTGGAGCGTTTGGAGATTTGAGCTTTCATGTCCGTCAACAACGGCCTCCATTGTTCTGTGTGTAACATAAGCTCGCTCCCTTGGTCCCCCCTTTAAAATTAACACTGCCCCCACCCCACCCACCCACTCTCCCTTCTCACTCCGCCTCACTGGGATCAACCTCAAACACCTGCCCTTCTGTCCCAACGTTCACAGCGTCCTCTCGTTCAAAGACGGATTCACGATTCTCTCTGTTTTGGAAAGAGCCCAAACTGAAAGTGAAAGTGGCCCCGATAGGCCCTTAGTGTATACTCAAACGAGACGCGAGAGGACGTGACAGACGGACAGACGGATGGACGGGCACCGTTTAGGTTGGTCTCTGGAGGGAGTCGTGCGCCTCCCCCCAAACTGATCGGCCCCCGTCTCTCCGCTGTGGTTCTGCGCAGACGACTTCAGTCCATACATGGGCCGGAGGTCGTCCAGCACGCTGTCGCTGCTCAACGCCGTGTCGGACTCCTCCCGCCTGGACGCGGCCGGGTCGCAGTCGGTCCCCCAGAGGAAACGGCTCCTCAAGGCCCCCAGCCTCGCAGAGCTGGACAGCTCCGACTCGGATGTGAGTGTTGGCTGTTTCATTGAAGTTTTATTCCACCAGGTCGGTCTCATTGAGCTTGAGCATCTCTTTCATAATGAGAGACCTGAGACCTGGCAAGGACGGCAGCAGCATACAATAAAACACAACAGAACATTCAGTTACTGACCCGTAAGGAGCATGGCTATAGGTGTTCTACACAGGCAGAGAGCAAGCCAGACCAACAACACCAGTGGTTTACACATGTGTCTGTTGTTGTTCCTTTTTTGGCGGCTAGACGTCAGTAGTATTAATTCATGTCCCCCCCCCCTTCTCTGTGTCTCCAGGAGGAGGCCTGGGGCCGAAGATCCGCCAGCAGCTCCAGCATGGCTACGTCCGTGATGGACGACACGTCCCCGGAGATGGCGCTGGGCAATAAAAGTGAGCGAGACCCGCTTCCTCTCCCCCTCCACTCCACTCGCTTCCTCCCTCCACCACACACGGGGGGGCTCTCATCACTAATGGATGGATTCATGTGGCTCTCTCATATTTATCCCCTCTGCACTCCCCCCCCCCCCCCCCTACACCCTCCCTGTCCCTCCACTCTAACCTTTAACGGCCCTCCGCACCCCTCTTGCCTCACCCTCCTCCTTGTCCCTGGGTCCTAGCTCCCCCCATGTTCCTGCCCATCTCGTCCACGCCCCAGCCAGAGCGGAGGAAGCAGCCCCAGCATCGGAGGCACTCCATCGAGAAGGAGACCCCCACCAACGTCAGGTTATTCCAGCCCCCCACCAAGAAGAACTCCAAGTCCCTGGTGAGCGGCCAAACCTTCAGCCGGCCGGAGATTACCGCAGAGATTCTTTATTCCTTTTTTTTTTATGTAACTTTGTAAATTATAATGAACAAACAGTGACAGCTATATAGGTTCTTTGCCTGAGTCTGCACTTAACCCCCCTACACACACACACACACACACACACACACACACACACACACACACGCACACGCACACACACACTCGTGCACATTCCCACACACACACAAACTCGTGCACATCCCCACACACAGTGATTTCTCAGGATATTAATCATCCACTAGGGAGGGAGAGAGGGAGACAGAGTGAGAGGAGAGAGAGCAGGAGAGAGAGGGAGAGATTCATAAACGATGCTTGGGTTTGGCAAAAAATAATCGATAACTCCATAAGGAATGAAAACATATAAATTATACAACCCCAACTCCCCACGCACACAGCAAATAGTTTGAGCCGCTAATCTTAATCCCCATAAATCATCCCGTAAAACAGGATATGCAAGAGCGTAGATTGCAATTCACTGTAAATCATAAAACTAACACCTGCTTTTCAATGTTGGTACTGCTTCATGCTACGTACATTTTAGATGGGTTTATGGACAGTTAGAGAAAGCCCTGGCCCCCAGAAATGAAGACCATACTGATTCAGGGAAGCTGGGGTGACTGGAGCTCAGAGGGGCCCCCTGCTGTTATTGGAAGGGTTTGGTGAGGCCCGGTTTTGATGGGCTTCCCCGCTTATCCCAATATTCCCTCAACACACGTCCGCCTGGTCACATGCTCAGCCACATGTCCACCAATAGGAGGTTCAGAGAGGTGTGTGTGCTTGGGGGGGTTGTAAAGACAAACACTGAGTCCTCTGTCGTCAGTGGTGTTTTCATGGTAACTCATTTTGTGTGTGTTTTTTGTGTGCGTGTGCGGGTTTTCTATGTGTTGATGGATACATATGTTTGTGTGTGTGTTTGTGCCTACCTGTACATTTGTTTTTGTGTGTGTTTGTATGTAAATGTGTTTGTGTTTGTATGTAAATGTGTGTGTACATATATGTGTGCATGTGTGTGCGCGTGCACATGTGTGTGTGTGTGTGTGTGTGTCCCGTTGCAGGAGGAGTTCTGCTTCCCAGTGGAGTGTCTGTCCCTAACGGTAGAGGAGGTGATGCACATCAGACAGGTGCTGGTCAAGGCAGAGCTGGAGAAGTTCCAGCAGTACAAGGACGTCTACAATGCCATGAAGAAAGGAAAGGTGAAGCAATAACCATCATCTGTCGCGATCAATACGTAAGGGATAACGTATAGAACGCCGGTCATTATCGGGGATATAAGGCTTATTTTCCATAATAACCGGCGACGTTCTATACATTATCCCGCTTATTACACAGCTTTATACTTGCTAAAACGAAAAAATAACTTCGCACGTTGGGTCTTTTTGCAATTACCATTCGTAGTGTTGATAAACAGAGAAATAGTCAGCAAAAGACGTTGACGTAAGCAACCAAAACGCTGGGGTTGATAAGTTACCGGACTACTTGCGGAGTGACACCAAAGACGTGAATCAGAGGCAAAAAATCCACTTTCCTTGACAGCGGTCATTGTATGCTTAGCAACGGTCAATTATCGAAATTCACCGCAGGAAGTCGGGAAGGCCCATGCAAGTGAACAGAGCGTTACACGACATTGAGAAGAGCCGTGTAATAACATTTAATCAGAATCTCAGAACCCATCTCATTGGATTGCATATATGTAAAGAATATCGTGGTAACATCCACTCATTATTGTCTTATTTTGATTATATTGCAGCTTTGTTTCTGTTGTCGGACAAAAAGGTTTTCCTTCTTCACCTGGTCCTACACCTGTCAGTTTTGCAAGCGGTAAGACCTACTGACTTATTTCACAGGGGACGGCTCTCTGCTGGTCTGATGATCGTTAAATTAGACTTCCACTTTCTTCACTTTCTTTATTCACCTCCATCAATTTGTGTGACTTATGTCTTACAGGCCTGTGTGCTCAAACTGTTGTAAAAAGGTAGGCACCCATTTTACGGCTTCACACACACACAAACACACACACACACACACACACACACACACACACAGTAAACCCACTAAAAATATGGACTTTACTATTTAACCATTGCAAATAGGCGAGTATGCCTTTACTGTTTATTTTAAGTCCAATATGGTATGTAGGTGTCCTGATTTATGGCCGGCCTGAACAGAGCAATATAGCCGAGGTAAACAAACGATGAAATCTAATTCAGAAATGTCGACACAAGGGATTTGAGTCCAAACAGGACTTTCCGGTCCCTCGTGAACACCGCTACTGCCAGTTGTAGACAAAGATGCAATGCCATTTCACAACACAAAAACACCACGTTTAAACCATACAGCAACCAAGCTGGAGGACAATTTAGGATTCATATATAAATATGCTTAGTGGTTGATTTATTATTTGGGCATTTATGGCCTTCCAGCCATTGGTCTAATGTTAGGGCTATCGATGGCTGGGGTGGACAGGACGTAGACCTCTATTGGTCACTGTCCTTTTGTTTGGACAATTGTGATAAAGTTGGCCGGAGAGCTGTGTTCTTTATGTAGAAAAACAAGCTATTTGCTAAAAAATATTAGCCAATGTTTGATGAACATAATTTTTACGACAGCAACATTTAGTGATTACGAAGATGCTTTCATCCAATGCCACACATTTTAGGTGCATTACCATAAACCATAAACCCTGACTGAACGTCTTTATTCTCTCTCAGCATGGAGACATATGTTAATACAATTGCATGCGCTCTGTCTTTCTCTGTCCCTCTGTCTTTCTCTGTCTCTCTGTCTTTCTCTGTCTCTATGTCTCTCTCTCTCTATGTCTCTCTCTCTCGATCAGATGCGGCTGCCGTCCAAGCCGTACTCCAGCCTGCCCATCTACTCCATCGGTTCCACCAACACCCTTCCCAGGGACAGGCTGGAGGCCATGGCGGGCGTTGCTAAATCCATGTCCGTAGCCGACGGGGCGGGCCCATCGGGGTCGCCTCCGCCCGCCACCGCCTCCACCTCCGCCTCCGCATCGGTGAAGGGCTCCACCTCCGCGGGGATGAAGGGCTCCAGGCCGGGCAGAGGGAGAGCAGGGGCCTCGCCTGAGAAGACCTCCCAGGGCCATTCGCGCCACAGCCTTCAGAAGACCATGTCAAAGTGAGTCACTGGAACAGTGGGGGTCTTACAGCAAGCCCCCTGTTGGTGTTCAGTATGCCGGTAGTGCCTTGCTTTACCCGGGTTAGCTCTCTCGTTTCCGCTTGCATTTGGATTCGTGGTCCTAGCCAGCCATTGGCTGCCCGTTTCCACCCTTCGACTCGCGTTTGCCACCCCCAACCGCCATCCTTGACTTGTGATTGGCCCTAGTCTTTTAGGGTCGTCCTCCAGGGTCTCTTGGTCAACAAACGTGTCACAAGAGAGACCGGAAATCAAGGCTACATGTCGGTTACTAAAAATGTATCTTTTATATTCAATATCTTTTGCCAAGTCATTTTGTGATTTCGGGAAAAGAAGAATTAATATTTGCATTTGTATTCTTGTATTCTTTCATTTTCCTTGAGTTCCTTTCTCTTGCTCCACCCGTTCCTCCCTGTGACAGTTTTATTTAAAGCCCACCACTATGAGTGGGTCCTTTTTGGCAAAACTGTATGTACCCTGGTCATGGTAAAAAATAAAGAATTTGAAGTAGATTAATAGTCTGAGGGCCAAACCCTCCCTAATCATTGGTTTGAATTGTAGATGACTCCCTTGCTAGGTCAAAGACATGCTATTTCATGCCAACCTGTGTTGGCTGATATGGTTACCTCTTACCTACCACTGAAGACACAATCATCAGATTATTGAATCTGAAATGAGGGGTGTATATAAGGGAGCCTGCCCCCCACTCCCAGAATTATCTCTTTTAAATGTTCTGTTCAGTCAGCGTTGTCCCAAAGTGACACCCACCACCCACAATCGAATCGTTCTCATCGTTCTAATCAAAGCCAAAGCGTGTACTACTTTCCCATAAATTGTCAAATACAACTTTGAACCCCCACTTACAAGTACAAATCTGTGTTCAGGTTGTCCAAACATGGGTCCCTCAAAACCAGCGATGACCTGGAGCTTCCTCCTGAGCTGACCGAGGACTGGGCCACCATGGAGGTCTGTGTGGACTGCAAGAAGTTCATCCACGACATCATCTCCTCCAGCAAGCACAGCCTGTCGCTGGCCACCAAGAGGGCGCGTCTAAAGCGCAAGACCCAGTCCTTCTACCTGTCCTCCCCCAAGGGCCGCGAGGAATACCGACCCTCGGAACGGACAATCAACGAGATCTAGGGCTTGTTCTTTCCGTCGGTTTGTCTTTCTTTCTCTTCTCTCATTGTTTGTCATAGTTTCTTTCTCTCTCTTCTTTCTTGCCTCATTTCTTTCTTTAATTCCTTGCTTTCTATCTTTCATTCTCTTTATTTTGTTTGCCTTACTCTTGGTCTCGGTTGACGTCGCTCTCTCTCTCTCTCGATCTCGCTCGCTCTCTCTCTCACACACACACTTCTCTTCCAGATATTATAGCACAATTCTCAAGACTCAGTGCTAGATGTGAGCTCTCTCCACGCTCCACATGTACGCGTCTGAAACCCTGTACAGAATGGATAGGTTGGTGGGTCACCTTGTCCCTGAAAACGTGTGAAGTGGTGTGCTGTCGGCTGTGTAGTGTCCTGATTTTAGAGGTGTGGCTCCCTCCTGGATCAAATCTCCCTCACTATTTGTGAATATATATGTGGATCTTGGAGGCTATTTCATTTAATTTCTGAAGAGTTTCACCAAGAGTGAAAGGTCTTCTGTTACCAATGGTCACAGTAAGGTTGTCTTCCCTGGACTAATATCCATCATCAAATTAATACATGGAATTAAGGACATTTATAGATGAGCACAAGAAAAAAAGGAAAAGACTGAAGTGCATTTGAATTCCTCAAGCAAGGGAAACACAAGCTGACCCAAAAGCCAGGACAAAACATGTAATGGCCTCAGAGTTATATTTATTTACCATATTCTGCGGCTGAACGGATGATGACAATGATGATAAATGTTAATCTGTAAATCTTTTTTATGAGTTATAATTTTGTATTGCATATATATGAAGTACGTAAAGTATGTGAGGTCGGTCCACTAAGGAAAGTAAAAAAACAAATCTAGTTTAACTTTGCTGATCACACTTATTGATGTATTTTGTGGGTCAGTCTGTTATTACTAGGACTATATGAAAGTCTCCATTAAGGACTTCTTGAATTGCTTGAGAATCAAATTGTGGGAAGCCCTTTTTTGTCTTCTCTTAAACTCCAGATTTAGTGCCAAATGAATCTACAACACCCCGTAATTAGTATGCAACCAAAATATGTATTGTTGTGTGCCCAGTGTAAATAAAGTGTATGATTTTGCAATAATATACAGAGGCATATCCATCTGGCACATTTTAAAGCACATTAACTACACATACCATGATAACCATTTTTAGTAGAAAGCATATGACAATTCTTTGTTAACTTTCAATGCCAAACACAGGAAACTAGTTTTCTTCATTCAGAATTCCCCACCATTTCCTATAACTTGAACAAGCAGAACAGTGTTTCGGTCCAGCTTGTGGTCTCTAGCATGTTGCCATTGCTAGATATAATGCCTTTAAGTTATCAATTGGATATGTTTATATTGAATATCATTTATGGAAATAATTCCTAGATGTTATTGTCAAACAACTATTTCTGATTAATATAAGAGTGAACATCAATCCTATTTTCTGTAGTTGTATTATTTATATGTAAATGAATGCACTGTACAGTTTCACTAAACCCGTGCATTGTAAACGCAGCATAGAATGCAATACTACAACCTGTACTGTTCGACATATAATGTTGACGTGAGAAAGGGTTGGATATTAATCATGATTTAAAGTGTCATTATTCTTCCCCAACATGACATAACATAACCCTTCATATTTATGTAGTACCCCTGTGATAAAGCATATTTGTCAAAAACAAATACAGGTAACAACACATGTTCTTCTTTCTGTCTTCATTGCTATTTTTCCATCCAACATCGTTTTCCCCTCCAATATTTCTGCCTTAAAATCATCCACCTTGTGTGGTCACACCTGTTACTATCATTTTGAACGGCTCCATCTGCTGTAACTGTAAGTACTTTGTTTACTACTGTATGTAGATCAGGTCTGTGTTTGTTGCCTTGGCGGTATGCTGACAGGAAGTGACCCATAATGAGAGAGACATAGTGAGAGAATAAGAGTGGGTGCGCTCCCAGGACTATAAAACCTTTATAAACTGTCAATGTGACGGTTGGGAAGACTCTGGATGATGATGGAAGCTGGTGGAAGACATCATGCATGTGAGGTTCCTTTGAGCTGTAACTCACTGCGGACAATTCTATTCAAGATGACCAAGTCAATAAACTATGTGATGCAATACCTGAAAAGTGTAAACCAGTATTTCAGGCTTGTTTTTTTGCGGGGGGAATACCACACATTCATAAAGAAGAAGTAGCAATCACAAAAACAAACTGATAAAAAATGATAATTTAATTAAATTGAACACATTTCATTACAGCAACAACGATATGAGTTTTCATTAAATGTCACCTTGAATATCAAGAACAGCTTCTGTCTAGACTGAATTGAACATTTCAGGCAATGTCGGAACTACCAAGTATCCTTCATTACCTTTACATTGGATAGTTGACCATAGGCCATACATTTTTACATTTTAATGCATTTACGTTAACTTGTTTTCCTTTTTCAATTGTATTTCCCTTCATGTTATTACCACATGGGGGTGATTGCATGTCATATAATGACAATATAGAGAGCTATATTTTCAACATGCAAGCAGCGTTAGTCCAATTCACTGCATTCGTCAGTGTGTCTGTGTCACGTTCATGTAGTTGCTGTCTCCTATGATGACATAGTTCAGGTGGGAGCTATTGACGTTGATTGTGGCCGGTGGGGGAAGAAGAGTAGGCTCTGCTGCCACTGGGTGGCCATGGAAGCAGCTACACCTCTTTTCCGCTAAAAAACATTTAAATAAAAAGGATAAACGACTTGGTCGACTGGTCAAAACACATAAACTACAGAATAGTCATCAGAGTCCTGTCTAATGGTCTAAGGTCAAAAAATAAGTAAATACAATAAAACACAAATATTTGTGAAATAAAGTGTTACATACCATAGACATGGGGTGAATAGCCCCACATTAGAGGTTGTTTTTCCACTACTTCGGGTGGTAGGTTTCCGTTCCCAATAGCACAGTCTACCAAGGTAGAGTTACTGATGTTTATGATCAATGTGGTGGCTGGCGGGTGCAGGAAATGTGCTGTGACGTAGACACAGCGAGAAGAATAGAGAACCATGAGAATGGGAAGTGGTCTGTCTCATTTATTGACAGCTGCACGCAGTGCTTTAGCAAATCAGCTTCCGAGATATATAATTGTCGTTCATTATGATTTCCAATACATGGAAGCAAAAAGAGAACCGGTTTTAAATTGGATTTGTAAGTCATATTATTTACAGTCAATTACTTGTGAAAATGTTTTCTTAATGGACATTAGTGTATTGTCAAATATTTGTATTTGTATATAATAATACCCTACTAAAAAATGACTTTCCCTGTATTCATTTATGTATTTATCTATCCCAGACTAGATATACATGTCCTTTGTATTTAAATAAATCGTAAAGCCCACTAATTCAACTTTCTATTTGTGAAGAGCAAGGCATTGAGTAAGTAACAGACAGATCACATTGTCATTTACCCCAACATTACCTCTTTCAAACGGTAAGGGTAAACACATTCCTAGAGAATTGTAGAGAAGCTGGCAGGTCTGTCTTCCTTTCCGAAGAGCCATATCAAGGAGATAGTACACGTGCTGCATTTCGGGATCCTGAGACAACACAACAAAATAATGATATTAATAATAACACGTGTAATAAGCTTGTATGTGCTTTCAGCACAGTATACAACACACACATCCAATATCATTCATCACCAAGCGATACATAGCCGCGGTAGCCCACGACTGTTTGATTTGTTGGAGAGAATACCATTCTGTGAGACATAGCGACCAACAATACAGAAACCCCTGATTTGTATTTATATCCTTGTGACTTAATATGTGTTGAGATAGCTTATTCTCTCCCTCACTACATGGTCAAAGACTGACAGCTCAAATAGGAGTAAAGGCTAGTGAAAAGTTTAAACAACTAGATATATAGGCAACACAACAAATAGTAGCTTGCACACATTACCTGGTAAAGCGGTACTTCCTTTTTCATTTTTTGAGAACTATATTTTGAGAAGCATGTAGTCACAAACGTGGAAGAAGTTTCGCCGTGCAGAAGTGGATCAGCCTGAATCATATGATAAGACTACCGGGTGGAGCTTTATACCAGAGCTATTTAATACCCCACCTACACCTGTCCGGTTAACCTCGTCCCAGCCGTCTCGTCTCTTTTTTATCAAGAGAGAGGGAGGGACTTTCAGTAACATGGGCTCTGCGCTGAGAGGTGAGAGAGGCGCCAAACCCATTCTATTACGCTAAATGTGGACCTCCTAGCGTTTGGGGATCCAATGGCACGAATTGTAGTTCAATATGGAATACTTTCAAGCGGTTTAAATCGGAGTGCAGTGCTAAAAGAAACCTACAAAATTGTCCTATGCATGTGTTGAAGCCGTGTGTTATGGGTTAGCCATGTTTTAGCACTTTGAGGTCATTAAGTTGATGTAAAGTGCGTTATAAATAAAATGTATTATTATTATGTGTTGACAACAGATGCACTGAAACGCCTTGCGTGAAAAATCAATGTGAGACATTGCTTCCTTGGAAAGCACTAAAGGAAACACAGGCGCAGGGCAGACCCGAATAAACGGGCACGTATGTCTGGTCGAATATACACAGGATACTATGAATGGTTTTGATGTTAAATACCAACGACAATATGGGCAACCTGACAACCTTTCAACCAGCAGTCAGTAGAAGAAGACGGGAGCCAATGGCACAACAACAGCAGGGATTCTCTGTTCAGTAGACCTTTATCAACAGATGTGTCTGTGCCATAGTATAACCACTGCTAATAATGATATTAATAATAACACGTGTAATAAGCTTTGGCTTGCCATCCAACACATTATACGACACAGATCCAATACCGTTCATTACCAAGCGCTCTCTTCATTACCAGCTCAAAGTTAAGGCTAGTGGAAAGCTAAAAATTATATATAAAGGCTATACAAAAAATAGTAGCCTGTACACATTACCTGGTAAAGCGGTACTTCCTTTTTCATTTCTTAAGAACTCTTATTTTGAGATGCATATAGTCACAGAAGACGAAGGATCAGTCACAAGACAAAGAAGGAGATGAAGTTTTGCCGTAGTAATGCAGAAGTGGATCAGCCTGAATCATATGATAAGACTACCGGGTGGAGCTATAGGCTTTAAGCAGCCTACCCGACCTGAATCTGAACCTTTCACTAGCATGGGTTCAGCCCTGACAGACGAGGGAGGCGCTAAACCCATACTGGGAAAGAAACTGAAACAAAAAATATGCTTAAAATTTTTTAAAAAAACAACTTATAAATATGATAAAAATAATAAAATACTTGCTCACAAAACAATTTGTAATCAAACCTTTGACAATTTCCATTAGATACCGTTGTTTGCTGCATTTATTTTGTTCACTAAACCGATAAGAACGTTATTATTATTATGACAGGTGCGCGTGAACTGCGCCCCGGCCGGCGGCCGGCGTAGTGTGCAAAATGCGCGCACCCATGTATATAGTATATCTATGGCGCGCACGGCAGTGACATCGAACTTCCTCGGCAGCAACAATTAAGCATTTAGCAATGGATATCCGAAAATGGCTCAAAAAGAACACCGCAGAAGAATCAACTACATCAGACATTAACCAGAACAGGGAGGAGGATGGATCCTGTGCCCCCTGGTGGATCAAGTGTGCCACTGTCTTGGAACCTCCTACAGTCTCCACTCTCCAGCTTGTTGTTCATGAATACTGGACAGCATGGGACAGTTTAAGAAAATGGCTGCTGACAGCCTGTTGTCTACATACTAGGCTGCACAAGTTACGATTTGAATGACATTGTAAAATCATTTGTTCACACAAAGCTATGTCAACAACAGCTTATTTTATTAATGTATTAAATGTATTATGTTCATAAGAACCCATATTTGCCACTTCTGTTTTGATTGTATTTACTTACAATCTTGTGAACTTTAAGAAAGGCACTATGTATTACTGATTACTTTTTGTGAAAATAACATTACTAATTGGGTTTTATCTGTCAGCATTAAAAGCTTTTGGCAGCAGAATAAGCACTTATTGACATTAAGTGGTTCATTAAGTGTTTTTTTTGTAATTTAATTCAAAAGATGAAAGTTCCATATAATCTAGATGTATTAGACATAAAGTGATATATTTCAAGCATTATCTTGTGAATGATAATGTAAAAGTATTTTGGTTTTTAAGGTTGACATTTAGTAACTTAAATAAATACAAAGCATGTCTTCTTTTTAAGTTACAATGTGGATGACAATGTTAAATTATTTGGTCGCACAAGGCTACAGTGCTGCTTGAAAGTATGTGAACCTCTTAAGCCTTTTCCAATTTGATTTAATTTAATCATTATTAATATTTTTTATCAATACCAGTATTTTTTATATGAAATAACAGATGTGTGTTTATAAATTCCACATTTTTATTTTCCAAATATCAATTGTTAAAACAAATTATTTGCCAACTTTTTTATGTCCAAAAGATAGTGAACCCAGAGCTGCCACCAGGTGTGAGTGTGATTAGCTGTTACAAGCCGTTTTGGTATCTAGCTCTTCTGACATCACAAGTGGGCGTGTCCACCTAAATGTGTTTTGGATAGATTCAATCTACCAGCCTACCCAGTGGACTTTGCTCAAACATTGCTCATTTATCCGTCACACAACGGCTTGTAGCGGCTAATCACATTCACACCTGGTGGTATAATATGTCCCCTTTAATTTCTAGAGTATGTTGGCATGATGGTATTATGAAATTATTTCTAACGGAATGTCATTTCTGATAAAAAGTTAAGGATGGAATATATATTAATTGTCTCAATCAATGGTACTGAGAGATTATCAAATGCAACAACACATTATTTAGAAATGTGAGTTACCATACCAGGAAAATAACGACCACAGATATATATGTCCGTATTATATTGCCATGAACACACGACCAGAAAAAGATAGGTCATGTCCATAACATATTACCATGGTCATTTGTCACTGATCAATGTAAATGACATCCTCTGGTACGGTGGTTTTAGGGATAGGTATGAGTCGGAGAGTGGCAAATGTTCAACACGTTGTTTATCTAGAGATACAATGTAAACAGGTCTGCACTCTAAAGGTGGTTCATGAAGCATCTGCCGAATCCAGGTAAAAATCCAGTATATATCGTTATGGGCAGATTGCAGAGCTGTGGACTCGAGTCACATGGACTTGGACTTGACTTGGCTTTGGTGTGACTTTGACTTGGACTCGACTTGCCTTTCCCTGTCTTGACTTGGGACTCGACTCGGACTTGACTGCTAAGACTTGGGACTTGCTTGGGACTTGCCAAACAGTGACTTTGTCCCATCTCTGGCAGATTGATAAATAAGCCACGCCTACAGGGTCTGATTTAACCCGGTTAAATCTTTCTTGGTTGTGAGGAGTGTTCCCTGCCTCACAACCAAGGTGTTCCCTGCCCATTCCAATACAGGGTCTGTATTGGAATGGGCGGAATGGTAAATAAGCCATGCCTACAGGGTCTGATTTATGCTACTGTAGAAGCCACAAGTTAAAGAAGTTAACTCCTAGTTTTTAGAAAAACACATTTTATTGGCGGTTTCATTTGAAATCAATACACTACCAATAATCGTACAGTTTAACACAACGTCTTTGATTGTTGGAGCTCTCTGTTACTCGAAAGTCAAGTCGTCGATGACTTCTGCTACTGATCTTGATCGCTTACCACAGCAACCATGATTTCCCGTAGATTAATGGAGAGTTAGAGTTGTGGTTAGAGCTGTAGAGGCTCTATAGGGCACAACAGTGACCGCCCCCTTTTTGAAGAGCTCTGGTTCCGGAAGTAAATTTCCAATTAATTTTCTCCATTGACTTTTCATATAATCGTTATATCAAGAGTTTTAGGCCTGCAACCAAGCCATCATCCGCCAGGCTAGTCTTGACCGTAAAACATTTGATTCAGGTCAAAAAATGATTTGGAAAACAGAAGAAAAGGCAAAGGTACAAGAATGTGTGCATTATTTTTGCTACAGAAACGTCGAAGAAAATTAAAAAATACCAAAGTCTTGGAAAGGAAGAATCTTCAGCGTCCCAAGCTAACGAAAAAATGACAACGCACATGGAAAACCGCAAGGAGACAGGGCGTCCGAAGCTTCTTCTGACCCCTAGACGACCAACCACCATAGCAACATGGACCGTGAGGACGATGTATGCAGGAGGAAAGACAGCAGTGATAGCGGAGGAGATGATGAGGTACAATCAATCTCTCCTTGGTCTGGGTGAAACCAGATGGCTTCAGACAGGGCAGGCCAAGCTGGCGAGCGGAGAGTCCATACTGTTCTCTGGGCACCCAGATGACTCTGCATCACATACAGAGGGAGTAACATTCATGCTTTTCAAAGAAGCACAGAGGGCCCTTATCAGCTGGGAACCCATCAACTCAAGGTTCATCACAGCCAGAATCCATACTACACACAAGAAAATAAACCTTGAGGTAGTACAATGCTACGCCCCCACCAATGACGCAGCCGATGAAACCAAGGATCACTTTTACAACCGACGATACCACATACTCCAGGCCAAGAAAGAAAAGGACATAATGATCCTGATGGGAGACATGAATGCCAAGATAGGAGGAAACAACAATGGCTGCGAACTGGTGATGGGAAGACATGGACTAGGGTCCATCAACGAAAATTGAGAACGATTTGCAGCGGCTTGTGCAGACAACAACTTGGTCATCGGTGGGTCCATTTTCCCACACAAGGACATCCATAAAGCAACTTGGGTTTCTGCTGACCATACCACAGAAAATCTGATTGACCACATCTGCATTAGGCAAAGGTTTAGGCATTCATTGCTGGATGTCAGAGTTAGAAGAGGAGCTGATGCTGGTTCTGACCATCACCTGGTTACAGCAAGGATCCAGCTGAAACTGAAACGCATGAAACCCAGACAAGGAAGAGTCAAATTCAATGTACAGCAATTTCAGGATACAGGCACATTGGAACTTCACATCGTGATGGTACCAAGTCACATTACACAACTGGTTCCACGCACTACAATTACTACAACACCAGGAAGCAGAAACCCCAAGATCACTGGAGGATACGTGGAAAGGTGTGAAAAGCATATGAACAGAGACAGATGCAGGACAAATCACCCAAACTAGAGATAACTGTTGCTTTGCTCTGGCTCATAATCAACTCATCAAAAACCAAAGTAATGCGAATCAACAACAAGAACAACACACAAATAACCATGGATCAAATCCAGCTAGAGGATGTAACCAGTTTCACATATTGGGAGTGTAATTAATATAGAAGGAGGATCGGAGGAGGATGCCTAAGCCAGAATTGGGAAAGCGAGGACAACATTTAACATCTTAAATAAAATCTGGAAAACAAAAAAACATATCACTCGAGACCAAACTAAAAATCTTCAACTCAAATGTCAAATCCACTCTACTTTACGGATCAGAAACCTGGGAGACAACCACCAACATACTCAACAAACTACAGACATTCAGCAATCGCTGTCTATGACGCCTCCTGGGAATCTACTGGCCCAACACCATCTGAAATGCCCACCTGTGGGAACTCACCAAACAAGAACCAATAGAGACCCAAATCAAGAGGAGAAAATGGAAATGGATAGGCCACACACTAAAAAAAAATTAATCAATTACAAAGCAGGCCCTAACATGTAACCCACAAGGCAAGAGAAAGAGGGGAAGGCCTAGAGCCACCTGGAGAAGAACCACAGAGCAGGGGATGAAGACGAAAGGGCTGACATGGCAACAACTGTATCGGAAGGCACAAGACCGAAGAGGATGGGGGGGGTTCATCAAAGGCCTATGTTCCCTAGGGAGCTTAAAGGCCTAACTAAACTTGACTCTATGTTCCCTAGGGAGCTTAAAGGCCTAACTAAACTTGACTCTTATAACCTTTGTCATCACTATATTGTTTATATTGTCAATACAAGTTTTGTTATATATTCTGTGTGTGTGTGTGTGTGTGTGTGTGTGTGTGTGTGTGCGTGTGTGTGTGTGTGTGTGTGTATAGGGTTCCATGTAGTGTATAGCCTTGTAATCGACATAGTACGTTCCTTCGTTCCTGACTGCCATCAGCGCGGAATGCCTTCAGTCTCGAATTCCAGTTATTAGGTATTCATTCAACATAATGTATTCCTGGCTTTTATACTACCGAAATTACTAAAAAGCAATGCTAGTGCCGTATCATATATTTTCATTTTTATTCTATATATTCATATATAGAATAAAATGTTGATATACAATATTTATATATTCTATATCAACATATTTTTAAACATGTAAAGGTCATTTCCTCTACTACTTTCCCCTTCCAACACATGCACAACAAATTACAAGAAAAAAACAAAACAAGAAAGATGCAAACAACACTGAGCCAGACACGTTTGACCAGTTGTATAACCTAGAACCATAGCCTATCTTTTGATCACAACAATATCAAATAGGTTACATGTGTGAAATATGTTTATTTTTATTTTTCACCTTTTTTCTTCATTCTTATTATTCATCTGCAGTTGACCAGCCTTGGTGGTTGTACTACAGCAGTATCCGATTCAGACAGGGAATCCGACTGTTGCTCAAACATGGAGAGTTCGATCCCTCAAAATGTGTAGCCCACATGCAGTGCTTTGTTTTGACGGTGTCCTCCCCGCATGTGAACTGGGGGGCGGGGCCGACAGGGCATGAGTTATATTATTTGCATATTGGCATATCGATACCTCCTTGCGTTTATGAGGAAAGAAAATCACAAATTGTTGTTCAATGTATTATACTTTCAAGCGGTTTAATTCGGAGTGCACTGGTAAAAGAGAAGTACAAAAATGTCCTATCCATGTGTTGGCGCCATGTGTTGAAGATTCACTGAAACGACGCAGGGGGGCAGTAAGGAGGCTATTGCGTGAGAAATCAATGCGAGACATTGCTTCCTGGGAGAGCACTGAAGGCAACCACAGGCGCAGAGCAGACCTGAATAAACAGGCACGTATGTGTGTTCAAATATACACAGGCAACGAATGGTTTTGATCTTACATACCAACGACAATATGGGCAATTTGACAACCTTTCAACCAGCAAGAAGAAAGACGGGAGCCAACGGCATAGCGCAGCAACAGCAGGGATTCTCTGTACAGTATACCTTTATCAACAGATGTGTCCGTGTCATAGTATAAGCACTGCGGCTGTGCAACCGGGAAGAGCTACACACAGTGCAACCAAGGTAGGTTTTGTCTTCTATGCTACTTTAATGTGTCATTGCCTCCTCACATATGCAATTTAATCCCAATGTCGGGTTTCCCTTGGGGTTTGAAGCGTTTTGTGTATGCGCCACTTCATTTTCTGACCTAGCCCTACGTCTATGCAACCTTGAGGATGCAGACGTGTCTGGTTTCGATCAACATCACTTTGCTACAATAAACACTAGTCCTGTCTGCGGGCTGGTATTTGATTGGGTGTAATATATTCCTGATTGTGAAAGTAAATTGATTTGAGGGGCACGTAAACTCATAGTCACAGAAATCCTAAAGACACACAAGTGCTGTTTGTTCTCTTCCAGCACCGTATGTCTAGCCGTTTTTATGCAGTAAACAGCAGCAGCAGAAGCCTTCACTGCGTTGTTCTGGTTCCGCGTGTCTTCCCTGGGTGATTGACATGCTTCTTCCCTGCGTGTTTGGCGCATGTCTTCCCTGCGTGTTGTCAGGTGTTTTCCGTTTGATAGAAGCGGGTGCTGGGGGTCAACAACAGTTTTATTAGAAGGCGATCGTGATCGTTGAACGGCTGGTAACAAAGCAGACCAGTGTCAAGGGGTAGCACCACTAACTGGGTCAGCTACCTCGACGGATAGATTCGAGGTAGATTTGCGGAAATGATTTTAATTGTTTATCATCGTAGCCCTCGCTTATGACAGGGGCAGGATAGCACGGTTGGATATTTGGGGACATACATTCATACACAGGATTTCCAAAATCTATGTAGGGAGGGCTATGACCGGGCCCAAGAGAAACATCGTACGCTATTTGGCTACTTGTAAAGTGGGTTTGTACATGTTTTTGTAAACACATATTTGTCTCGTATGTGCCATCAAGAATCAATAACGCACAATTGATGAGCACTCAATGTAAATTTAGGACAGAGTTGTCTATATCGATTAAAAGTTGCCTGCAACCTTTAAACAACGCAATGGAAAACTATCCTGCGTGTGTGACAATCTGTGATGCAGCATGTCTGAGCCAGTCAGGGAAAAACACACTGGAATGTCAGTCCTAGGCGATCCTGTTTTATATGGAACCCACTGTTTCCTTCAATACTAATCCTTTCCAATCCCAGATTATGGTTTCATAATTTCTCATGCCTTCAGGGATTGGATAGAACCAAAGAGAGGATCATATTCGGTTGACCTCCCACCCAGGAGCCCTTTGACACCAGATCAGGCCAGATACATCCTCTATTCACCTGGCACACGTGGATGTCTTGCTGTTGAATTCTACAGAGACAGACCGACCACAGCTCCAATATGGAAATGATTCCATTGTGTTGACTAATGTTGACTTTGTAAACAAAAGTGGTTGCACTTTGCCACAAGGAGCAATGGGGGTATACAAGCTACAGCTAGATTAGATCCTTGTGATAGGCCCGGTTTATTTTCATAATGGCTTTTCCTGTTCCAGTAGTGAAAGAACTCAAGTGTAGCAAGCAGCCACCTTTTAGAGCAATTGGGAAGCTGATACAGAAACAAAGACAGAATGTAGTCGCTCAAGCCTGACTACTCTATTTGGTCAACTGGTGCCATCGTATTAATATACAACCTGGGCTCTTTGTTTTGTCATTTTGGATTACTAAGAGACGTCATTTTGAGCTGAGCAATGGCCCGGCTCTGCAGACTTGTTAAATACCGTCATATGCTGCCTTGGGGAGGCGTCATATGCTGTCTTTTATTTTTAAAGAAAAAGTGAGGTGAACCTTGAGCCTTAATGGCTCTTACCTGGTGAACCACCAGAACGTCCCATTAGTGTATTTTTCTTACGGCGATATAAGCAGAACAAAATCCATATTTCCGCTATAAATAACAAATAATATAACCTTTTGACTTCATCGGCCACACCTTTGGTCCACAGAGATTCAGACCGGGAAGAGAGCAGGTTCATTATAATGCGACTCATTATGTCGCGAGTCTGTTTCGCTTTGGAAACTGACTGCGTCACCAGGAGCTGTGTGACTGACTGGGGTCCTGTGACTAAGACGGAAGGATTCCAGTCAAATGGAAACCGTGCCTGGAAGATAATTGTTAGTATTTTGCTTGTTGGTAATTTGTCTCTATTTGTTGATGGTTGTTATGAATGGTGTTGCAGCTACTGTTTCAGTTCCTTCTATTTAGAGAACAGATCACATGTACACACTTAAAAATGCATGACTTTCTCCTCTCAGGAACATGGAGGCCCTCGCCACCCTTGACCTCCAGCAGAGGGGCTGATATCGACCCCCACAACCGGCACCGGGCTGAACTGACCGACCTCCCCCTCGCCCCACCACCACCACCACCATGTCTGCCGGGAGTCCCGCCGCGGCCCAGCCAGCCACAGGGGACTCCAGCCTAGTCACAGCCGAGGCCGGAGGGACGCCCCCGCAGTCAAGCCCCAGTAGCACGCCCCCCCGGCCCAGCCCCGGCGTCCACTGCAAGCTGTGCCTTAGCGAGCAGCCCCCGGCGGCCACCCACAGACTGGACGCCTGCAGCTGTATCTTCTGCACCGCCGTACGTACAAACGCCATATCACACCCTACTGCCTACTGTGGCGGGATCCTAGGGTTTCTGGAGAAACCCTGGTCACTGGCTGGAAATACCCCTGTTTAGAGGCTGGACCCAGGCGAGTCCTATCTGATGTTTCGTCTAGAAATGTCATTCAAGCATACTGGGTTTTGTTCTTCTCTAATGGTTGGATAAGAGCCTGGGGCTCTTTGGTAACACTATAACTATTTCATGAACATTCCAGTATGAAGTCTTATCCCTATGGTAGAGATGAGGTCTATATGTTGTATTACCTGTCTAGCTTGTTTGTTGGGTTTGACTACATAAGCAAGGGTGGTAAAGCACAAGAGAAAACATGGATGACTTTAGTCCAAGCCCGTAAATAAGCCCCAAGACTTATTTACTTTAATGATTTAATTTCAGAAAGATTACCTTACAGAGTCTTATGAGGAAGAAAAAGGAGAAAGGGGGGCTATCTGCTCTGGAAGGGAGCTTTAACCCAAGAAAAAAAGCGCTTGTTATCAATGCAAACTTGTTTTCCCTCGATTCCCCACCTTTTATCTGGGACATTGTGTGGGTGTATTGCCAATACAGTAGATCACTATATCCCTCATGCATGTGCATTCAACAATGATTTCATTCTTTGTTACAGGATCATAACATGCCATGTATTTGAACCATGTTCAAGACCATTAGACGAGAAACAAATATTTTTTATCATCAAAATAAGAAGAATTTGCCTATTAATTCTAGGGTTGGCTCTGCCAAGGCCTTGGTGTTGTTATTGGTTGTAACAAGCTCTTCCGTTATGGGGGGAAGATTTTTTTCTCAGCGTCAGCAGTGGAAAGTGTTACACCTAGGCGTTGCCTGATGTGCAAAATTTTACACTTTAGGCTTCCTTTAGGTAGCCTGTGTAGTGACCTCTCTTCCGCTGGCGCAGTGCTAGTACCCACAGGCGTAGTGCTAGTACCCACAGGTGTAGGTGGTGCTGCTGGTGCATACTCTACTTTACCCTCTCCCATGCCCCTAGCCCACCATCAAACCTACTTTACCATACTGTATTTCTCTTTCACCCAACTTATCCTCATGTCATGGGCTCTACTCTGCCCTACTGTACAATACCGTACCCTTCTACCCCCTCTCCTCTAAAACCTCCATCTGACGCATCCCTTTTCTGCATTATACACACCAACAGCCCCATCAGGATGACTTGAGTACCCCTTCAACAACACCAAACTATAGATGTCTTGTGAACTGATATTATGCCATTATTATGTAAGCGTCATTATTAATATTGTCAGGGCCTTGGTGTTTAAAAGGGGGGATGCTCAGGCATACATCTATATCTGACTTAATTTTATTCATCAGCAATATAAATAATGTCATACAAATGTGAAAGAATATTGCTTGGTAAATTTCCGGCTGCTAAATTGTTGCTTTTGTGCACGTTCCACTTAGGGTAGGTGACATGGGTACTTGTTTTCTGTAGCCTACTCCACTCTATCATATTATACTCTTTCCTACACCTCCCCTTAATCTACTCTATTCTATCATACAATCTATGCAAAGTGTAAAACCTGGATTTCAGCCCAAAATGCCCTGTCATACAATGTTGCTTTGTTCACCTGATGCCCATGCCTTGTTCAATAACATCTGAACCACAATGTTGGTAGTCTTTCCCCAAGTACGAGGGCACAACCACCCAGAGCATCGTAGGCATGCAAGAATTGAAACTAAACATCTTATTTTCATCAATATTTCTATTGTTTAGGAAGCTGGTGGTCACATACACAGGAGGTCAGAGGATTTATGAGGTGCTGCTTGTTCACATTTTTGTGGGTTTGTTTTTCTTCTGAGTGATGATAACAGGAAAACCCATGTATTTGATATGACATCAACACTTGAATCATTGTATTAAACCTTTTCCAGTGACTCTGATGACTGTAGCAATTCAAAATCTGGGCTGTTGAGTTCCTGAAAACTGTCCCTTCTTTTGCAACATCCAACTTTCTGTCATGACCGCAGCTCGAGACGGTCAAATGTATTACACAACAGATCATCAGATTGCTGGGCTTGACAGTCTGAAGCACGCGCACACACGCACAGACACACACACACACACACACACACACACACACACAAACACCATCCCCCTAATGCCGCTGTTGTTTCCTATGTGCCGGTCCAGTGTCTGCAGCAGTATGTAGGGCTGGCCGTTATGGAAGGCGGGGGCACAGCAGTCACCTGCCCAGACATGGCCTGTCACAAGACTGGAGTTCTACTGGATTCTGAGGTGAGGGCGTGCTTTAAAAACAAGCTTCTGTTGCCAGAAAACTACTACCCGGTAAGAGCACAGCTGTTATTTCCCAATAAAATCACTGGAAAGTTTTGTTGTGTGCAGACCAAGTTGCTTCTCTTCTCGCCTCATCTTTGAGGTGTGGGGAAATGAATTGTAGAGTAGTTTCACCCCCCCCCCCTTTTTTAACTTGTTTGGCGGTTACTACACCTGCAACTGTTTGACAACAAGGCAAGGAAACCCCAAAATTAATTCAAAAGGTTTGCACTGCACTACTTGAAAGTTAAACTAAAGGTTGTGGAATCTCTTGGCCTCAGAAGAGATATTTTAGAGGGGGAATACCTGCGGGTGTTTACTTGAAGCAGCGTTGCAGAGGGAAAGTCCACTGCATTTATTATGGACTGAATTTCCATTGCCTATCTCGAACCAGAGATGTCTTTTTACCAAATAAATGCATATGTAATTTCTTGACAATCAATTTACCCATAGTGGAAGCAATATTTTTATAATAGTATATTTAACATTTGGCCCTCTAAAGTCTTCACTGAACTTAGGAAAGACTATTTTTGGATAGTCTAGACTCTAGTGGATACTGGGTATTTGGCCCCCAGTGATGCCTAGCCACTACCTGCTCCTTGATGACTTGATGCATCTAAAATGTGTGGCTTTGGATAAAAGCATCTTCTAAATGACTAAATGTGGCTGACGTAGAAATTATGTTAATCAAACATTGGCTTATGCTGTTTAGCAAATAGCTTTTTTGCTACATAAAGAACACAGCTCTCTGGCCAACTTTATTACAATTATTATATTTTCTTCTTTGTGATTGCAGATCGCTAGTTTGGTCACTGGTGAACAATTGGAGCTGTACCAGCGTCTGAAGTTTGAGAGAGGTAGGTGTCGGCCTAAGAAGGATAGTGACCAATAGCGGTTTACGTCCTGTCCAACCCAGCCATCGATAGCCCTAACATTAGACCAGTGGCTGGAAGGCTGCAACATAAATGCCAAAATAATAAATCAACCATTAAGCATCTATACATGAATACTACCTCTAATAATATCTAATATTGACCTCCAGCTTGGTTGTTGTATGGTTTAAACATGGCCTTTTTCTCTGCTGAGGAATGGCATTGCATATCTGTCTACAAGTGACAGTAGCAGTGTACTTGAGGGACTGGAAAATCCTGTTGAGACTCAAATCCCTTGTGTCGACATTTCAGAATTATATTTCATTGTTTGTTTACCTCGGCTATATTGCTCTTTCCTATAGTCGAGTAATAAAACACTGTATATCCACAAACGGTTATTGTTCAGGAAGGCCATAAATCACACCTACATACGATATTGGACTTCAAATAAACAGTAAGGCATACTCGTCTATTGGCAATGGGAAAAGAGTAAAGTCCATATTTTTTGTGGGTTTTCCCGTGTTTAAAAACAACTCTGTGTGTGTGTGTGTGTGTGTGTGTGTGTGTGTGTGTGTGTGTGTGTGTCTCAGGGGTGAAGCTAGACCCCAGCAGGGCCTGGTGTCCGGTTCTGGAGTGCCAGGCCGTGTGCAGCCTGAGCCCCAGCACCACCGAGGGCGTGCCCACCTCTGTGCCCTGCCCCACCTGCCAGACCGTCTTCTGCTCCACCTGCCGGGGGCCCTGGGGGGGCCACGACCACAGCTGCTCCGAGACTGAACCCATCATGTCTGCTTCCTCCTCCCCCAAGAGCAGGTAGGTCCCCTCCCACCACAGCTACACCTTCTGTCTGTGTGTGAGTGTACTACACGGCTCCGCTGTCCGCATCGTGTAGTACTCATCCCCTCTCCGGCCCCCCCAGGGAGCGCTCCAGCAGCGACGGTGACGCGGCCATAAAGCAGTGTCCCATGTGTGACATCTACATTGAGAGGAACCAGGGCTGTGCCCAGATGTTATGCAAGAGCTGCAAGCACACCTTCTGCTGGTACTGCCTGCAGAACCTGGACGTGAGTCTCGCGCCTGCTCGTTACACTTCCACTCAACATTTTGGTCGTCCAGTTTGCAACTAATGTAATCGAGAAGCAATATTATGGTGATTTTTTTTTTGGCATGTTATAAATATGCCTTTATGATCAAGATTATTATCACTCAATCATATCACAGTATTGGCAAATGATGACTACATCATGTGGGACATGTCAGTCTAAGGTGAATTTTATTGAAACTACTCTGCTTTTACATCCAAATTCAGTGGATGTAACTGAGTTTTTTATTAACTGCGTATCACGTTACATAACAATACATCAGTTTCAGGTTGATATTAAACACCTCAAGCCAAAGTCAGACCCACTCCATCTCATCCTGGACATGTTGTCTTTTATTTTGAAACTGCAGGGTGACATCTTCCTGCGGCACTATGACAAGGGGCCATGCAGAAACAAGCTGGGCCACTCCAGGGCATCAGTCATGTGGAACAGAACACAGGTGAGACCTCCTCCCAGCATGCCTCACTGCCATGAGGCTACCGGGTTGTATTGACTGACAACAGAACAGCGTGTGATGTGGTCCCATGTCTTATATTGTTAGCTGCCTGTAGCCTTGTCCCTGTTAAGTGATTAAACCAAATCACTGAAATCTTAAGGAATGTATTTGTGGTTGCTCTAACCTGCTATATCAACTAAGGACATAGATGTAAGATAATGTATAAGTTAACATTGGCTTTTGAATTGTTTAGTGTTTTCTGTTTCAACTTCAGCATACTCTCATTTAGAGAGAGCAATTCTCTTGTGTCCTACCACACAAAAAGTGCAGTAAAACATTAAAGTAAACCCAGTCTGGAATAAGTGCTTTGGGAAGACGTCAGCTGTTGACCAAATCTGTTTTTATCGTTTCCTTGACTACGTATACTCTACTATCCTCGTAGTCCTCCTTTTTATAAGGGTTAGAGTTTGTAAGACCTCAACTGGTTTGCCAGAATACAAACTGGACCTATAAAGTGTTTGTAATCCGCTTCTCTCAAATTCCTTCGCTTTCCCACTTAAGCTTCCTCCAGGATACTCGATGAGAAAATACCTTTTGGAGGCATTGTATAAATCTTTGTGTTTATGAAAGGAGTGACCCATTTTTGTTTCTACAATTGGATAATATGATGATTTCACTCCTGCGTCTATCCAATAATCTGCAGCAATCACCGAAAGGTGTTCGCCTGCATGTGTACATTTTTATTTATAACATTTTTTCATTATGGCATTTCAGGCAGAAATGATCTTTTCGCACCTGGTTTTAGCTTCCTGTGCAAGCGTGAAACAGCGCTACATTGGGCTGATATAATCCCCTCACTTGTATGAATGTCGTCCATTGCAGGTGGTGGGGATCCTGGTGGGCGTGAGCCTCATCGCACTGGTGACGTCTCCTCTCCTGCTGCTCGTTTCTCCGTGCATCCTCTGCTGCGTCTGCAAGCCATGCGACGCGGGCCAGAGGCTGAGGAAGAGGAAGAGGAAGAAGAAACAGATGCAAGGCGAGGAGCGGGAGATGGACCTCAGCCAGGGGGACTCCTCCGCGTCATAGCAGAGCGTCTTCCTTCTGCTCGGTCGGTTGGAAGAAGGAGAGTGGGGGAAAAAGGACAAACAAACCGGGACATGATGTAGTGTTCATAAATAAATGTTGAATAGAGTTATGGATGTCGATGAGCGAAGGACTCGTGTGTTTAGCGCAGAAAGGGAAGGCTTTTTCAGCGGTTCCCTGCAAGGAGACTATCAAACTACTGTTGAACCGTTTTTGAGAAGTGCCCAGTGGAATAACAGACTTCAGGAGTCCGGAATGTGGAAGAGCATTTCTGAGCTGTGCTCCTAGTGGGTCCAGGGACAAATGCAAAGATGCCACCATTTCATCCTTGGTGTGTAAGAACGAAGCTCTTCAAACGAATTCACATGGACAGCTCGGTTTTCGTTGCTGTGAAGACACAAAAACTGGAAGCCCACTGATTAGTTTCAGTTCACGGGACTAAAGGAGGGGCTCGGTAGCTTCGCACATCATGCGATTCACGGACATCTCTTCCTGTTTCATTTGGGTTCCGATGTCACAAACGTAAAATGGATGCCATGAAAACGGAGTGGACGAGAAGGACGAGGCACCCACACGCCAAGACGACAACGCCCAGTTCAGTACACAGTCCCGACTCCCGCCTCGTGTGTGTGAAATGTCATCATGGCCAAACCAGTCGTGTTGAAGGTTCTATTTAGTGCCTCACTCTACAGTGCCTGGTATTTAGTCGTTACGTTTTTGCCTTTCATTCAATGTTCTTTTATCTTATGCAAAATGTTTAAGCGTTGTTGTTCAAAGCGAGGAACAGCAGTTAAGTTGATGCTGGGACCCATGTCCCGAAACCATGCAAAACATCCTTCCATAGTTGTGAAAAGGCAATGCTGTGCGTGTGTGTGTGTGTGTGCGCGCGCGTGCGTGTGCGCCGTGCGTTCTGTGCTGCAGAATTGCAATAGGGCTTTAATGGTGCACAGGGGTTTTCTCTGCTGTAAATATTTGTTTTCACCTGGCATGTGTCAGACCAAAGGCTCTAACAAATTGTTGTGTGTGTTATTTATGGAAATGTATGTACGGTGTCCTGTTATTGTTTCTACTTTTGTGTTGGTTTTTTTTGTCAGTTCGATTTTGTAAAGCATCATTGTAATTTAAATAAACATGTTAAACATGCATTTGCTTAATTTGTGTTCTCTATACTTGCATCAAATTTTGCGGTTCATTATCCTTCCTCTAAAAATTCCAATGAACCGACTATTACTCTGACGTAACAAATGTGCAAAGGTTGATATTGACATTCTTTCCTGATTAAGTCAGAAATTGTCTGGCACTTTGTAAACAGAATGCGCTTAGTGACACCAGGTGGCTGCGGACAGTATTGCAGCTTTGGTTTCCGAGGAAGACGATAGCTAGCACGCACAACTTCACATTACTTCGAAGTTACGCAGATTAACATGGCAACCGAAAAGGAATATTTCAAGGGTAAAAGCCTTATCCACCGATAAACTGCGACATTGTGAAAAGTCTTCCTTTTAATGTCTATCTGGGTAGGCATATTCTGCAGAAAGTCCTTTTCGCAGAGCGATTGAAATGAAAACATATGGCATTATTGGACTCTGTCCCCTCCCTTTCCTACTGTCTGTTATCCATTGCATGTTTATTGTTGAGTATTTTATACAAGTTATCCACTTTCATTGCTTTAAAATAATTTGAATATTTGACTGTCTCACGCAGGTATTTCCAAAATCCCTTACTTGCCTAGTGCTGGACCTCCTGACGTCATGTGCTTTAAGCAATACAATGCTGAAGAGGTAGGGGACATCACAGTTTATGTTAACATTGAAATATAAACACCTTACACTTATTATTGAAATGTGTCGACATACAGTGATCCTGGTTTACTCTGTTTAGGTGCTGCTGGGCAGAAAGATGGAAGACTGGTTGAGATTCTCAGTCTGTTACTGGCATACCTTCTGTGGAATTGGTATAAATACACACACACACACACACACACACACACACACACACACACACACACATTATTGCTCCATCAAGCCAAAGCATTACACCCAATCTAAAGCTTATTGAATTTAGGCGATTTGACGGTTCTCTTTTCTCCATCAGGTGCGGACCCTTTTGGTTCCCAAACCCTGCATAGACCCTGGAACCAGGGAACACCAATGGAATCCGCCCGGAATCGTCTCATCGCTGCCTTCGAGTTCTTCAACAAGCTAGGGGTAAGTCAAATGGCTACCATTGAATTTGAGTATATGAGAATGCATGGACTGCATATCCTCCTGAGTCATCATGTCATCTCATCACATGTGCTTATTGATTTTTTGTTTTGACAGGTGAAGTATTACACCTTTCATGACAGGTAAAGTAAATGATAAATCTGTTATATTTGTGGTTTTGTTTGGATTGATGCTTGGATAGCATATTTCTTATTGTCTTGGGCACTGCCTGCAGGCAAAAGCGTTCAATTGTTGCTTCCTTATTTACTTATTGTATACTGAGGATTATACCACTGTGAGCGTTCACACCTTAAATTCATCTAAAAATATCACAAACGTTTTTGTAAAGATGACAACCAAAAACCTTTTGCTTAGTTATATGTCATATTGTGATCATCATCATTATAACTACCCATATTCTTCTTCTTATTATTATTTTAATTTTTAATTTCAAGCTAACAGTTTGATTGACCGGGAGTGATCCCTCTTCATGGGTAAAATAATAGTTAATTACAATTAAAATCATTCTCCTTTTGGAAAAACGATTTATTTGATAATTCAATAGCATGGACCTTCACATTCTAGTGCCTGTGGTGAGGACCCATGTTTCCCCCCTGCAGGGACATGGCCCCCGAGGGATCCACTCTGGAGGAGAGCAACAGGAACCTGGACCAGCTGACAGACCTGGCCCTGCAGCTGCAGGCCCAGACCGGAGTCCAGGTGCTGTGGGTCACCTGCAACCTGTTTGCTCACCCGAGGTCAGCTGGGGTTGAAGACACTCACCAACTGGGGCAGTGCTGTAGTGGATTACATAGTAGTGGAGTGATACTCCTGGTCCAAATCTTAACTTTAATGCACAAAGATTTAAAATGTAGCTAGAGACGTAAAAAAAAAAGGACAGAAAATGGTCCTCTATAGGTAAAAAATTTACATTGAGCATCTGCAATTGTTTGACAGGTACATGAATGGTGCGGCCACCAACCCTGACAGTCATGTTTTGGCATATGCTGGGGCGCAGGTGAAGAAAGGCTTGGACGTTGCCAAGAAGCTGGGAGCAGAGAATTTCGGTAGATTAAGTACACAACACCTTCACACTCATTTTTCTTTGTTCTAAATTTTCAATGGAAAAATGTTATTCACTCAAACATTTTTCATAATTTCAGTATTTTGGGGAGGCCGTGAAGGCTTCTATTCCATTCTTAACACGGATGTAGCCGCTGAGCTGAAGCACATGGCCAACTTCTTCAAAATGGCTGTCAGTAAGTATGGGGAATAATCAGATCATATTCTGACCGTGAAATTGCGTAATCTTGTCATATTCATGCATTTGGGCAATGCACCTGTCTGTGCCACGGTGATTTTGTTCTCAGGGTACAAAGAAAAGATTGGACTGAAGTGTCAGTTCCTGATTGAGCCGAAGCCTAAAGAGCCTTGCAAGCACCAGTATGACTATGGTACGGCTGCTCCATATACAAAAGCAAGAAGACACATTTACTGATAGCAGCTCACACGCATTCAGAAAAAACATGGCCTTAAGCATTCTATGTTTGTTTCTTTTCACCAAGATGCCATGAGTGTCATAGGATTCCTGAAACACTATGGACTGGACGACCACTTCAAGCTCAACATTGAGCCCAACCACACCACCTTGGCGGGCCACTCTTATGAACATGACATCGTCATGGCCTCTGCGTAAGATGCCCTTTTTATTGTCCCCAAGAAATGTCTCGCCTGTACTGAATGGTTGCCCAGAAACAGTCAACAAACGCAAAATTGGTCAACTTGCCTCAAATAGACCAATGAACTTATTATATATGCTTAAGTGGTCCTCTTCCACCACATGGTATTCATTTGGTGGCAAAATAAAATCTATTTAACGTAAACCAGAGAAACAGCATGTATTTATCTTTCGTTGGGTTTTAATATGCCTACAAAAGCAATCAGCATTTTCGTTTTAACGCCCTGTTGGCTGTGTCTCTTCTCTTTCTGCTTCCATGTGGACCAGTTTTGGCATGCTGGGTTCGGTTGACTCTAATACAGGCAGCCCAGACTTGGGCTGGGACACAGACCAGTTCCCTATGGACACCAAAAACACCACACTGGTCATGAAGGTGAGACAAGGCATTAGATTAAGAGGAAAAACCCAGAGCGGTTGGATGCTGATAAGTTCACAGTGCAGTCCCGTTGTTTCAGGTGGGTAAGGCATCATTTGCTAGCCTGACATCACCAGACCGATTAGTTAATGCGTATAAGTCTGGAACCTCTCAGTTCATTTTCAACTTCAGAGGGGATGAAAAGCAGTATAACGTTTACATTTCTCAACCGATTTAAATTCTTCTTGTTTATTCAAGGGTTTATGGTCGATGTGTATAAGAAATTTAAAAAAGCATATAAAATATATTTTTTTAATATAAAATATATGTCATATGATTTAATGTGAATACACAACTTATTGAAATCAGTTGAGAAATGTAAACGCCATACTTTCATCCAAAAGAAACGCAGCTCCATTCCCTGTTTTTGGTTACCGGCCAGTCTGGGCTGGCACATCGCCTGTCCAACGTGGCGGCGACGTTGACGTATGCTCCAACGGCCGATGCGTGTCTAATATGTCGATGCATTAAAGTAGCAGACCTCTAATTAGTGTAATGAGCGATCCCTGTGCTTGTCTTGTGATGAGACCTCTGTGAAAAGGGTCTCTTGCTCTCCCTGGGGTCCAGGCGATCATTGAACAAGGCGGCCTGCAACCCGGAGGGCTCAACTTTGACGCCAAGGTGCGGCGAGAGTCCACGGACTTGGAGGACCTGTTCATCGCTCACATTGGTGCCATGGACGCCTTCGCCAGGGGCCTGCGCAATGCTGTGCGCCTCACGGAGGAAGGCCTCCTCCCTGGCATGGTGAAGGTACGAAGGCCACTGATGTTGTCCTCCCGTTACCTTAGTAACGTGAGGACAGGATTTAAACATGTTATAACCATTACATATCACAAAATTATGACTCCGAAATTTCTTGTCCTGTAAATGTCAACAAGTTTATGAATAGTTTATTAAGTTCATTAAGTTCATTAATATACATCTCAATGTCAGCAGTTCAGTCTTGGAAAGACTCAGGATTGTCGGGGCATGTTCTGAATATACTGAATTTGCCTGTCTTTCCAGGACCGAGTTTATTAGCTGACTTTGAGATGTATATACCTAGTAGTATATTACAATTATAGCCAATTATGGATTTCTGTTGCCCGTGACTTATGTTATGTCATCCACCGCTAAAGAGATAATGCTAACGTGATGCTCCACAGGAGCGCTACTCCAGCTTCGCCCAGGGCCTCGGACAGAGAGTGGAGGAGGGCACTGCCACTCTAGAGGACATGGAGGTGAGGGGCGGGCCCTGAGGTCCTCTGTGAACCCATTACCCCCTGTACAACATTACTATATTGATCATCCCAGAACTAATGCTACTTATCGTGTTGTGTTTTCTTATCACCAGGCTTACATCAAACAGAACGGGGAACCAAAAGTCATATCTGGGAAGCAAGAAAAATATGAATCAATCTTTAACCAGTATATTTAATATTGGTATTATACTGTTTGAAAACTGGACATATATTCCAGTATAAAGTATTCAGTGGACAATTGCCATTTTGTGTCCCGTTTTATGCAGTTGACTTAACCATGGATTATGCTATAGTATTTCTTTCACTTGGTAATCGCAGAATGATTGTTTAGCCTGGTAGGCTAGATGCAGGATATGGTGCACACTTACACAGTGGATGTCAACTGGGGGGCTGGGTTGAGCCCAGTTACACATATTGTTCTTAGCATTCCCCACTGCATTGCAGGAATAAAGAGACGACGAAACCAACTGAAATACTGCTTAACATCGCACAGAACAGTGTTACATATCATGTATATTAGTCCTACATATACATTTGTTAATCGTTTTTTACGTTTTCAAATGGACGTAATACATTGATAATAAAAGATAAGACATGCTGTCGAACTGACAAAAGTATAATTTGCTCACATTAAATATAAGTAAGACAAAAAGGCTAAACTTGAGAAGTTATTCATGTTACATCATGGCAAAGTGTCGTTTCACTGTATGAAACCTGCACTTTGACGGTGACGTCACATCATACTACTAGCCGGCCCGCCAGCTGTCCAATCAGTGGCCGGGGGTTTTCCCGCTGCCAATAGCGCCGTCCTATCCGAGGATAGCGTGAGCTCTGCTCACTAACACATCGTCTGTAATTGGACGGTGAGTGTGTGGAGAAGGTGGGAGAATCAAAGCATCAAATCCAAATTTGGCCGGCTTCCTAATTTGCATAATATATTCCATTGACTGTTCACAGGTTCCTAAATGATGCTGGTTCGAGCGAGGTTTGTTTGTGTCTGGCTCTGTGCACTGGGCAGGTCACACCAAAATCAAGGAATGATTCTTTAATATTGTCACTCACTACTGGATTTAGATAATCTTTTTTTAATTTAGCAACCTTTACCTTGCATTTATACATTTTAATGTATATATAATAGTTGTTTTCGACACAATGTGGACCTTCCTGGGAATAGCGAGCTTTACTTACATTTACAAAAAATGCGGTGCTGTCCTCGATTATGCTCATAAAGAGCTTGCAATTGCCATAGCACTATCTCTTTTTTTTGGACTTGTGCTACTATACACCAGGTATAATAAGAAAAAAACCCTCTGGTTGTCTCGGGTTCTAGACCTTCCGCTGGATTTTCTCTCTTCATTGCCACTGATAAGTAATTTTATCCCGAAATCATCAAAAGTGAAGGACAGTAATGAAGAGGTGCCGTGTAAAAAGGTAAGAAGAGACTTACCTTTTATCTTGAGCGAAGATCTTTTTAATTTACAAAGTACGTTTGGTCTAACCAGTGTTAATTTGCATGGCTACTATAGGTTTGGTCAAACGTTTCTCATATTCAGTATCAACTCGACGCTTTATCCGCTGCGATTTACAGTTTGTAGCCTGTTTTTGTATTATTTAGATATTACTACAAGTCATATAAGCAGGTACGGAGTCGGCAGCTTGTTTCAGGAAGGCCATATAAGGCATAAACCTACCCTAGCCTTTGAGATGGGAGTCAAAAACCATAACCTTAAACCTTCCCACTAGTAGTCATCATTATAACTAGTATAATTAAAATAGAAAAAATAAAGTATAATCCTATGGTCATCCATATATGTATTCAAGCTTTATTATAATTATTGATAATATTATTATCTGAGTTTAGTACCTGCCTTTATTATTGTTCAACTGCTGGGTTATTAACAAATTAGGACTTGAATCATAGACTGTATAAAAATACTTCAATATGCTTTCGTTTTATTTAGTAAAAAGAAACTTTACAAGTTTAATTTAAAATGTCATACAATTTTTTATAGAGCGGGCGTCGAAGAAAAGAGGCGACACCAAAGACGGGCCGGGACCCAGACAGCGGGGCGTCCGCCGAGCAGGAGGAACCGGACGTAGTGATCGTGGGAGCGGGGGTCCTAGGTTCTGCCATGGCGGCTGTGCTGGCCCGGGACGGCCGAAGCGTCACGGTGATCGAGAGGGACCTCCAGGAACCGGACCGGATAGTAGGAGAGCTGCTCCAGCCGGGGGGGCTCAAAGCTCTTCAGGAGCTGGGTCTGGAAGGTCAGTACAGGGGGGCACTCAGAGGTCCTCTAAGTGGGAGTAACTCCTGGTTTGCTTGTTTGCTTTTATTATTTTCGGCTTTTAACAGACTAGTCGAAATATTTAAAAATGCAAGTTGCCTTGGTTGGCAATGACAGTGCGGTGCTCTCCTAGCTTAAATAAAACATTACGGAACCCTTCATGCGTCACTTCGGTGTGAAATGAGAGCAGATCCGGCATGAATAATGAATAGATGACGGGAAACCAAACCCTTACCCTTGTGTCTCTCGGTTTTACCTCCTCCACCACCTCCTCCTCCTCCTCCTCCTCCTCCCTGCTATAGATACTGTGGAGGGTCTGGACGCCCATGTGGTGAAGGGTTACGTGATCCATGACCAGGAGACCAACACAGAGGTGGAGATCCCTTACCCCCAGCAGGATCAGAAGATCCTGTGTGGCAGGGCCTTCCACCACGGCCGCTTCATCATGGGCCTCCGGAGGGCTGCCCAGGCCGAGCCCAAGTGAGGGGAAGCACACTGACATCACACACCCCACTGGACCACATGTAGAGGCCGACGTCGGCCCGCTGGTTAGGAGCTCAGCGTGGAAAAATAGCAGCAAATATAAAGCCGTTTTTTGGTATTCATTGTTATTATAACGTTTTTGTGAACAAGGCAGTGGTAAAGTTTGTATTTTGTAAAATAGTTAAGGTTGAGGAGATCAAAGAATATATTTTTTTCGAAACAAATTGAAATGATCTTGCACTCTTGTGGATTGAGTGTATGGATGTAGACGAGGATTCAGCGAGCACACCGTTTGTAACCTTGACCTTTACTCCCCCCTAGCGTCACTTTCATTGAAGGCTCAGTCACCAGTCTGCAGGAGCAGAACGGCGGGGTGACCGGGGTGCGCTACAAGGACAAGCTAACAGGAGAAACTATGGTAAGACTCAGGACGATGCAGCTCCTTACAACCCGCTGGTCATTACAGTTCAATCCTTCTGTTACATGCAAACAAACACTTGGGAGTGGATACATAACGTGGAGAACTGTTTGTGATTTGCCTCCCAGGAAATCCATGCCGGGCTGACGGTGGTGGCTGATGGATGCTTCTCCAAATTCAGGAAAACTCTTGTGTCAGGGAAGGCGCAAATATCGTCCCATTTCGTGGGCTGCATCATGAAGGTACATGGTTCTTTAACTCTCCTGACCGACTCCATCAGCCTCATGCAGGGATTCCTTGGCTCACTTTAATTGGACATGTTTTGAACAGCATGCACCAACCGTGACACGGCTATTAATACACCTAATTTTATTTAGACAAACTGAATTATATTCAATGCAGTCTTTTGGACTGTTGATTTAAATCCAAACTGTTTTTTCAACAGTTGAGTTAGCTCGTTACAGTCCCTGGAGTTTATTACTCTGGTGTAGACCAGTACGCGACCCGACCCCGGATAACGGATGACGATGACGATGAGTTATATGTGTATATTCTACTGAGAGACGTCACTAGTGTAAACAAATCAGAGATTACAATGGCGAGAGCGGTCATATTGACTGCCTAAGCTTTAAACTTCACTACTTTATCTAAAGGACCTGTCTTCCCCTCCCGTCCAGGATTGTCCACAGTTCAAACCCAACCATGCTGAGCTGGTCCTGGGCAACCCAAGCCCTGTTCTCATCTACCAGATATCGTCCAGTGACACCAGAGTGCTGGTGGACATCAGGGGAGAGATGCCCCGCAACCTCACAGAGTACATGGCTGAGCGCGTGTACCCAGGGTTACCAGGTAACCACGGCAACAGCTCCTCCTGAGATCACACGAGGACCATCTGCTATGCGGTCACTCTTTAAGGAGATCAAGTCTTTGTCTTGAAGCAGTTTGAAAAAGATCTTGGTGGTTAAAAAGTTTATTATAGAAGATGTTTTTAAATTCTTCTGTTCTAAAGGTAAAGGTGTGAGTGCTACAATAGCACGCGCCTAGAGATTTGGATGTTAAAATAGTAATACACACAGTGTTGTGTAGGAGCCAGGAAGTTGCAATGGAAGCATTTGACATCACAACTTCATGACAGGACATCGCTTCACCAGCCTCTGCAAACCTTAATCTAGCACGTTGGCGGATCAATACATTTGGCTCCAAAACCAAAGGCATTTTCCCCCCTGTGTGTGTATGTGCTCGGCAGGCATGCTAGAAAAATCCATCTACTAAGACCAAGCGGAGTGAGTGAAATGATTTTCTGTATCGCTCTCTCTTTCTCTCTGTCTACATCCCTCTGTCCCAGAGCACATAAAGGAGCCTTTCATGGGGGCCTTACAGAACGACCGCCTCAGGTCCATGCCTGCCAGCTTCCTCCCGCCCTCCCCGGTCAACAAGCCAGGTACTAAAGGGGCAACGCTGTATGAGTCTCTGACTGTTACCTTAAGCAGGGCTTCTCAGCCGGGGGTCCCGAGCACATGTTGGGATCCCCCAACATGCAGATAGGGTCTCAGGAGATTTCCCACTTCAATCATACCGATCTTACATAACATAGGTTTAGTTATTTTGTATGGATTTCTATATATGTATATATATATTTTTTTTTTACAGTAAGGGGGTTAGGTTTTTCTTAAAGATTTTCTTTCTTTCAAAACCTTCCTAACAAAATTAACATCTTTGGGAATCAATGTGCGCTGGTCAGTACGGTGTTTGTGGACAAAATGAAAATTTCTTATCACACGGACAGAAAATGCTGTTGCTTACCTTTGTGGCAGGCATGTTCACTGAATTACTCATAGGCTCAGAATCTGCACAAAAAAAGTATTTTTTACAAATTATATTGGTAACAGATGTTTAAGTGAAGCCAAGGGAGATGCTAACGATGGATTGATTCCCCGGACAGGTTCTTCCTTAAAATAAATCAATAGGATCAAAATAAATACCCATGTTTGCCATAAACATTTTCCACACATAATCCTCATTGTTGAAACCTAAGGGCAAATTAACACAAAACGAAATCCCAGGTATTATATTACAGGCATCTCTTTGTCCTCCTCAGGGGTCCTTCTGCTGGGCGACGCCTACAACATGAGACACCCGCTCACAGGGGGGGGGATGAGCGTGGCTCTCAATGATGTCCAGATCTGGAGGAGGAGACTGCGGGACATCCCCGATCTCTATGACGACAGGGTCATGCTGCAGGTACAGGACACAACTCATTCAGTTGGCCGGGATGGCCTGAACGATATTGTCATATTACCGTAGTGACCCGAATATAAGATGAACATTTTTTGAGAATTTTCCAAGATCAAATCTGTTTTTTATAAAGAAAGTTCTTTTACTTGAAAATCATGATAATTAAAACACCCTCGCGTGAGGATAAGAACATCCAGGATGCTCTACTGTCCATACACAATGCGGGTAAATAACCTCCGCTAAGATCACAGAAGAGTTTGTGTGGAACTTAAGCGATATACAGGCAATTAGCAGTCAACTAATTTATGCCACTATTAAGTTGTGCGAGCACACCTTAATCTCCTTGCTCGCAAACAAGGTCTACTTGTTTGCAAGTAGAGTAGAGACTAAACAAAAACACTTGCTCTCAGAACAAGGTAACTGCTACAGCCCATCTCTTATGGGGAAAGGAAAGCAGCATAGAACCAGATGGAGTTGGTCAAATTAAAGTTATTTATTACCAGGAAGGAGTGAATGTATCTATTGACATTTAGAAATCTAGACTCTGAACATAAAACAACCCAACTTTTTCAGACACATTTCGAGAAACAATTCCTGGCCTTAAATTCGGGTCAATAAGGTATTCATTGCAATGTGGCTGCACGGCATTCCCTTGTCGCTGCCGGAATGTCGCACATCCCTGTTGCGTGGGAGCGAGAAGCAGCCCATCTAATTATGGGATGTACGTCGCATCAAATATGCCATGTCGCCATTCATCCCCTGGGCCCGAGGTGCGTGATGGCCAGACAACAAGTGATATAACACTGAACTCTTTTTTCGTTTATCCTCAATAGGCAAAGAAAAAATTCCACTGGGAACGCAAGTCATCACATTCCTTTGTGGTGAACGTGTTGGCCCAGGCCCTCTACGAGCTGTTTGCTGCCACCGACGGTCAGTATCTGCATATAGCCGGCGGGATCAACCCATCCAAGGGAATGATGGATATCTAAGATGGTTGCTGTTATTAAATCATTGTGTGTGGGGGATACGACACCTCATCCACTACCGGTGTCTAGCAATAGTAGTGCAGCAGCCAATCAGGTGCCTTATTTGAAAAAAACAGTCTGGAAAAAAAACAAACAATTGTGAGATGATTATGTCAAAACAAGACCATGAATCTGGCGAACTGTTAGTATTGAGCCTGATAAGAATAACCTCCTTGTTGGTTTTCTGTTTACTAGACTCTCTACATGAGCTGAGGAAGGCTTGCTTCCAGTACTTCCAGCTTGGGGGCGAGTGTGTTGCTGGGCCTATTGGACTTCTATCTGTGTAAGCATCTTATAATACTGATGTGTTCATTTCAAAGGTTTCCTCTTCATAACCTCTTGTTCGTAGTCGCGCCCACTGCCATATTTTCCTCATAACAATGTTTCAAAGCACTATAAATGTCAAATATCCGATATTCTGTGACTGAATGCGATCAATGTCATTATCATTGTAAGGAACCTTCAATGTGTGTATCTTTATGTTTTGACCAGGTTGTCTCCCAAGCCTCTAACCCTGATTGGCCACTTCTTCGCCGTGGCCATGTTTGCGATCTACGTCAACTTCAAGTCGGAGTCCTGGATCACCAAACCGCGGGCTGTGGTGAAGAGTGGAGTCATCCTGTACCGAGCCTGTACCGTTCTGTTTCCTCTCATCTACTCAGAATTCAAGTACCTGGTCTACTGACCAGAAAGTGCAAACCCGACCATTCCCCCATGAATATGAATATTCATTCACCCAACTTGACTTCGCCACATTATGACTGCACTGCTTTTTGGCAGATACTCATGCAAACACACCCCCCTTTTCTGTGTTAAAATGTGACGTCCAGTTAATTTATGGTTCTGCCTTCGCCAGTTATAGGTTTGTTTATACTAAACAAATACTCAAGAGACTGAGGTTTGGGCAGACGTTTTCAAAATGTCTGTCCTGCTCAATACAATGTTGAAAATGGGAGCCGCAATGTTACTGTCATTTTTGTAGCAATGCCTTTCATAGGCCTAATTGCACTTTGCTTTACAATGCTATGTTGTATTGCAGTGCACTTAAGCTTGCACCTTAACTTGTGATGAATTCCCAAATTACACCTGCCAAATGTACCTTGTAGGGCATGGAATATTCAATTATGAATTTTATCAAAATGATAAACTTTAGGTAAAACCACTTTTGTGCTGTACATTTTTATTGTATTGGATGTGATTATTTATAATCATTATTCATATTTTCTATCAATGATTGTCGGCAAGTGCTTTTCCACTCAGCCTTCCATTTTTTGAAAAGATACTTTTAATTGTGTGACATTTGGTTCATGTCAGCCTTTTGCGCATTCCTGCCTTTTCAAATGCATGTCTCTCAAATAATCTCCAAGATTGGTTGAGGGCAATAGATCTTAGGTTCTGATTGGTTGAGGGCGTTAGATCTGAGGTTCTGATTGATTCAGGGCGGTGGACTGGGGGTTCTGATTGGTTCAAGGTATTGCCGTGTGCAAGACTATAGGGGACAGTAATGCACTTTGCTAACCCACAGCTCAAGCTCTTAATTGTTTCCATTGGCTCTACAGTTCTGTACAGTATTTTTGTAATAAATTATCACTTGGTTCATTGCTTTTACCCATGACAACTGCTGGTGTCAAATTTTCCTCTGATTTACAGATTTAATAATTTAATGTGTCCCAGCGTTTGAGATGAATAAACGTTCCTATGGCAACAAGTGCTTCTGAGTGTGTGTGAAGTATGGGTCTGGAGTTGCTGGACAGAAATGGTACCCTATCATAATGATGTATTTGAGGACATTTAACAATGTCATGTTAATTGAACCATTGATCATAACCTCAGACCAGATAATATACGGTGTCGCGGTGACCCAGTGCAGGTGGAGCTGCTGGTTATCGTCTCTGAAGACCTGGGTTCAAGTACCGTCATCCTCTCAATGGAAGCCTAATGTAACTTTCTAAGGTAATGATGTCTTGTTAATTGTAATGCCAATTACAACCTTCCACCAGCTCACAGCCAGTGTCCAGGTTGTGCACGAGAGAGAGCGTGTTGGCAATCAACTCTTGAGACATGGGTTCAAGTCCTGTGAGGGAGTCTTTGAATATTAACATTGAAGACATTTTTTTTTTAAACTTTAACAACGTTGAATGATTTGCGATGTATCTAACCTCCCACCACATCACTACGAATGCCTTGTTACCCTCAGACCTTTCCACACCCCCATTGAGACAGCAGCTATGATTTTGAACATCCAGCAGGTTTTTGGTCGATGACCTGGAGGACACTTGGGGGCGCAGGAGATCAGAGATATAAGGGGAGGCCAATTGGGAGCCGGTTTAAAACAAACCGTGTAACACACAAATCAATACAATTTCGGGCTGGCAAACAGGGAAGAGCTGCAAGGTGACAAGGAGATACATTCTCTTTTTCTGGAGCTAGTGAGAATCGCAGCAGCAGACGTGTTAGGGAGGACATACTGAAACCAGTTATATAGTTACAGTAGATAAATGTATGGATCCCTTTTTCCAGGTCATGGGACGGTTAGATATTTGTTGACTTTGTTCTAAGAGGGGAAAACCTTGATTGAAATTCGGTTTCCATGGAGCCACTATCCACAGGACTTGGACCTTGGTGTCGAGAACCAATCAGCATGAGCTCAATCTGCTGTGCCATCAATTGGTTGCAGGTTATATCTGCCGTTCACATGAGTTACCTTTCCATAATGTCGTCATGTAAAGTTTCCATGGTGACCACTCTGAGGGCCTTGAACCCACGTCACCAGAACTGATTACAGCCCTCCCTGGTGACAGCAAACTAGCTCTAGTCTGAGATAATTGATATTGAGTGCATGTTTTCCTCACTTTCCATTTAACCTGTTCCAACCGTTGAATCGCTGAAGCTGCTTGACAGAGGCTCAAATCGGCTAAGAAATCGACTTGGGGAAATTCAGTGAATTATATTTTATATAATAAGAATCTAATAGATCTTGTATCTTAAAATGAAGGGAATAACACAAGGTAATTGTCCCTGGACAAATGAGCATACTATTGCTTATTTAACATGCCCTACTATGGGATGTGGTAGATAGCCTACTAAAATAAACTGAATATAAAATGCGCTCCCAAAAGAGGAAAAGGTACCCGTAGTTGTGTTTGGTTCCTTGTTTCCAAGTGTACCAACTTAAAATAGATTTATACATTTATTCAGACATCGTCAGGTCCTTGTTTAACTCGAACAAGGACCAGATATTAAACAAAACAAAAGTGTATTCCAGGTTACAACAATTTCAGCTTTATTGTTATTTATACATCACTGGATACATTGTACTCTTGTGAAATATCTGGAAAAACAAAAAAAGATCTGTATTGTGTGACTCTCCACAAGGACATACTGGTGTGGAAGACCAGGAAGGGTCTGGGGAGGAAATCTGCTCAGGACGATGGTTATGTACAAACTTCCCTTCAAAGAAGCATAACAGACTTACCGGAGACCACCAGAGGAACCAGGAGGGCCCCCCCCTCTCTCCCCACCCCCGCGCCTAGGAACAACCCTCTGTTTAGACACACAGCATTAGAGTACATCCCTATTGATATTGGGAGCAGCGAGCTTTCTACTAAAGTTGTAACATCGTTGTGATCAAATCAAAATAATACAAAATAAAAAAAGGACTGTACAGCTACTACTAAGAGAATCTAAGAACCCGGCAATGACACTTTTCACCAGATTAAAGTGCTAGAAGCAACCCACCAATCCACACTTTATATATATATATAGCATATGTATTTATATATATATTTATAGGAACAAATCTACTATTTTAACATTAATTTACAGGGTAATATACATTATATTCTAACAGCTGAAATATCAGCACAAATAGATCACTGTCACACTTAACAGCAATATATATATATGATTATATAAATCCATATATAATCATATATACCAATATATAATTGTCATATATGCATGTAAAACAGTTAGACCACGCCCCGGGCTTTTCAAATGATAACCAGAAAAGCGACGGTGTATCAAGACGTAGAAGCTATACAAGGTTCACTCCCGGGACAGAGCGGCGGCAGGCAGCGGCCAAAGTGCCGACAACCCGTGTTATTTGAGGTCACATGACAGTCATTTGCATATTCCACAGAAAGAAAGAAATCTATTGCAACACGTTACTGTCTACGAACAGTACACGCAGCTCCCCCCATAAGCTGGACTCGTACACGTACACCCACTGGACAACGTTACGACGATGGGCATTCGGAGTACAGCTGTGTGCTTTCAGAGATGGTGGTGGTGGTGGTGGCGGGGTGGACGTGAACGACAGGACTACAAATTCACAATACTCTATAGTCTAGCCTCTGAAGAATGAGCCTTCCCCTGGATGGAACGGCGGCCTCCCCATCTTCCCGTCCGATGCGTCCTTGCATTTGAAAGTGTTCCTGCTTGTGTTTGACCACAAACATGACTGACTTCTTTTTTTTTGTTTTTTTGACACAGCGCCTCAGACACGAAGTTACAACGGGGGTTGGATTTCACCAGCTTATGCATTTTTTTTTTTAGACGTCCCTCCCTGCCCTATATGCTTTTAGTTGTTTTTATAAATGGGGTTCTCCCTATATCAAGGCTGACACACACAGTGAGTAATATTCTATTGACTCGACATAGGTTGTCGTTTTTTTAAAAAGAGGTTAAGGAGGGGTGGGGGGATATGGGGAGGGAGAGGCTCCTTGAGGTTCTGTGTAGTACACATACAGAATCCAGGTCGACGCAGGGTGCATGTCCCTGACCTGAGCCATGGCCACCACCGGTCGCACCACCGCGCCTCGGACGGGGAGCAGCAGTCAGACGGCCGCAACCGCCATCCCTCTTCATCTAGTCCTTTAGTTTTACCCTGATTTTCCCTGCTTTACACACGCACACGCACACACACACCGCCCCCCCCCCGCCCCCTGCTAGTCTTCAAAGATGCTGCACAAGGCCGTAACAAGATACACACATTAGGTAAGTTTTCACAAAGAGAGGAAAAACAAAAAGGTAACGTCGAGCTCCGTAAGTAACTGCAGGAGTAACGTGCCTCCGATAGGCTGGCCAGCCGCCCGGAGGGGGCCGGTCCAGTTAGTCCACATCTCGTCCGTGTTCTTAGGAGGAAGTCTCCCTGTGAATTAGTCCTCCTATACCCCCAAAACTTTGAATTTGAACCCTCCCTCTCTTTCTCCCCCTCTCTCTTTCTCTCTCTCCCTCTCCTCCCTCTGGCTTGGGGCGCGGTTTACTCAAAGGCCCAGATCTCTATTTCCTGCACGTAGAAATCCTCCTTTTTGGAGAGCATGGGGTTCCCGAAGGTTTTGCAGGAGTGGCTCCTGCCGTGGTAGAGGTCTCCGTCCAGCCATAGACCAAACTCACCACTAGAGGGAGCAAGAAACACTCATTAAGTCACACATCAGCCGAGCCAGGAACCAATAGCAGCAACAACAATTGGGAAAAGAATAAAACATTTTCTTGCCATTTAGAATTTATCAGCTTGAGGGACCTTGCGATTTATATTGTACAACTGGTCTCCTCAACCTGTAATTAACTATTAAAGTCAAACAATGCAAGCCAAAATGCTTTCCAAATCATTAAATGGGCTGCCATTAGAGAGATTACAAATTAAATGGAAAGGGCCTTCAAAGCTGCCTTACACTTCATAAGAAGTTGAGTGAAAAGGCGTCCGGGATCCTTGATTCAAAATTCAAGGACACGATGCGCTGAAAGTCATACCTTATCATCAGATTCAATTAAGGCAAATGCTAATCTGCTTTATGTTGCCTTCTCTATAATTGCTTCCCGGCAGCCGTCTGATACGGGCATAAGCAAGCTGCTCATAACGCCTTACCTTCCTCCACCGAAGGCCAAGGAGTCCATGTCTCCTTTGATGAAGAACATGTTGTCACCTGTCCACTTGAACACCTGCACACGGGACACAGCATTAGTAACGTACGAAAGAGCTCATGTCATGTGTGCATAACATGGGCGTCATTGTCCTTTTCCCACGGCAACATTTTTAAAGCTAGGGTAGGCAATTTATCTCAGAAGCTTCTTTTGTCATATTTGTTGAAATTATCGACAGCATAACCAAATCAAATGGTCCAAAACCAGACGAATCCTGTATCTCTGGCGAACGCATGCCTTTAGCATTGATCGAACCGTTGTTCAATCATTTAATTTGGCCTGAATGAAACTATTGGATGGCCTACCTGTCTGTCTACATACCTACTCTGATACCTGCGCACACTCTGCCTGTGCACTTATTGATCATGGCTGATTCTTCCACAAGGCTAGGCACATCTATTGCTAAAGCAAGCGAGCTAGTCACATGTTTTTGGAGAGTTACCTCAGAGGGAGTTACCTCAGAGAAAATCAAGATTTCTCTGGCTGGTTTACACCATACCCCAAGTTCCCTACCCTAGCTATAGTTCAGTTGAGGGTAGACCATAGGACAATATGGCTTATTGCACAGACTTCTGATTATTTTGTTTCCCAAAGTCTCAGAAACTTCCACACCATATAAAGCTATGTAATTAAGGTTTGGATTGAAACATTATGTGGGAAGTAGAGCCGGATGAAACGCAATTAAATGGAGATAACAAGTTATTTGCAGGGGCTTGACAGCTCAGTGGCTCAGCTCAGGAGTTCCAACTCGTGACTACATATACTAAGCGTGTTCCCCAAATATGCTCAGCCTACCTGTAGGCCTCCAATAGCCAGGTGCCGAAGCCCTGAAGGGACTGTCCCTGATACCTTTGCGGTGGTAAGCAACAACGGCTTTGTCTCGGCCACATCACAACCCGTTGTACATTATTTTCCAACAACAGTACACCTGGAGCGGATTAATTTACTTATACCAGTTAGCGACAAAGAGCAGACATTAGCTATTTTAATCTATAATATTATTGTTTTTTTACTGACATACTGAAATGTACGATTCTTCTGCGGTGCTTTCAGGATATTGTTTTAGCATTGTCAAGTAAAAACCTGGTTGCTAGTTCTGTTTGAGCGTGGTTGTTAATGTTTGATTGCTAGTGCTTTGATATAGAACTGTTAAAAGGCAGATTCGTCCCGTTATGGCAACATAATGCACACACCCGTGGAACATTATTGATCCCAATCGGGATGAAGTATTTAACAATGCTGTGGTGTAACTAACTTGGATAAATGACAAGGAAATGATAAGCATAATGACATGTCATAGTAAACAGTGGACCATGTTGATAGTGGACCATGTTGCAGAGAATATTGAGAAATTACTAAAGGAGCTGGATTATCAGGATTTTTTCAGTAAGATTAACTAAAACATGCTGGTTGGGATGCATGGTCTCAGACACTACTGGCCTATTAGTGGTCACAGAAACAAAGGAAAGGTCTCCCCCCCCCCCCCCCCACTCCCCACACCCCATAACAGGCTGGACGGGAGAACTCTCCAAGTCCCTCCATGATTACGCACATTTTTATACTGTAAATGGATATTTTATATTATATGGAGTGTTTTCCCTGGCCGTGTGAGTTCTACGGTCTGAGTCTGTAGATGTGATTAAGGACTTTATGAATAAACTTGTGTAGACAACACAAATAATAAACACTATGCATTATGAAAGAGTCTGATAGCTGATGTCTAACTCTGCATAAATGTTGATATTAATATGTTAAAAGTTACACGTTTTCTAAGAATCTTTTAAACAAAGACAGTGAAAATGGTAACTTAAATACAGGGGATCCACCCTTGTCGCACATAGAACGTCTCACGGTACAAGAGGTTGTTCCAATCATAGACCGATGCAGTCAATGACACGGAGACGCAACATTAAGCGTGCCGCAGGGTATTCAGTTTGATGATATTCACTTAAAAAAAGTTTGAAAAGGGACATTTTCGTTCAAATTAGTCTCATTCCAAAGACGTTTCGCCCGACTGGGGGAAAACAAACCACAGAAAACGCCACATTAAAAGTATTGTACCACATACCTCAAACTCTGGGTTGAAGGAGAACAGGAAGGTCTCCCCGGTGCCGTAGAAGCCGTCGCTCACCTTGAACGGCTCGGAGGCCAGCGCGCCAAACACCTGGGGCGGGAAACAACAGAGCGCAAACACGCTCAACACGGACATCGACATCAACAGCAGGTGTCCTTTTCTCCTGCGGAACCCAAGGCCCATGGTACGCCCCTTGGCCTGCCCTCAGCCCAGCAGCAGCACACCGTGCGCCCTCACCTGTCCGTCGCTGTCCTTGATGACCATGAGGACGGGCGTGTCCTGGCCCTGCATGGCCCGGTACAGGGACTTGATGCTCATGCCGTGCTTGGACGTGCCGAACGCGAGCGTCCACGGGTAGCCGATGGTCCGCGGGGGCAGGTTCCTGGCCAACTGCGGGACGAGAAACACTCATGGTTGAATGTTGTACTTGAACCATATCTTGCACGTATACAGCCTGAAGGCACAATAAAGTCACATACAGCTTTGCCAGATCTGGGTTGGGTTCTGGGTGCGGCCAGCAGAACTCCTGACGATGACCATTCAATGCTCAGCACAACAACATTTACAGCACAATGAGCGATTCATTGAACAACATTTAAGAAAAGAAGGAAGGAAGCGGTAAGGTAGGGGCAGTCAAGAGGGCCAAATAAAAAATGGGTTTAAAAAATGAAATAAAAAGGCCAAAGCCATCAGTGCTCAATTACGTCTGCAGTGACCTTTTAACACGGGCGCCTTTTAAAGGGGAGTAACGGGGCCCTGTGTACGGAGAGCCGTCTCTCAGGAGAAACAAAGGGTGCACCGCTCCCTGGGAGACACAGCCTTTCCTACCGCTGGTAGACAGACGGATTAAAAGGGCAGGAGGGCGCGTGGGGAGATAGCACGGAGCCAGCCATAAAGCCCACTGGAGCGGTGCGAGAGGCACACCAGAGCATGTGCTAAAGTAGATTCTCAGAGTACGGCCAACCTTGCCTAAGAACACAATATGAAAAATTGACTTTCAGGGCAGAACAAGGCCCGTATAAAGCAGCACTGCGTGTTCATTGTTTTTATCCCAGTTGTTTATGGCTGCGAATAAATTCCTAGCATTCTTTACACATGACTTTCTGCCTTTCCTGCAGCCTCAGCATACCCTCCACTAGGTAGAGCAGCATCAGCTATGTAATTAGACTGGGGGCAGAGAGAGAGCGAGATTGTGGAAAAAGCTGAACGAACAGGCTCATGACCCAATGAGCACCTTACTTGCACCAGCATTAAGCTGTGCCCGGCCAGTCTAGAGCCAGGTCCATTACTCACAGTGATTTAAGGACGTGGCATATTGGCTATCTACCTGTCAATACACCAAAAGGGACTCCGTTTGACAACTATATGTTGGCCTTGCTGATACGTTTGTTTTTTATTAAATCTATAATAACAGACTAGAAGCTTTCTCCAGCTCAACATTTACATTATACTCTATTGTCTCCAACTTCCAAGTGGCTGAAAAAACATACAATATGCAAAATTAGTGATTTCAAGCTAGCTCTAGTCTAAATATTGAAAACAAAAACGCTGCACAAAGCTGCAGAGGCGGAGCAATTAATCTAGGTGACAAGCTTTAAAGTTTGTGTCTACGTGACGGCATGCTTTTGAGAGTACATTTTCTGGCAAAACCTTTTTTGCATATTGTACCTTTTGAGCTAAGCCAAACACCTCTATATCTAGCTCCAACTACTACATACCTCGAGCTGATTGTTGGATTGTTGAATAACTCCTCATCTCCAATCCCAGTCTTTAAACAACTCCGAGCTGCATGTGAGGGCAGGTGTGAAGGGGTTGACACAAGGGGCCATACCTTTTCTATCTGCTCGGCCTCCAGCAGGTCGCTAGGTTCACTGAGGTTGGGCTTGAAGGTCTCTGGCTCCAGCTCCGTTTTGATGGACGTGCCATGGTGTGAGTTGGCCTCCTCCTTGGTGGTGATCTGCCATGGGGAACCAATATCAGTCAGAGGAGTCAGAGACAGCCGGGCACCAGACCTCACAGAGAGGACGATTGGATCGGAAGAACCTTCCAAAGGGAATTCTTACAGAGCGAGAAGAATTCTCTCTTTTATTTTTGACAATCTGTCCAATCCAAAGATTGTCAAAATAAGAAAGACTTTAAGTTTCCAGAATAAAACTCAATTCGTTTAAATTTTGGTTTAATTTAAAAAAAATCTATTCAATTTCAGAAGTAGATGCTGGAGAAACTGAGAAAGGCCATGAACAATAACCTTTTACAAATGAATAATCAAAAGATTAAGGTTGGCGGAGATACCCTTTGGCTGAAATTAGAAATGAGCTTGAAACCGCACCCTTAACAGGAGCAATGATTTGTAAACAGCGAATGAAGGTGACAGTGACAGGTCTAGGGCGAACATTCACCACATGGTGCATCTGGCTTGCCCAGGGAATCCAAGGCTCCATCCTTTACCTTTTAATAATATTTTATTTTTTCAGTTCGTTCTTTAGGAAGAGCATAGGAAGCAGCTTTTGCCTGCTCCACGGCCACTAGGAAATCCTAGAATTTGAATGATATCTTTCTTTCCTCTTGCCTAACGCCAGATGACTAGGTCTGGCTTGGCAGATGCAAGGGAGTGGCCAGTCCCGTGTCTGGCAAGGGGAACAAATGCAAAGTGAATAGGAAAACCAATCCAATAAATTATTTGTGCGCCGGCGCTCGAGATTTCCTTTGGGGTTGTTTATCTTTCTCCATAACCAGGCTTGATTGTGAAGCGCTTCGCCCGGGGTTGGCATGGGGGGTGTCTCACGTTACAGTCCTCACCGAATCAGGGCCTAGCTGCATTGTTCTTTAGTAAACTATCCATCTCACCGTCAATGGAGTCTCACTTCTCTCATCGACCCCCCGTCCCCCACCTCTCTTCCATTCATCCATCATTCCATTCTCTGTCTGGTAGCCATGGACCCCGCTCCTGAATCCACCGCTCGTTTGAGCACAATAGCGGACTTGGTTTGTACAGGGACAAGCAAGAGACAAGCGACAGACAGGATGACCCTGATTGGCTGCAGTTTCACATTTCAAATCAAATCTGTTAATAAAATTAGGCTTAGGATAGCCTACCACATAGATAAATGACCATGTCGACAACGGTTAAGATGTGAACATGAGGACTGCAACATCAGAGCAGAGCCAAAGGGACAGTGTGTTAGTATGAGTGTTGGTGGTCAATGTAGGGCTGGGCTTGGCTACACGGAGCAGAGATGGTCGGGTAGTTAGGGCTCATCAGGGCACCTGAAGTCGTTTGCAGAGTGAGCGCAGATCTTCGCTGTTTAGCGCATCGATCCTACGGTGGTACTCCGTCAGAGACACTACCTGGTAGTACAAAAGACAGGGACAGGAGCAACATGAAACTCTGCCGAGTGCTTATCTTCGTTTAGTGGGGGATAAAAGGAAGGGGAGGAGGGGTTAACAGCAGAATGTGCAGTGCATTTGCTGTTTGGCAAATTGCTTGTAAAAGTGTGTCAATTTGAAATAACAATGAAAGAAAGGAGGGAGTTTAGAAGTGTTCTTGCTTTTTTTTTTTTTTAAAGCAGGTGAGTCCAAGGCTGGACCTAGTTTCAACCCTGAAAAATGGGTTTCAGTTGTTGTGACAGGACAAGGCTGTAGTCCACAGTGCAGATAATCCGACGGCATCCAAGAGTCCCCAGGCCGTTATGCATGTTTGTGTAATATGTTCACCATGCCAACAAGTTGATCTGTAGTGTGCAGCAACCACTCAGCACAAGTCCTGCCCTCACAGAACACTGGTTTCCTACTTCCTGTGAATATAACTAGCCTACAAATCAAGAAAACTTTCCTCACAAGTGACAAGACATTTACCACTGACTCTTACACAGCCAAATTCTACAACCCACACAAGGAATTATACCCTGTTGAGATGCATCAGCAAGTCCACATAATGTGAATATTGCACATAATGCAAATATTCCCCAGCACAAAGACACACAAATGAGCAAATGTACCATGCTCAGGCCGTTTACGCATACATTTCTCTTAGCAGTTCACAGAGCTCTGGTTAATATATCAGGCAGATATGGAGTAAAGCAAGTTAAATGAATGACTCAAAAGCTCAAAGCCAAGCCCTACATCCACTCAAGCTTTTGATAAGTTACTTTCACCTCCGCTTGATAGCGGTCAATAATGTAGCAGAAAGAGCAAAACGTATCTAATTCTTATAAAAAAAAAAGGTCCTACAAATACAGTGATGCTAGTCGCGTTAACTGGGACTGGGACACATTAATGTAATACCAGGTTGCCAAAGACAAACCTCCAATTTACGTACATTTTATGAACAAACTTAGTATCTTAACCATGCCTCTGAATTTCATGAATATGTTCTCAGTTTACCAGGATTCTGTAATTAGTCAAAAATCCAGGCTGCATTCAGCCCAAAATGTGAACCACAAATCGCGCATAGTATTATTATTACACCTACTCTTCCAAAAGGTATTCGGAAATTAGTAATAGCAACATCATTCAGGGACCTACACACGGTTTTCCCCAAATTCAACCTTTTGCCAGAAAGTCATCGTGTTATTAACCTGCTCTCCCCAAACGTACAGGAATGTCTGAGCGGGTTACAGCTCTACCCCGCCAGGAGACACCATGTCGTCCACGCGGACCGGGACAGTGTCTGCCTGCTGCGACCCCGGGAACTTGAATCAAAAACTGTTACCAAATGTTTGCTATGGGGGGGGGGGGGGGGGACCGTGGGATCCACAAGGACGGTGTATGATCACGACAATAATCCGGACTTTTTGTGTCACGAATGAGCAGCAGTGAGGCTAATAATGCATCATAAAACACCAGCTGTTTGGTCAGGTCTGACCTCGGCTAACATGCTAGCAGGCGCGTTTACCAGTGTGCTAACAACAACAACAACAACAACAACAACAACACAAACACAACGTTGGATATTCTTTACAACTTACATGATATGTATACTTGGGGGTCAGAGGTTCTTCTTGAACCTTCACCCGTCTAGAAAACATGTCTTGCTTTCAGCACTAGTGTAGAGCCGTGATGTCTCATTACAAGTTTTTTTTTTGAAGTAATTCCAAAGGGCCGTGCGCCACAAACTGTGCCTCGTGTGCACTAAAATAGAATACTTTTTCACCACTGTGGCTGTTCGGATGATGTGTAAGACATCGGCAACAACCAATGACAGCATGGCAAAAGAGTGACACCAGACGCCGATTGGATAAAAAGATTGCTCACTTTCAACAACAAGAGGGATTTAAAGAAACAGCAGCCTTTTATCAAACATGTTAATAGGGAGTAGTCTGCCAACACGCAGATTCACCTTAGATACAATTTATATATTTTTTGTTGAATATAATTTGCCGTTGCATAACAAACAATCCTTAAATTCTACAAGGCTTATTCTGTGATGTTCAAGATTCATGTTTGATCAAAGTAAACAAGCTGGTGTCTATTTACTTATTCAAATGTGGAAGATCAGGTAGCATCCAGCTGGACAGCCAGTCTCAGGGAAAACAAATCATTCCACTTTGTTTCCTCCATGACTGATTTACATTAATATTTCACTCCACAGGTACCAAATGCATTATATCCATTTCTTTACCAACAAAATCCTTCTCATTTAGCCCTTGCACAACCTATCAAATAATACCACGGGCAAGCCGTCTACCCAGTATACAGCAACACAGCCACAATGTGCATCCCTAAATCAAACTCTACACCTTCGCTACATAAACACTGCGAGAAACAATGACAACATAATAGAGACGGTAGAAGATTTAATCTTCAGTTTATCCGAAAAAAATAAATAAATCTAATTTGTGTAAATGGTCTATCATTTTGATACAGTTTTGCTCTGTTTAGCCATAGAAAATATATCCAGTGGCTTACGAGACAGAGAACTAACGAATAAATGCAACAACAAAACGGCACACTAACTCATGAAAAACAAATTACACAAACATGCAGAGAGCTTCGGTTGCAACTTGACTGAAGTGAACACATTTCCAAGAGAAGGAAATCGTGTACAGAAATGACACACAACATTGACACACTTTTACACACAATTTTGCACTGATACATTGACACTTCAAACATACAGAACGAAAGCATGTTGCAATAACAAGCTAGTGATGGTAAAAAAAAAAGACACACAATTTGATTTACAATTACACTGTGCATGAATCCATAAGAAAGATAAATTAACTGACAATTAAGCACTAGACAGATGCATCACTAAACACTACAAATATGAACACAACAGTTTCAGATTCACAGGCATGGATTAATCTCAATTATTGATCCCTGAGGGTGCATGTGGGCATGTATATATTATGTTGTCGACTTAAATTATTTTAAAATGCTCTTGTGTTGGGACATCTTGAGCATAGAGCTATTCCTAATCCATGCCATACAAAAAACATTAAGACGGTACGACACAGCTACATTGAAGAAAAAAAAAACATTGCCTACCTCCCACTCTTTCACATTGATATCAGTGACGGGCTCTTCTGCAGCCTTCTCAGAATCCTGGTTCTTTTTAACCACCCTGAACCCTGGCTCTCGGCCCACCCCCCTCACCCCTTCCCCATACATGTCCGGGCTCCACTGGATGAAGAAGACGTACAGGTGCTCAGACCTGCAGGAGAAGCAGACAGGGGGTACAATGAAGGTATTCACTGACCATTTGGAACTTGAGATAGCCCCATGATAGCTCTATACCACCGAGTATACTAAAGCACATTGAAACACCACAGTGGAGTGCAATCAAAAGTTATTTAGCAAGCAGAAAGCTTGAAAGACTGTAGAAAATAGGTCAATTGTCAATACATGTATTAGAAAGCAGAGAAACATTTATTCATATTTTCCTTATGGTCACTATTATTGTAATTCCTATTGGTATTACAATAATAGTATTATCACTGGTATTGTCACTGTAGTCTGCATATTTCCAAGCAACGGTTTCCTGTGAAACAGTATTTATATGCACGCGAGTGAAGTAAATCAATAAGTGAATGAATGTCACGTGGTTCTGTCTTGGGGAAAAGCCCATGTCAAATACATTGCACTTTCCCCAGGTGTAAGGTGTCGTAGCCTAGCAACGGGTTGGTGACAACAAGATGACTAATCAGGGCTCACAGCAGAGAGAGCATTTTCCAGTATCCTTGCGATAGGAGCTAGTGGTCTGGCAGCGGTATGCATAAGCGGTTGTGCACACAAACACACACACGTAACAGAATTACAATAATTTGTAACATGCAGGACATTATAAATGGGGTGTCTGTTTAAGATTCTCAGATGACGCCTGACGTTATCTTCTCTATCCCTAGCGCCCTGTCCCCCCTCTCCATGTGGCCAACAGAGCGAACAAAGACTCCAGTATGCTGCAGCCGTTCAGTAGGACTCAGCTGTGCAAATCAATTTGGCTTTTGTGTTTATGGGCTTCTCAGAAAATGAAATGATCGAATTAAGCAATTGGGACTAATTCAAAAGCAAAACATATTAATATGAGTCAATATCTCCCTGCAATGAGTCATTGCTAAGGGTGATAACCTAATTGTGAACACTTCTGATTTGCCAAGCATCCGGATCACAGCAAAGCCTAAAATGGAAAGTCCAATAAATCAGTTGAGTTCATAAAAACTAAATGTTGCCTGTGAAAAATCTTCAGTGGCATGGTTAACCTTCTTCCATGGACACCAAGAACCATTGCTCAGATAATTTGCATTGCTCGATCATCTAGTGGGCCAACACAGAGTGTGGGACTGTTCCCCTGCAGAGTGGATGAATAATGAATTGTGGTGGTGTCTGGCTTTGTCAGCACAGGGAAATGGGCAGGCAAGAAGAGGCAAATGGGTGCCAGGCTCCACAAAGAATGCATTTTGGATAGATTCTTTACATATTAAAAAGAGAGGATGTGCCAGATCACAAACTGCTGATGAGTAGCCTGTAAAAAGATTTTTTTTAAGGGATTTTTTGTTTTATTTTGCCCTGTATCTAGATCTAGGATAAGCTGCAGTTAGCAATAGGGCCACCATTTTTAGGCCAGGAGGACATGCTGTAAATAGTCTATATAGCGTCTAGTGCTCAAACTGACCTCTCCTGTGGCACTGAGAACCAGTACTCATGCTTCTTGCCCTGCTGGGCATACTGCTGCATGGAGGCGCTGGCGTTGGATATAAACGTCTTCTTCATGGGCTTCCCCACACGCAGACACAGGAACTTGTGAGAGCGAGGGTTTCGTCTCTCCACTGATCCTTGTATGGGGGAAAAAAGGAATACAGTAATTTCTTAGAGAAAGTCATGCAACGCCGCATTGACACATGACAATGCATCCTCATCGTCAGTGGTGCATTGGGGATTAATAAACATAATGACGGCAAGAGGAATACAAATACATGCATATATATTTCCTTTTCGAAATAATTTATTAATTCAGCGTGTGAGGCGGTGTATTTTTCCATGAGGCTGCGGTTGCTTGTGTGGGCTGAGCTAATATGCTCAGAATAAAGGGTGACCCTGCTGTGCAGCCGAGAAATACAAGTGGATATCACAGCCCCCTTTTCTCTGTTGGGCAATAATTGCCAGAGACATAAATAACTAAACTTTAACTCTAAGCTGCGTTTCTCTCATCACTCGGGGGGAGAAGGAACAACTTTAGCTACAACATTGCTATCTAAGCCAGTACAAATGAAAGTGAGCAATCAGATAACAAGGCAAAGATTAGGCCAACCAGAAGGCGATTGAAGCAAGGTTAAAGCCTGGGAGCGAGGGAGGGAGGGAGGGAGGGAGTGGAAATCTGACTTTGTTCTCCATTGGCGTTTGGGAATTTAGCATTTACCGCCTCACACATAAAGCCACCCAGGAGAAAAGAGTTTTGTGGGTGTTTTGATGATGGGTTTAAACATTAGCATACAACACCTTCCCCCTCCCCCCACCTCATCTGGTAGAAGGTGTATTTGTACCCTTCTGGCGTTTGATAGGCTTTAGCTTATCGGCTGCAGGTAGGCACGCAACGCTGCAACCTGCGGTGCAAGGCATCAAAGAGCCGTACAAACCCCTCATTTAAAGCCCGCCTCGCACTGACAAAGTGATGTCAACACAGACACTGCCGTTTCCCTTCCTCTCAGGATGCCAATTGCTAGCGATGAGGCACAAAGGAGATTGGTAAAGGTTATCAGGGAGCAGCAGGAGGGATGTGATCCTGACGGAGCCGGGGAAGGCGGACAGGGCTTGGCTTTGATTGTGGAGGTTGGCGGAGAACACCTCGACGTTGTTGGGCGATGGGTTAGCTGTGATGTTGGAGCAAGTCATCCTAAAATGTAACCGAGAGGGGTGGGAAGAACACACAAAAAGTGCACTACTGGCCACTACTGTGAGCGTTGATCAGGGGCGACCTGTGTGACGGTGCAGTGCATTCTGAGCCACTGAAAAGTGGGCGGAGCCGAGAGTGCAATTACCCTCTGCGGCGCTCTGAGGGCCCTCCTTCTCCGTGGGCTCCACTGTGTCCTTGTGTTCCCCAGCCCGCTGCACCGAGTCCGTAGCGCCCTCGCTGCAGGCTCCCTCTTGGCTGGTTGGGGGCTCGCCGGCGCCGGGCTCGGCCGAGCTCTCGGACCCGGGGCGCGACGAGCCGTCGCCGCTCCCCCGGGCCTGGCTGGTGGGGCCGCTCGCAGCGCCGGCGGCGGGTGTGCTTGCTGTGCCCTCTAGACTGTGCTGCTTGGACACCGTAGGAGAGTGGGCCTGGGGTTCTGCTGCAGTGTTTGGGGGAATGTCCTCCACGGGGGCCGAAGCCTTCGCCGGCTCGCTGGCCGACCCGTCTCCGCCCTGGGCGGCAGAGGGGGGGGCGATGGCCAGCTGGGTGACGGTCTGCACCGACTCGGTGGAGGCGCCGGAGGACTTGTCCATCAGGCAGAGGCCGTCGCTGGACGCCTGGTGCTCCTCCTCGCGGATGGGCGACAGCTCCGACTCGGTGAACACGTCCTCGGAGACAGAGCCCTCGGTGCTGCGCGGCGCCGTGCTGCCGCCGCTGTCGTTGGCCCCAGGCTCCCGGGGGGGCGCCTCGCCGTCCGTCAGCTGGGAGGGGTGTCTCTCCGCCGGCATCGGCTCCAGGTCACTGAGAGAGTCAGAGAGTTGAGCGGATGTCAAAGTCAAAGTCAGCTTTATTGTCAATGTTTGTCGACAAACAGAGGAGTCTATATCGCGTTTGTCTCCGACCCACGGTGCAATAAGGAGAAAATGAGCTTAAGTAAAATAAGAAATATGAACAATTAATAAATTCTTAATTTAGTGCAAAGGTAAAGAAAAACAAACGGTGTATATAAAATAAACTTAAAAAAAGTAAATAGATTGAAATATGCAATATGAGTGAATATGAATATGAATATGGTGAGAACCTACAAAAACTGAACCAAAATCAATGTGATGGATATCGTTTTGATTCATCTGTAGAGAAAAAGATGACAGGAGCGAGAAGACAGTAGGCTCAAATTAGGGACAGCGTTGGTGATTAAGAGAGGGAGAGAGAAGTGAAGGGAATAGCAGGCAGCTGAGGTAACAGCTGGGTCTGACAAAGAAAATAATCACTTGTTATTCCAATAGCTGCTCTGGGGTAATGCTCCACCTAAATATAGGAATAGCCTGTTGGCCCAGTCAACAATGCATGAGACACACACACAATACACACACACATGCGTACGCGCACACACACAAATACAACTAGGATAAACACATACACACACACACACACACATGGCATGAACAAATTTAGCATGACTCAAAACTTTACACGTTGAGCGTATCATAGACGCCTCTAATGTGTCTGTTCCCTGCACCGCATTTAAAACCAAATGGGTGAGCAGTTGCAACGTGGGAGGCTGAAAGCATACTTCATTAACCCCTGGCTCTAATTGCCACTTCCATTTTATTTTGGCATGGGGAAGAAGACAGAATAAACTGTTGGATGTCCGCTGATGCAATCTCAGTCATCTGCGGACATGCTCAAGTGTTTACATCATGGAGTGCGGCGTATTGGGAAAAGAGAGAGACAAAGAGACAGGTGATGTATGTGAATGAGACTGTAAATCATATTTTATCTACACTGATAGAAAGGGAGGAGGGTGGGGGATTTGGCGTTGCCGTGAACAGTCAAATAATTTGACTGCATGTTGTTCATTATTGTGAGAGCTTACTCAATGTGCTTTAAGACACACTGAGTCAAAACACCACAGCCGTGCCAAACAGACGCAGTGTTATAGAATCTTCGCTTCCAAAATAGACGTAAATCATAGTCCTATGATTAAATTTTTTTGTTTGCGCTACAAATATTAACCGAATTCCACACCCCGTGTGCTTGGCCCTTTGGACATGTTTCGTTCAAAAGCATGTTTCGTATTTCCTACCCGACCGCGCCGTCTCTGATCTTGGCGTCGGTGATCTCCTTGAAGATGGCGGCTGACTGCACCTCCTCCAGGGGACACATGATGCCATACTCCTCACAGCCGTGGGCCAGTACCAGGGGGTCCATACGCTGGGGGTCGAACATGATGTTGTTGGGCGTGACCAGCAGCACGCCGTTCACCGCGCCCTGGGGGTGGCGGGATGATGGGTGAAGCACGCAGATTGGGAGGGGGGCCAGACAAAAAAGAATAATTATAGTTTGTAATATTCAGAACAAATTGGGTTAAATAACAGCACGAGGGCCGTGGCGAGGAGTGGTGCTGATTCCAAGTGGAGTCAATCGAGACGATGACGCTATACGGTTCGTGGCTCACCTTGCCATCTGTGATGTACTTGCAGTTGATCTTCAGGAACTTCTCTGTCAGGGCCTCCTCCTCCTCAGAGGTAGACGACACCACCCGGCCGTGGCGCAGGGCCGAAAACACTGGGGGGTGGACTCCTTCTGGTCTGGGGGGGCCATCCGAGTCCTGAACACACAGAGACCGGGCGAAGATGTTGCCAAAGAAAGGGAAAAACTAAACCAAAACAGAATTTATGTGTACATTGGGAATGGAGTGGCAGGGATAGCAGCTTGACCTGTGAGATAAATGAATGAATTAGAACATTTCCTCTGTTTATAGAAAAAACAATGGTAAATAAAAGGTAACTCAATGGTGATTGAGCCAATGGGCCACTGACGAAAGCCCTTGGATTTTAAGTATTATAAATGTAACAAACTGGGTGTTGGTGGCGACATTGTTTGCATCTCTGGGAAAGATTAGCACTTATCGCCAAAGGCACCCCAGGAGAGATGGAAACAGTTATATTTGAGATTGCAACATCAAATTAGATTATACCCCAAGGCTTTTTTACTTCAGTTATGAAATGTTCTTTTACAAAAATTAGAAGAGTGCAAAAAGGAAAAACAAGTGAAACACCCATCCCTGTTTATGCAAGGCTTAGAAGAAACTCCACAGTGCTAAAACTTGAAATATCTGAACTTTTGGCATGAAAACTGGTTATGTATGGAATACATAAAACATGCTTCAACTAGGTCCATACAGTGCAACAAACAACTGTAAATGCAAATCTTATTCAATCCGGATTAGATATAAGGAATCTCTACCTAGCAACTTTCTTTTTACTGGATTGGGATTTAAACTTTTGCAGATCAGCATAACAACCCTATGGTGAACTCAACCCACAGAGGAGTCAACCCCCAGACGACTTTGGGGAACTAAGCACCACTTTTGACAAAAAGGGGACAAGTTTGCATGCCTGGGGCTTGGCTTAAAATGCAAAACAAATCAACATTGTTTGCATCACGAGAGAGACACAAAGCAGAGGTCACGTGAAGACGTCAGTCTTCACAGATACTTTATACAGCACAACTATTAGCTCAGAGGAGGGCTAATGTAAAATTAATCAATTCACCTATCATTGTCTGTGATAAATAGGGGCAATTAGCAAGAATATAATCATACCCTTTCGGAGCGTTAAGCATAATGTTCTCCTTGTCTGGTTAGCAGTGTTTTAATGAAAACTGACGAGGCCATACAGAATGAATTCATAAGCCATACAAATATGGCATATAGTCTCCGTCAAAAGGGAAACCACAGATCTTGTTTTATATTCAATACCACCTAAAGCATTATCCTTAAACCAATATTGGCACAATGCATTGCCAATGGGGTTGTGTGAGGTTAGCCAGCCTACCCGATGAACCAAAATCCTATTTTAAAACACTAGTGCACATAAGGGATCTGAAAGCTTTTTTATCCGTTACCCCCCCCCCCCCCCCCCCCCCCCCCCCCCCCCCAAAACACTGTATGCACTAGGAACAAGCGTGTGCCACCTTGAACATCATTTAATGGCTGCACAGAGTAAGCCATCAAACTGGCAGCTCGACACTCCTTCAACAGCTTTATTATTCTGTGTTTCCATACCAGCCGGTTACAGTAAAGAAAAACATACAAGTCTACTGTAGACATAACAAAAAAAAAGCCATTTCAACCTATTCACCATTTTCTGTCATGAATAAAAACATTTGTTCGACCCAGCTATCATCGTCTCCCATCACGATCGTTCGGCCCTTGTCGTCCACCATCAGTCCATAGAGAGCGCTGCGTAGCCAGGCAGCCCTCTAACTAAGATCTCACCACACCAGGCCTATATGCTGGCAGGTACAATATATTCTCCATTCTGTTGTTGCCGCAATCCTTTGTCTCCAAGCCAACAGCGCTACGGCGCGATGTGCCACAGATGGCGCGACTGCTGGGCTGTGAGCGCGAGGAATGGTGGGCCAGCTGCTTCTACCGGTGGCTCCCTGCCATGCAATCTATGAGCCTGTGCAGCGAAAGACCGACTCACTGACTGACTGGACTGACTGGGGGTGTCATGTGTGTCTGCATAACTGACTGCAGGGTAAGAAGGACCGGTGGTCGCTGGGCAGATGTTCAGCCTGATGGGACTGTCACTGGGGCAGAACAGCAGACTGGTTTTCCCACTGAGTGAGCCTCAATGAGATTGAGAGACCGACAGCAGGTCAGGCTGAAGGAGCTCTCTTGATGGTAATGGAGGAGGTGAGTGAGGGAGTTGGGTGAGGGGGAGTGGGGTGATGAGTGTTTGTGTTTCGGAGAAAAAGATAATGAGGGAGTAGAGCCTGGAGGTACACAAGCAGCACATACTCTGTGTGCATGTGCGCGTTCGTGTGTGCGTGAGTGCGTGCGTGGCGGGGCCTGACGAAGGCGAAGAGAGAGAGAGAGCGAAATAGGACAAAAAAAAAAAAAGAGAAAGCTAACCAAAAAAGTGCGGCGCTGTGTGAATGTTGTCAAATGTCAAGCGCCGCCAGACGAGTAGGAGCCAGAAAGAAAACCAAAAAGCGTCTGCTGCACTGCTGACACGCGCGCGCCTACGTTCGCCTCCCTCGTCCTCGTCTCCAAGCACAGTCGACCGAACACTGCCCGGGGCTCCCGACCCACGTCAACACAACCAGTGCTGGCTCTGGGAGCCGGGGAGGCTGAGGGGGCTGACCGATCTGTTTCTCCAATAAAACAAGCCTTTGCTGTCGGTGAGCCGGAGCGGCGGCGGCACCAGGTAGTGTTCCGTATATGGCCCTGGGTTTCACTTCCTGGTTCCTCCTTTGAATGTGTTGAAAGAAATTAAAAAAGGGAGATTGTGTTTTCACGCGGATTAATGGTGGGCCAGCATTGAGCCCCAATCACCTGGCGGCGTCGGGAGATAACTTGTTCGAATTGTTGCGTCCAAAATAGACTAGAGTCCGAGTGGAATAACACAGCCTCAGTTCATTCGTATTCTTGTGCCTTTGTGTTTCGAGGTAGGAGGTGACAAAAAAAACAAAAAATGTTCCCCCCGCCAAGAAGGTCTCCATTTCTCTGTCTCTGCCCCCCGTACATGTTCATTTAGTTGCAGACATTATTTTGACAGTGCATCTTAACATTATGTGCAAAGAGTATCCACATAAACAGACAGACGCACACCTGCTATAGACGATCGATCGATCGATCTTGCAGTCACCACATAACTCCTTTTTCATAGAAAGAACTAAACACTGGCCTATCATGGGAAAAAAAAAAGGGTGTCAACCACCAATCACACACACACACACACACACACACACACACACACACACGTCTGCAATTTACCCAGAGCTCACAAGGGAACTAGTGCCAGACGTGGGTATTCCAACCTGCTGACTCCAACGGTTTTCAGGCAACCTGTTCACCGTGTGTTGAAATGTTCATGCCTGTCGGCTGTTGACATCCAAGACCACTTGATCTCAAGACAACTGTGTCTGATATGGAAATGAACACGTTCAATCAACTAGGAGCGACGGGGACTTATGCCAATGTTATGATATTCCAGGCACGAAAGCCTTGTTTAGGCTCAGTGAGTTCCTGTGCATTACTGTACACTACTGTTGCGTACCTATATAACCTTTATAACCAATTTCTTGTCACAATATTAATTTTCACTCCATCAAGGAAGGGAGGGACCTCCTTGCTTTCCAGAACTTCGCCAACTTCGGTGGCGAAGTTCTGAGTTCTTGTCCGGTTTCGTGTTCTACCCTTATCTATGCGTTGAGTTAGCGTCCCTTGTGTTTAGAAAGCGCAGGGATAAGGTGTACAGTATGATTGGTCAACATGAGGAAGTGGAACCTCCAATTTGCCAATCTGTCATAACATTTTAGGCACCGTAAACGTAGGCTGCTTGTATACTTTAGCAGAAGGTTTCACTCCCCCCTGCAGGCCATTAAACATTGTCCCAAAGCACACACTTAAATTCACTCCAAGCTCCAGATCTCCCCGCCCGCACATACCCTTGCTTCTCATTCACAAACATATGATTTAGAACATCAAGGTTGAACCCGGTGGCACAAGACTACACCGCAGGGTGGTGTAAAACTACCGGAACCTTGAATGGATTTCCTCCAGTCAAACCAAACAAACCGCAGCCATTGAAAGAGCAGGACCAAGGGCATCGTTTATATTTAGAGGCTGTGCAAAACATCGTCCGTACAGAAAAACTGAACTCAAACACTTGCTGCTTTCATTGTAGTCAAATGACCAGAGCAGAAGTCTTGTGGAGTCAGTGGCTGGAATCAAAGAAGGAGAGAGAGAGAGAGAGAGAGAGAGAGAGAGAGAGAGAGAGAGAGAGAGAGAGAGAGAGAGAACATTGCTGAAGAAAGAAAAAAAGCTAGAAATCAATATCCACCATAGCTCTTCTCTTGTTTATCTATTCCCCAAGTCCCAGACGGAATATAAAAATATCATAACGAAACAGCTCATAAGTTTAATTCTGGCATTTCTGAGAGGTGAAATGTCAACTGCATGGCATAACATTCAATAGCAGAATGTTTATTAAATTAGCTTTGATATCTGTGCAGACTTTTTTTTCTTGCCCTTCGAATATTGACAGAAAATGCCGGTGGAGGAGATTTAGTGATGCCACTGTGCTTTGACCGTGACAGTGTGAGATCACACCATAAAATACGACTCCACAGCGCCCCTTAGTGGACATTGACCGATCAGGAAGCAGGAGCAGGACGTTGAATGACTTCATGACGTCTGATAATCGAAGAGCTCCGTAAATCTGCTTTGTAAGTCCGCCCCTTCCGGGAGACCCCCATGGGACCTCTAGGCTAGGAAAACTAGAATGGGTTTCAATGGAGAGAAAGTAATTATTTTCTGGTCCCAGTCCTTAAATGACCTCGATTACACATATGTTGTTTGTGGATTTAAATTATAATTTTTCATGCAAAGAAAACAAAAATAATTTGCGAAGAAGCTTGATAATGTTAGGTTTTGTGTGAGGCCGCTTTGTGAACTACAACACTTCGCTGCTATTGACGCGAATGGTATACGTCACCACCACTCTGGTACAGACATGGCGATCTCTCTGCTCAACCTCACCACTTTTTTCAAAGGGGAGGATAACAGCATCGAAAGAGGTGAAAACCATTATAAGTCGGGGCATGTGTAGATTTTCAGTTATGCCGATGGGGGTATTGTTGGTCTTGTCCACACCAGTCGCAGGGAGCGTAGTCTTTCTCATTGTGTTTTCTCTACAGCCTTTAACTGAACAATTGCACAATAAACGGTCAAACTCTTTACGTGAAAAATTATTATTTGGACCCACACAAAACATATGTGTTATCCAAGGCATTTAATGACTGGGATCAGAAAATAATAAATTTCGTTTGACTCCCATTCTAATTTTGCTCGCCCAGAGGTCCCATGAGGGGTCTACCGGAAGGGGCGTACTTACGAGCTCTATAGAGTGCTAAACTGAAAACGTCACATTGTCCTGGCAACCGGATTTTCAGTTCTAAACAACCGAACGAGAGATGGCGTTTTCCATTGCTTCCATGTGTTGTTTCTTTCAAAATGAAAATAAATCTATTTCAAGAGGTGAAAATCACTACCAATCGAAACATGTCGAGGCGTCCATGTTATGTTTCCCCTGGGGTATTAAAAGGAAAAGTTTGCGCTAGCATGAAAGATAAAGTTTATAATGTAACGGTAAATTGGCCCAATCTCAATATCACTTACGTCATTGGTAAAGCAAACTTGCAAATCAATTTGCAAAAAAATCCTTCCATTTCTATAAAACATTTGTGTGGCATGGGATTTCCCCTTGTTAATTTGGTTTGTGTAGAACCGAAAATCGGTTGCTATGGAATCGTGACGACACACTTTAGTACTCTATTGCGTCAAACCTTTTATTTTATTTAGACGTTTGCAGTACAGACTCATAATGACCTGATTATTATCATAATAAAATACAAGAACCCTAGTTTCCAGTTCCTACAGCTCTGCTGCACTCATATCTGGTATTTTTTGGAAACTTGCCGAGCAGCACTTTAATTTGTAGTTGCCTCGGTATGGATTTCGTTCCCAACCTCCCTTGGAAATCATTTTGGATAACCACATTAGAGAAATGACTCAACGTAAATGTACAAGAAAAGAAGATGTTCCGCATTTTATATGTCAAACAGGAGACGGGGGGATGGGGGGGGGGTAATCTGGGAAGAAGTCCAGTAATTCTAAAACTACGCTATCTCCAGTCCCCTCAAAGAGCCGATTGAACTAATTTGTGCCTTTTAAGACGCATTTGTCTAAATGCTAACACGAGCGAAGATGGTGCAACGGTGTCGGCAGCCACTAAAACGCATCGCGGGGAGCGCACCCTAAATAGCCGTGGAACCGGAGACTAGTTGTACCTAATAAGTGGATCCAGTCCCAGTTCATGAAGAGTGCTCGTCATTCCACCAGTGCTAATTTTAGATCCCACCCCGGTAGAAGGAAGGAAGTAGAGGAGGGAGAAATGGAGAGAATAGAGGATAAAGGTGTGGATGCCAAAACAGGAGGTGACGGGGGAAGGTCAGCAGTGGGCAGAGTGAGCGTGACGGTGCCAAAGCCAACGTGCATGTGTGCCTGCATGTGTACCCATCTATTCCTGTGTGCTTGTGAAGACTACGTGTGGGTCTGTGTGTGATAGAAAGAAAATTACCTGTCTGCAAATGCCACAGAGAGATACACAGTGAGACAGATTTGTCAGAGACAGACAGACAGACAGACAGACAGACAGACAGACAGACAGACAGACAGACAGACAGACAGACAGACAGACAGACAGACAGACAGACAGACAGACAGACAGACAGACAGACAGACAGACAGAAAGAAAGAAAGAAAGAAAGAAAGAGGGGCCGTGAACACATGTCATACCCCAGACCTCTTTTAGACCCAACAAGTCAAAAATAAACACAACAACAAAGAAAAGGTTAAGGTTGGTGTGTAGATGAACACAGAGACTGTACCACCAAGTATGTTATGTATTCCACAGGTACCACCCTACCATGATGGATGAACGTCTGATGTGAAGTGATTTCCTTACGAATGATGGTGCAGCCTTTTAAAACGTTACTTATATGACATCTATGGCGCGACAATAATGCTCTTGTACGATTCCTCATCACACTAATGGGGAACCAGCAATTCCCAGTGTTACTCTTTAGGCTAGGGGAACATCCAGTAATAGGCTATTTAAACATCTGCTGCATTAAATACATCTGTATACAGAGCAGACAAAGACAACAGCCTATTTTATTGTCTCGCCACTATATATATGTACTTGGGCCCGTCTATTAGCGGATGGCCTCTTCGATAGGATGATGGCACCAAAATAGTCTGGTAATTAGAAGACGCAGGGTTGTGGAGGAATAAGTTGTTATTAGGGTTCTTCCTGGGCGTTTGAATCAAACAGCACCTGGAAGCCGCTTCCCCTGCTTCCTGCTTAAACAGCCCTTGGCAATACAGGCTACACACACACACACACACGGATTGGGAAAAGAGAGCAGCCGGGTGTAAAAAAATAAAACCCATTTCCCAAACAAACCCAGATCTTGCAGCCGCACAAGCACACAGACGCAGACATGCACACACAGCCGAGACGTCGTTCAGTGAGCCATCGGGCCCTATCTGCATTGCCTTTCCAGTGCACTTCCTCTGCCTGAAATAATTGCTGCCTCGCTTCACGTCTGGTGGAGAGCGAGCGTCGCTGCCACCGCCGCCATCACCGCGCTTCCAGTTGCTCTAAATATCCCACGCCCCATCACTTTTAAAGGCTTAATTCCTCCGCGGTCGCAACCCGTCTCTCTCCCTCTCTCTCTCTCTCTCTCTCTGATCCGCCCCCCGTGGAGAGGCCGACACAATATGCTCTCGTTCCTCCATCAGGCCTGACCTAAATACATAAGTCAAGTCAACTAAGGAGGCCCTTCTTCTGGGTCCGCCACTGCCGCGCTGGGGGAACTACAAGTGGACGCAGGACGGGAAGGGGGGAGGGAAAGAGGCGGGTGAGAGCCTCCCCCCGGAGTCCGTTCATGACGGCGGTGACCCCGGTTCGATGGATGTGCGGTGGCTGTTAGGCCGTCGGCAGCAGCAGCCATTTTCCGGTAGGGGCAACAGAAAATAAAGAACACGGATGTCCGTTGCCGTGGAGACAGGGGCCAGAGGGAACAAACAGACTGTATTTCTTGTGGGGGGGGGGGGGGGGTCCACAGAGGTTCCTGCAGTGCTTATTGATTGGCTCATTCGAATGCGGACGACAAAAGAGGTGACCTGCAGCAAGGGGGGGTTTGAGAGCCACTGTGCTGGGAGGGGAGGTGTGTGTATACATACATTTATTCTGCATATTTATGCCAGCAATTGTACTGTTTTCATACCATCACTACTACAATTTCATACATACTTCATACTTAACTAGAACGATTTATTAATGTTTTATTTAAGGATGGTTATTCTACTATTCCTCTTGAGTTAAGCCCACAACTCTGTCCCGAGAACAACCGAGGTCCCAAGATCAAACACTATTAGCCCTTTAAAACGGGCTATCTTTAGAGCTGCTGAATCAATGCCTTGCAACCTTTCTCAGCAGCGTTCACTCAATGGAACGGCAGCAACCTTTTGTCAAGGCAAACTCCCAGCCATGCGGCGCTCTTTCTTACTTGCTTGCTTTAACAAACCAGCTATAGGTTATACAAGAGGCTGGGCACTTAGCTTGAGTTGCAGTGGCAGAAATAATTAATATGTTAAATGGTCAATGTACTGCATTTAAATAGCACTTTTCAGACCTGTGGGTACTCAAAGCGCTGTACAATTATTGCCTCGCCATAATCATCATTCACAGACAGACAGCGGCGTCAACCAGCCAAGGCAAACGTCCCCTGGTCTGGGGGCCCCTCCAAACATGCTGCTCCACCTTGTGAACCAGGGCAATACGGGGTCTGGGAGGTCAAACCAGTCTGTCCTGGCTTCACTAAAACACGTTACCAATAGAGCTTGTCAAAAGATCTTCCTTCCAATTCTCCCCAAAAGCATTTGGCATTTAGGTGTGTTTTGGCATTTAATGTGTGATCGTCTGTGCGGAATTGATGGACAGAATATATATTGACATGCAAGTACTTAAAAAAAAAAAAAAAAACATTAACACAAAGACCAATGTGCTACTGCTGTTGTTTACATTTGTGGCACGTTCACACAAAATGATTTAGAAAAAAAAAGACATTGGTTATGGTTTCGATCACCGTCACCGGTATTGTCCTTCATCACAGACCTCATTAACACAGTCCCCTTTCGGCCTAACAGACCCGATGAAGCAATAACTGCACTGCCAGAAAATGGCAGGCAACAATATGCTTGACATCTAGCCCTGGGAAGCCAAAGGCCACAATACAAGTCCTACACAGAGAAAACAAAATGCTATTACAGCCTGTCTTGGCCTTGGACAATATTACAGTTCCCCCCACGTCCCTTAACCGTGTCCCTCATTGCTTGGACAATATTAGACGTTGTCCCTGGCATATCCATGGATTATATGAGACAGTTCTCCCCCTGCTGCGTCCTTTATGACACATCCTTCTGGGTGGTTGCCATTAAATTGATGATCGACATGACTTTGAGATGTCACAAAAGCAGGCCAGGCTGTGAGTGTTTCTGCAAACAGTATGTGCGTGTGCGTATGCGAGAGATGAGTTTGCAAGACACACATTTCTCTGTATGTGTGTACATGTGGGTAGTTGCTGCCCATTCTAATCGCTCATCAGAAAAAGATGCCCACAAACTGGTTCACACATGTGCATGTTGAAGATACAAAAACGTGACTTCCAGAATCAACCATCAATCTAACATCTTTTTTTTTGTTGGACTGGGCAACAGGTACCCAGCCACTTCTACTGCGTGTGTGTGTGTGCATGTGAATACTATCAAACAGTACTATGTGCAGCAATAGGTCAAAGTCCTCCACCTGGACTGTGTGAATGTGTGTCGGCGGGTGTGAGGGGGGGTTGGGTCTGGGGGGGAGGGTCAACGTACCGTCACCTTCTCCAGGTCAGCCTCGGAGGAGGTGGGAGACAGGGGGCTGATGGGACTGAGGGAGGGGGAACTTCCCACACTGGAGATGTATTCTGGATCAGGGACGTACAGAACCTGCACACAGAACACAAAGACCGGTCCGTATTTACACAGGCTAAGCCTCTGTGCAAACACGCATGCATGCATGCATGCATGCAAGCAAAGGGGGTTGGGGAAAAAGGATAGGCACACACAAATGCATGGATCAAATGTAACATTTACACGCATCTGCAGAAAATACACTATAATATACACAATTTCATATCTATTTTATATGAAATAGTTAGGTAAAGGTTTCAACAATTAACATGGGGAAAGAGATACATATCGATGTATGTAGGTATGTATGCATGTACATACATATACATACACTCACACACATATATATGGATATATATATATACACATTGTGATTGTGAGTGCATCAGTAAGGTGGATAAATCAGTGGTTGTGCAGGTGTGCAGTGTGCAGATCACTCAAGTCCCAGCCATGAAAACCAGAAGACGGCTGATGGCTTGGTAAGTGCTCTCCAGCCGCCCACTGTTTGGACACATCTCAAGTTGCCTTTGTCTGTCCTTCCCCGAGCCCAAAGAGAGTCAGAGAGCTAGGCTTCAGAGTGGCTTGTCACCATCTGCATTTTCTTTCAGAGGCCAAGAAATTTCCTAGGAAAATATTATGTTGGATGCCTGCCGTCTCTCAATTCTAAAATCTGGCTGTCGCTCAACAGTGCGAGATCTATCAAGGCATGCGGCACTGATTTTAGCAGACTTAAAGCAGGTTAGCTTTCAAGTCAGTTAGTCCAACAGGCATTTTAAGCTAAATCGAAGTGTTCCAAAATGTATTTCCCAGGCTAGGTTTGAATGCATGTTTATGTTCTCCTGAAGAGAGTTAGGAGTAACTTGTTTGAAGTATCTCAGTCAATCAGAATCAAGCTAAGAAAACTGCAATAAACTGTACATAAATAATGCATATAGCATGACATACTGGAGCTGTTAGACAGTTCGTAGTAATAAGAGAAGTATGTCTTCTTAACTACAGTGTATTGAATGATAAACTACAGGACATGTCCATCCAGCTTTTTGACCACATCTAAATTGCACAACATTTGAACCACATTACAGCCCCTAAACTTATGATTGTGTGCATGGAGACCTAGCCCCAGGTACCCTGTGGGCGTTCAAGGCATGGTTAGTTCCTCATGAATGTGTGCTTGCACATAACATGTCGGTCTGAACCCGAGCCATCGTGGGAATCGTCAATGTCCCCGAAATCAATTTTTTCATGTACTCCTTTCGATCAAAGAGCATGTGCGGCAAATGCACCAAGACGTCGTCAAAGGAGACAAAATGATCAAATCAAGGAAAAAACAACAACATATATCCGTCCAAAAATCCTTTTGAAGATAAAATAATTTCTAGGCCACCGATGAAATGTAATGCCAGGATTTGTGCTGTTTATAAATGAGGCATGTTCCATTGGAGGGGTGGTGTATTGTATGTTGGTGGGGTTGTGTACTGTATGTTGGTGGTTGGGTGGTGGTGGGGGTGCACGACCCGGGTCCACACCTGGCCAGGCACCACGGCCCTGGAGAACAGCTTGTTGAGCTGCACCAGCTCATTGGGCGTGCTGTCGAACTTGAGCGCTATGCTGTTCAGCGTGTCCCGGGATTCCACCTGGACCACAAAACGAGAGAGAAAGGGGTGAGTTGGGGCAGCAGGCTGCATGTGAGGATAGAAGGAGAGGGTGAAAGAATCGCCTGCCGTTAAGAACTGCAGCCGCACCGTTTGTAATGTGATGGGTTCTTCCACTAATAAGCAGTGGTTTTCAGATAAGGTTCAACAGAGATGACTAGCTTCAGTCCTCCCCACCCTCCCTTCCTCCAAGTGTGATTCTGTGAGAAAAGAGCTCAGATTTTAATGTCATCCTTGTTTCATAATGTAACAAAATCTCATGGTCCTCATAAACAGCTATTGGTTTCACCAAAAAGCAGAAGATGGAGAAACAAGTCAAATTAGATGTTTGTCGTTGGACTTGTTCTACATTTCTATTTCGTAGACCCAACAAAGAAGATCCGACATAACCAGAGTTATGTTGGTTGGGAGGTAAGGTAGCAAAGGTGTCGGGTAAGTGTGTGCGTGTGTGTGTGTGTGTCCGTCCGTCCGTCCGTCCGTCCGTCCGTCCGTCCGTCCGTGTGTATGTGTGTGTGTGTGTGTGCGCACCATCAGGTGGAGCACTACCTCATGCACAGATGTTACACTGTTGCCACATATGTTGTCCCATATCTCCACCAGTAAGCATACAGACAGCAGTGTGTCTATGTCGCTTTACGCTGTACAAAAGGTTAAGGTATTCATGAACTGCTGTCACAAAAGCATCATCTCTGTGAAATCTTTAGCTTTTTAACCTTCCTATTAAAGATATCAGGATTTGTAAAAATCGTTTTGTGTGTTACAAATATGTCAGATGGGGAGGGGATGACTTTGGCATATGTGCAGACTCTTAACCGTTAATAATGAGGGACAAGGAGAGAGTTTAAATGGAGCAGTCATGAAACATCCAATCGAGCCTTGTGCGTGTGACCAAGTTTTTCTTCTCACAAAGACACAGAGGAATGTTTAACGCACACGCACACGCACACACACACACACACACACACACACAATTTCAGAAGAACAGACAAGTGTGTACCAACTGGATCCTTTATTAAGTATGTGAACAAATGGTCCAGTTGGTAAACACTTTTCTTTTTCCTCCTCTTACCAAACTTATATCAAGTATTGTATCAAGCATAGATCTTGAAAGCTGACCCGAGGAGCCAACCAAAACAAAGCCTGATTCAGTATTCATGAGGAGCTGCAACCTCTTAGAGACAAGGTGAGATCAACCAACATCCTCCTGTATCCTTCCTCACACAGGAGGGGAGCAAGGCCTGGACAAAGGTCTAGTGTGTGGAAAGAATGTGAAAGAAAATGCAGTGTAAGCATGGCTTCATAAAAAAAGAATCCAAATAATAATAAATAAATACTTACTGTATGTGTATGTGTGTACACCCACACACACGCACACTAAATCCACTCGCTAGTTTTGCGATTTTCGAGCCGATTCCAAAACACTCGTCCGAGGTCTGTTACACAACATCCTTCTGCCTTCAACTACATTTGCGGGCTGATTAAATAGGCTGGCTTGATTAAATGCTAATTGCATCATTTTTCAAAACCAAATCACATTAAAACACAACTCCTCTATGAATAAAAGTGCCATGATATCCTAACATGCTGCTCCGCCCTGAAAACAAATCTAATAAACTCACTAAGGACTGATATATGATCCCATGGACCAGGAGTAACAGACACACTAGCATGAATCAATTAATTACATGTATGAACAAAGATGACATATAACAGTATGTCTATATATATATAGATATACCGTTTTTTGGTCATTAGCAGCTTATACATGTGACCATGCAGAGTGCAAGACTGCATCCAGGCCCTGTGTCATTCATGCGTCATCCCATCAGATTGCCAAAGGACAGGGTCCGGCTCTATTGACACAACACCAGTGTGGATTTTGGGGTGGGGAGTGGGCTTATGACAAATTCAAAAATGAATCATACATGCATGCGCTATGAAAGACACAGAAAAAAAAAAAAAAAGAGTATTGACAACACAACAATAGTCTACGGTTAAGTATAACAACAAATAATTTGTATACAATAAACATTGGTTTTCCTTGTATTTCATAATTCAAACTTCTTAGATATGAGGTAAACAATATCAGACTATTAATTCCTATTGAATTATATCCTTTCATTTTTCGATCGGAAAAATAATAAAAACACCTGACATACTACTCATCTCCTACAGTTGTTTTACATTTCATTTAGTTAACTAGTCCCCAGTTTGTGTCCTCTAGAACAAATGTCTATTGAATGTCGTTATTGATTGGCTTTTAAAGCTTTTAATGGGAATCTTAACAACGTGCTATAATGCTTCATGTCAAAGTTAATCCTTTAAGATGCATTCGTTTGATAATCATCAAGTCTCAACTGAAACTAATTGCTTGCAAATGGCCCAAGGATGATGGCCAAACAATTCCAGCAGCTAAGAAAGCACCGGGAAACTGTGTACCCTGTTATGCACCTGGCAGTTCTCAGACTCCCATCAATGTTCATTATGCTAACATTGAGACACTGGTGCTCTGCTGTTACGCCAATGGTATCCAACTGTATACTGTAAGGATACCCTCCAATACTTCAGTTGAGAGACACTCATCTGAATTGCTTGTGAACTTGCTTCCCCTACACTGCAGAAAATGAAAATCCACAAAAGGCAAGACTGTTCTCTTTATTCAAGACAACACAACCTCACCGCACCTAAATGTAATGTTATTGTGACCCTATGGGTTACGGATCCCATTACATATTTTTCCATAGCTTATCCAATACCATACATTGATTACACTCATGTTCGCACACGTGAGTGCAGGGAAAAAACGGCACAAAGCATCTAATTACTGAACGGCACCCTGCTGAGTGAAAACGTGGCTAAGCGGGGCAAGCGCTGCTTTATGCACGGCATCACTGCAAGTTTAAGACACTGCAAGGCTGATTTAAAACATTTAATGACGTCTTTAATTAGGTCAGGGAACAACAACAACATCAGAAACCTCACGAGAATGGTCACAACCGGGTCAGCATGACACACAGCGTATTGATTCTCCTGAAACACTACAGCTCTAATGTTAACAGCGAGCTATTTTTAAAATCGACCCAAAGAGATACCACATATATTGTATGAAATGGGACACACAAAAAAAGTACATGCAAACAGCAAGCCCAAGAAGGGAATCACACAGTTCCATCTACGCCCACCTCCCAAGGGCTGCTTCAAATGCAGAGGATGTGCACAATGTACCAACATGATCAAGTGATGATCAGTCGCCGTCATCCACATACTGGGAAAAGATTTCAAATAAATAATATAAATTTGTTCCACTACCCACGTCAACTATGTGGTTTAACGCCCCTGTGGTCTGGCCTATGTGGGGAGCTCCCACTCCCTAAAACAGCGAATGAGGGAACATAAAGGGCTATATCAGCAGGACTGTCCAATAGCAGTACATTTAAAAAAAATAAGTGGTATCCTCATGGAGATTCAGTAGGATTGAAAAGGTCACAAAAAAACATCCGAAACCAAAGAGAAATGCATCCGATCTGAACAATACAAACACTCCAACAGATGAGACTAAATGAGGTCATGCCATTGAGTATTATGCTTTGAGACAGATTTGTCCTACCTTCCTGTCATCAAAGTTTTTAATTGTTCAGTTCAGATTTTGCCATGATTTATGCAGTCTGGTTGGACTACTACTTGGTTGGACCAATGTAAGTACATTGGCCCTTGAATAATTTTAAAATATGTCCTGCTTTGGGGAACTTTAGTCTGGGTTAATTGTATGTTTTGTTTTCCTTATAAAATTATTCTTATATCCTCATCGATATCATTCCCTACACCCTGTTGTTTCTATTTTCTGACAGCTGTCAACAAGGTGAGGTTGGGGTTTTATCGACAGAAGAAGGTGACAAGTCATTTCTGACAGACCAGTCCGACAAGGAACTTTGCAATTCATCTGAAAACTAAGCTGCTGAGTGTTCTCTCTAACTTTTATGGAGCTCTTAAATTCAACATTCAATAAATTCATGCCACGATCAAACAGTAATGGTTTTACTAACATAGTACTACCATATTAATAAAATCACCATCAATACCAAGGACAAATTTCATAAAATAGAAAATGCTTTCATTCTGTTTCTGTGCTAATTGGAGTCCCTTAATTGTCCTTTAAGTTCTGCCTAGTGCATCTAGTGCATGCTTGGAATGGCTGCAGCTCCTTGAAACCCTTACTAGGGGAAAAGTTGGATTGGATGGAAATAACTACCGGAACAAAAACATAATTAGCCTATCGGAAGTGCTGCCTTGGGGTTTCCGCTGAATCAAAACATTTGTCATCGTCTATGTTACATAAAATACAATAACAGTGTGCTAGGTACTATTGCTGTGGACAATCTGTTCAAGGTCGTCATGATTCAATCTTCTGCAAATGCTTGTTGGTCCTACATATTACAAAACAGCATCAGGGAAACATTGGGAGCAGCATGGAGCATGCATGGGTTCTCGATCAGAAATGCTGCTATTGACAAGATAGATCTCCAACTCAATTGACTAGAAAACCGGTAACCCATAGAATATAGGCCGCATTATACAGACCTCCTTATTGACTCATTGACCGATGTGTATTTGGAGAGGGAAAGAGGGATGGAGGAAGGATCCAATACAACCTTAAGGGTCATGGTCCCCTAATGTCAAGAGGGGCCCTGTATTGTTTTACCAAGGATCAATCATACACAATTTCAAACTGCAACCCCAGATAAATATTTAAAGGCGCTTCTTGTTTGTCGACAACAACAAAAACTCTCTTCAAGGAGGCGGTGGGGAAGTGAAGCAGCCATTGTGAGGCCAGCTGTTAGAGGTATTGTGACATTACTCTGCCCCACAGTATCTAGGGACAGCGTATTGATCACATAAGGATGACCGATGGCCATTTTCAAGCTCCCTCTGGGTCCTCTGAAGAAAAAGACAATATGTTGATGTGATGATATGCTGCAACAAGAGGCATTTGGGAGTCAGAAGCGACACAAATACTATCGCCTAACCAGTTGTTACATACAGTTTAATTAACAATTACCCAATTGACACGTTAAGGTAAAATGATGATATATATGGTAATGATGTTTTCCACTGACTAGACCATGTATTCATACCTCACTGGGTTTGTGTTCATTTTAAATTGTTTTGTTGTTTTTTTTAATCAAAGAAGAAATTAAACTACAATAAAACAAAAGCCAGAAAATGCAAACAATAAATACAGAAATAAAAAGCCATGAACAAACAATAAACCCATCAAAAGCAAACCATAATCAACACAATTAATTGAGTAAATCATCAAACTGGAAATAGCACTCCAGCAAACGGTTTAATCACCCATGATGCTCCATCAGAGCAGCCATCGCCCCGGCAGTTTATAATGAAGGGAGAAGCCTGGCTTTAGCGTTACAGTTGCCATGGCAACCTCGTCGCTACTTCCCTAATGGCATGCGTACTGTGTGCAACTGCACTCCGGTCGATCATTGGGAGACCTAATTTTGGATCCATTACTACGGTGGGGTGGCGGGGAGGGGGGCTAGTCACATAATTTTGTCTGTTTCACGGGGACACGGAGCAAGTGGGGCAATGTTTATGTCTGCCTGGCAAACCGCCATGCATTGACAACTACTTTAAGTCCCGAATTCCAGGAACGGCTAATGTCTACATTGGTTACTATACCCTGCAAAATATTTGTTAATCATTGCAAAAACATGTTTGCATAAAATAACATTCAAAACAAGATTAGAAAGTGCTTTGCTACTGGCTATTGCTTGGATCTATGTCTACGCCAGAAAACGATTTCAATGTGTACGCATTCCTTCTTGTTCCACCATGACCACCGCTTGGGGCAGCGACCGCAAGCATGCGGACGAACTGTGTCAAAAGGGAAGCAGCCAGCACTGTAATTGTGACTGGAAGGTAATAGCAAATGGCTCTGATCTCGGATGTTCTCCATACTCTATTTTCCCAACACTTGCTCTTTTCATTCTAGCCCAGCCTCTCTCTACCCCGCCACTGACCGCCATCTTCCCACTGATGCCATTACAGAGCCGTCTGTCCGTCCAGCCCCACGTCTTAGTGAAGCAAACCAACAAGTAAATGAGTACTTGTCAAGCAAATTATAAACCATGGCAAAAATATAGTCAACTAATCGTTTGGTGACCTTATTTGCGACATCTTACAAATAATTGATCAATTATGTTGCTATGTAGTGGAGCAGGATATGTCATCAATTGTCAAAAGACTTCGTCATGCATCGTTGTTTAGAGGCTGTTGTTGACTTGATGGCCAGTGTGGGTGTAGGAGTTCCCTATGAGTTGGACAAGTTTACAAAGACGCCTTCCAGGAACATGACGCCCACGCCACATCAAAAAGCAAAGCAGCAGCGCTGCTGTGGTGTATTAAAAAAATCCTGCGGTTTTGTGCAAATCAGAAATTTCTTTGAGCCAAGAAAATAAGAATGACAACTCGCTGACATTTGGACTGTGCATTCGATGATTTTTCTTTTTGGTATTTCTCGCACGCCAAACACATGATGCCTAATTCTCCCTCCCCCTTAGAATCGTGTTCTGAGGAGAGTCTTTAGAACAGACATAACAGGCATTCGCATAACCCCCCATCTCCATCTCCATCTCCCTCCGAGCAGTGGATAATGCAATAAAACGGGTGGCTTGTGAGGACGTTGATGGGGCTCCAATTGATGCTGCTCCACCAGTCTCGTGGTGTACGTGCGCGCACACCTTTGCGTGCAGTGTGTGCATGACTCATCTGATGGTCGCAGCTCCTCCTATGCCCACTGTGTCTCCTCTCAGTCAAACTGCCTGGCGAGCAGCCCGACCATAACGTGCAGTAGGCCCGGCTTCTGTTGTTGTTGTTGCCAAACACTTTCCTTTGCGGCTAAGGATTAGTATTGGGAGTTGGGAGCAACTGTGATTGCAACTTTGATTGGGCAGCAAAAAGCGGAGGCTGTTTTGATTGAACCTGTCAATATGTCATAATCTGTATCTCTAGACACATTCTAAAAGGAAAGGAGAAGCATCTTTACCCAAGGGGCGATTCCAGACCTCCACCTTTAAGCGTGTGTTAACTCGAGCTTGGATAGGGGAAAAATTAGCCATTTAGTGTCGGTTAATGCAAGTCAATGAGTTTTTCAGCCGCCTCGATTAAGCCCCACGTGATGGCAAGGTTAGCAATGGTGCGTAGAGGATAAACATAATATTAAATAGCGTTCAACGTCTAACCTTTGGCCCCCATTTAGCTACAAGTGAAGGTGCCCCCGTGGGGCTGCTGTGTGCTCACACAACATCCTCTGTCTGGTCTTTTCTAGGACGGTACAGGGTTATTCTCTGGTAAACAGGCTAACGGAGCTAGCTTCTGTTGCATCGTCTGATTTGGGTTCTATTCAAATTGGTGTGTTTTTGGTCTGCCTATTTAGCACAGCTTCAGCCTAGGGAGTTGAGACTATTTTAGTTTGTTATTTCCAGGTGTGCCAGCCATTCCCTGGGCTTGTGGATGGCTGTGAAAGGCAGGTTTTAACAGCATCTAGGCATATATGTTCGTTCTGAGGAACATAATGGTTCCCTTAAAATAATAAAAGAATGTGAGGGTAATTCATTATTATTTTAATTAAACAGAATAAGAAGCCTGCTATTGGGCAACTTGATCCGAAAGGAATTGGAATGAGGTAACATTTCTCTGCAATGCCTAGCCACACCCCCCAACCCATTCCGCGAGCGGCGGATGAGGTTAAGATAATGTCGCTCTCAATAATCTCAACATTGTCTATCATGCCTTCCTCTCCCGCTCCCTCCATCCCTGCCCCCCTCCTTATCTCTCACTCTCTCCTAACCCTAACTCTAAGCCTACCAAGATGGAAGTGAGGGTCCGGCTGTAGATGGTCACCATACCGCCCCAGTGTCCCCACGGCATTGGCTGTGGCGGCATGTCTTGTGCTCGGACGCCATCGTTGGCCAGAGCCCTGGTCGTCCGTCAACATGTTAAACCCCCCCGGTGACCGGCACCAGGAGAGCGATGGCTTGGGTGTGGACTAGGATTGCGGTGGGAACTAAAGATAGAAGGAGCCAGATACCAAGCAGGAAAGAGCGAGATGGCTGTGAGCCCTCTGTGATAGAAATCACTTTTTTTTCCTGGGCAATCTCCATGCCTTCCATCTCACACACACACACACACACACACACACACACACACACACACACACACACACACACACACACACACTTCCATCCTCTCATCCAGCCGCTTCCCCTTGTTTTTTTCTAGAAGGACGTCGAAGCAGTGACAAAGTGCTCCGGCCCCTGACAGATCTCCTGCGGTCATGGTGTCAGTAGGGGAGGCGGACGAGCGGCCTGTCAATCATGCTTCTGGAGCCAGCCCAGGCAGAATGGGGTGTTGTTGATGTTGTTGTGTTTGTAGGTGTTGGTATAGAGTTGTTGTGACCGGCGAAGGGAGGACGACACAAAATACGTCCAGAGACAATAGAGTTGCATTCAGGGGATCGCTTACATTCAAAAACAAAATGAGGAAAAATAAGCTTAGAAAAATTATTAAGTACCGAAATGAATGTGAAATTCTGGTCATGAACAGGTCATACGATTTAAAATTCATCACCTCAGACAACAGACATTCACCCCCGCCTTTCCCTCACTCTGCAACTCACCCCCCCGCCATCCCCCCCCCCCCACGCCTTCCAAATGATCTGTCCTTGCTCCCATACGTTTCTGCTCCCTATTACTGCCCCCAGTACCACTCACACGGAGACACACACATGTGCAGAGGGTCAGAGCTCAAGCCCAAGCCACGCAGCCCCCCCACTGTAGCCACGGAGACGGCAGCTGGCCGTCTGCTGCAGCTGGATCTCAGGGTCATTTCAAGAACACGCCGAGGCGAGCGGGAGACGGCTCCATTTTCAGTCGGCGGCCAGAAATCTGAGCTTCCTCTGCCTTCCATCACTTTCTCTGTTCACTTTGCCATCGCTCTCAACCAACCCCCCCCCCCGCCCGCACTCCCATCCCCAATCCTACACAACAACCAAATCAATACAAACGACTGTGCAGTTGGTAGGTCATGCGAGAGAGCAGCGGGCTCAGTGGTGGAATGCTCGCTGATTTGGAGACGGGAACAGAAACAAAACAAATACGGCTCCCGGCAGGAGAAGCAGAGCCCCCCGCTCCTCTGCTCCCTCCCGCACCAGTGAGTGCAATCAGAATGCAGTGACACCTCGCATTCTCTATGCATCAGGGAAACGGCAATACACAATGCTTTGCGATTGCCGTGACACAGAGTAAGTCCTACATCGTTCGACAGCATGGGCACCTCTCTCTTTCTCTTTCTCTCTGTGTTCCTCTCCGTCTTTCGCTCTCTCTCTCTCTCACTCGCTGCTGCTGTTCAGCGTCCGTGCCTGTGCACAGAAGCCGCATCCCCATTTATGTAAACACTTGCCAAAAGACACACACGTGTTACACCGGCAATATACTGATATGCTCCGGGCTCTGGGTACTAAGGAGCATTGGCAGGCAGAGTGCCATCACAACACACAACGTCAGTCGCTACGGCTACGATGTGCCGGAAGCTAATCAGGCTAAGGCACACACACACACACACACACACACACACACACACACACACACACACACACACACACACACACACACACACACACACACATACAAAAACACAGACACAGTAGCATTAGAAGAGAGAGGACGACTGCAAAAAAGGCAGCGGATAAACAACAACACCACCACCAGCAAGCACACTGCTCCCAAACAAACACAAGGATGGTTTGTTGGTGCTGCGTTACTCACAGCATATTCGATGGTCCCTTTGGGTCTCTGGAAAGACATGCGCCTTCCATCCTTCTTCTCAGGGGTCTTCTTCTGTCCGGTATCTGAAAGCAAGCGAGGCAAGGTGCGCATTACATTCATGTTCGTAGTCCCCCAGCTTGTCACCAGCCGCTGTTTGCCAGACCCACGGGTGGACAGCTCATTCGTCAACAGTGAGCCTGTGATCCAGCGAGCCGGAGACCACACTCACTCTCTCGCTCGCTCTCTCGCTCTCCCTCTATCTCTCTCTAGCTTTCGTTCTCTCGCGTTCTGCCTATCTCACTCTCACTGTGTCTGTGTTTCTCTCCTTCTGCTCTCTGCGATGCAGGCTCTCTTGTGCTATCTCACTCACTCTCCCGCACGCTCACTCGTTCTGTCTATCGCAAGCTCTCTCTCTCTCTCTCTCTCTCTCACACTAGTGCCGTCTTCCTCCTTGACTCGTGCTTTATTCCTCTCTCCCTCCCTCTCTCGCTCTCTTACACACACACCACACAGCGCAATTACAGGCAGTGAGCACTGTTCATATTGTCTCCCCCCGGTTGCCTCTTGAGTAGGTCGAGCTCCAACACATAGGGACTGAGACGGGGAGAGAGAGAGAGAGACAGAGACAGAGAGCGAGAGCGAGAAAGAGAGCACAAGAGCAAGAGTGAGAGAGAAAAAGAAAGAGACAGAGCGAGAGAAAGAGCGGACGAGATCGAGAAAGAGCGAGAGCGAGCTAGAGAGAGAGACAAAGACCCAGAGAGAAGAGAGAGGGCGAGAGAGAAAGACAGAGACAGGTGACTGTGGGGAAGATGGAGGGATAGGATGGGGGGTTGAAGTGAAGGGGACAAAGACTGCCGATCAAGAAAGAAAAGGGCAGGATTCATTATTATTCAAGGTTGGAAGAAGAGGGGAAGAAGGTTTTAGGCGTCAGACAGACAAGAGCATTAGTGAAACAGTGTAACACAGAAATAAATATGATTTAGTATTTCCAAACAAGCCATTTGCTAAGTTTCCCTGACAGGGTGGTTTGGTGTAGTTTGCCTGTTTAGACAACATAATGGTGAAACCGGTTAAACATTGGTGGTTTCTGATATCGATAGTGTTTCGATCAAACACTACGATATCTCATGAAATCAAAGACAGTTAAAGATGCCACCATCAAACCATAAAACCATCTATCCTGGATTCACTAAAAGCTATGATACCAGACCGGTAACAGATGTCCTTCAACAAAAGATTATTTGATCAATCCCATGAAGCCTTCCATCGTTATATCAATCGTGTTGAAGGTGGGGGCGGTGGATGGTGGGGGTTCAAGCCGTGGGTGAGGCTTAGATGGAGATCACCAACAGTGGAAATCAGCCCGGGAAGCAAATAAACTGTTTTTGTGTATCGAAAAAGGGATGGGGGAAGGTAGGGTGGAGGAGAGTGGGATAGTAGACGAAAGATCTGGGGGTAGATAAAGGAAAATGGGAAGAATGTGGAAGAATTCTGGCTGGGATGTTGTGTGCGCGTGCATGTGCGTGTTAGAAGGTAGGGGGTGGGGTCGGAGAGGACAGAGGCATGGGGATGAAAGCAAGGAGATGAAGGATGGAAGAAAGACAGCAGATGAAAGAGAGAAAAAAGGAAAAAAGCGAGGAGAAAGAAGACGGGCTGATGGGAAGGCTCTGGAGATCTAGAGATGGAGGGTGAGGAACTTGCTGTGTGAGCCCACGGGCGCACACAGCAAGGGCAGAAGGTTGCTAGGGAATGCCTAGATGCATGCTGGGTATAGGAGAGCCCCAGACAAGGTTCAGAGATGGCTAACTTGGCTTTCACTGAGGGTTAAGGTGGAAAGAGATTACCAAAACACACAATTCCCTACTGCATATGCGTCTGGCTTAACACCTTTTAATGTTTTCCTCACTGCCTGAGAAAACTGAGCATTCTCTTTACTTCTGCCTTTGTCATCGGACGTCATTAAAATAATGAGTCATACTCCCAGAATGATATTTCTAGGGCTCGGGAACAAGTGTTAGCGCAAGGGGGGGGGGGGAGGAGATAGGGCCAGCTTCAGGTAGAAACATCAATCTGTAAGAGAAACGGCAATCTTTCAGTCCAAAAAAAAGAAGAAGATTAAAGCCGGTGGAAAACCTTGGATCAGACGGTGGTGTTTTTCTAAGCAAGTACGATGGATGGAAGCACAACAATGAGCCAGGAATGGAGATGCTCGGGTCAAATGTTTTATGGTCGGGTTCAACTTCAATCAAGCATGTTTCTGTGCAGAATTTCTGTGTTCTGGGCCGAAGATGCATAGAGTTGCACACACTGGGATTCAGCATTATTTAAAGCATGACCCGAGTGAGCTGTAATGATGTACACCCCCAGAAGGGTTTGGGTCAAGGGGTCAAAGTCTAGCTATGATTGGAATCTCTGATGACCCACAGCAATGCGAAGGCACCGAATATGGGCTTGACACACTTCTGTATATGTACGTTTGATTCTATTTGTAGATTTCAAGGAAATAAAAACAAATCGTTGTTATCAGAATTAATTATCTTACAGATGTTTACAGTTTAAGACTGCGAGTCATCGGTAGCCGACCCTAGTTTAAAAATGATTTCCTAGATCTCCTCCAGTCATTCTCAATTTCAACTGTGCCTGGCCGTTGATTAGTAGTTGAGAACAAACCATAGCCATCTGAAGACACTAAATTGAAATGAACAATGTGGGTGGATAAGAAAGGATTATATTGCAGTCGTAATATCACAAGGTAGCACAATAATTGTTTTATGTTGATGGTCTCCTCATTGAACTCATTGTTAATGTCAACTAGTCTAAATTAAAAACATGACCTCAGTATTAGCTTTTCTCCATTATTCAAGTTATTTCACAATGCCAAGCAGGCTGTGCACAAGGAACCAACCACAAGATAAAATGTCATGTGGCCCAGTTTTCCAAAAAAGTACTCTGTGAGTGAGAGGGTCAAGCCCAAGAAATACTTTAGCAGCTGCCGGGGTGTTGTATTTGTGCCAACGCTGATTACTCCAGGTTAATGGCACGGTATATGGCGGCAATAGAAGGATTTTTTAATAACAGCACATCATAAAAAAAAAAAAAAATCTTTAAATCATTAACTTCACCCGTTATACCTTCGGCTAGATGCTGAATGAATAGTAAAGATTAGCCTGTATCAAAGACATGTTAGGGAAGTGTTTAGATCACACAAACAAAATGGAATCCTGTGACTTCAAATGAAACCCATGATCACATCACACTCTTAGCTAGAGGGAAAACAAAGCAACCACTGGGGAAAAATGCGAATAGTAGGCTAAACCTACTATCCAAACCATGTCATCTTGCAGAAATCGTATTGTCTAGGTGGTAGGTGTGGATATGGGACTCCAATTTTTCTCGCCACTGACTGTCATGTCCACTCAGTCTGAAATTGGAGAACTAGGAACAACAGAGGATAGATCCTCTCTTAGAAAATTAGAATGACCAGAGACTATCCCAAATATATAAAAAAAATGAAGAAGTCATGTTAATGTTTAGAAAACACTTACGATATACCGTATATAAAGCTGTTAAGATATAACCATTTGTTGCATTCATAATAACCAAAAAGCTTGATATAGAATTCGCAGTACTTTACAAAATACTTTTTCGAATCTAAGGAAAACAGCCATGCTTTGGAATTCAAGTTTCATTGCTGAACATACTCAGATAAGCGTTTAATAAAACCTAACAGCAGCCAGTGTGCGCTACGTGTTCAGAGGTTCTTCTGCCTCCAACCTATACCCCGCCCACAAAACAACGTTATTTAGTAGTGACAGAAAAGGGGTCTATTATGAAACAATGTGTTGCAGGGGTTCACCAAGGTCAATAGATATCTAATGGATGGCAGAGCAAAATAAAAGTGACAGTTGCTGCACAACAAGCTATTCGAGTGTTGCCGCTTATCACAAACAACATTACATTTGGCCTTATTAGCAGCTTTAATAATCACAACACAGCGCAAACACTTGATCGTCTGTGAACCGCCTTACTGCCCTACTGGGTGTGTGTGACGGGAGAACAAAGCAAAGCTCACAGCTGACAGAAGACGTCAACAGTCGTGCACTGCAGTCACAAGGCCTGCTCCCTGCCAAAGCAACCCTTATCCTACCCCCCAATGCATGATATGTGGTGGGACGGATGTTTACCGGTTGTATCCGGACACGCGGCCATTACCTGTGGTGGTGGTGACAATTTCCTCCAACGCATGTACTCTCGGCAACAAAGCCCTGCAGTCTCGTTAAAAGCATCGTTGTGAAACCAGGTCCTGAGAGAAATACAGAGTGCAACCTGCAGACGATGAGTCATTTATTGCTCCATGGTCAGAGGCTGTGTGTGTGTGTGTGTGTGTGTGTGTGTGTGTGTGTGTGTGTGTGTGTGTGTGTGTGTGTGTGTGTGTGTGTGTGTGTGTGTGTGTGTGTGTGTGTGTGTGGGTGTGTGTGTGCTAACTTTGTCCGATGGCGAATGGTAAGAATGGTCGGCTTTAATGTCTGATTGCCTCATTCCCGCTCTTCTGAAAAAGGGTTTGTTTAGAGTGCAGGGACCCAGTGGAGGACGGGCAACAGAGCAGGACATGTGCTCACATCGGACTGAACATTGGCTTGACTGGAGATTAGTGCAGCTTGGGCCGCTGGCTCGCAGTCTCTCTTCCTCTTTCCATCTTACAAACAAGAAGCAGAAAAGGCCTATGTATAGATCTGTGGACGGCTTTTTGTAAGGCCATAACATGCTGCCTGACAGTAGATCTCTCAGGCCTGAAATGCGTTGCCTATCGGCCGAGTGGCATTATTCAAATGCCCATGCCCGCCATTGTCTGCCCGTCAAAATCACATCTGTGCGTTCAAGGTGACCTTGGACAGTCCTTGGAGCCACTACCCAGTTCTTCCTCAGAGTATAGCTTCAGAGGCAAGGCAGTTCATGTTAATTCATGGCATTCTGGAAACTGCCTTCTGTATCAACAGAATCTGTTGCCTATGAATCATTCAGATTCCACTCATGGATGCTAAAAATATTATGCCCTCTGTCTGTTAACAGCCATGACAAACTGATGCCAGTTAAAGGCATGGGGATGCGGGGAGGCATTTTTTTCCAAGTATATGACTACTATTCCCTCATGGACCACTACAACACAAAACACAAGCAGCCAATTTCCCCTCGCCTAGCTTTCTGCTGCCTTCCCATCGTCCATAAAATCCCTGTAGGTGTTATTTTTAGAACCCCTCGACACACACACACACACACACACACACACACACACACACACACACACACACACACACACACACACACACACACACACACACACACACACAACAGGTGTACTGCAGAACGAGCTAAACACTCAAAGTTGGGGGACAGGAGGCTGTCAGGTAATGAGTCTAGGAAAGACAATTAATGCAGCATTTATTCACATATCCTCTCCTGATCCAGCATTTGTCATATCTGGAGAGAGATGCAAAGGTTGTGAGGAAGAAATAGAGTGGCCAATTTCCCCAGAATAAATGCCTAATCAAAACAGAATTCCTCCCACCATGGTGTGTTTTCTGTACGCAGAAGATGCGTTTTGAAACCTAGGTAATCCATTCCCCAGGATACACCTTACAAGTCTTGTGACAGCCAACGAGCCAGACACACAGAGTGCTATCCTCGCTTCAGCCCTATTAGCATGCAAGTTGTACATGGATTACATTGCTAAACACAGTCAAGAGAACTGTAGGGGAAGGCGTGTCAATGTGGTGTATACACATTAAGGGAAATCAAAGTCACCTGTTGAGTGAGTGAGTGAGTGAGTGAGTGAGTGAGTGAGTGAGTGAGTGAGTGAGTGAGTGAGTGAGAGAAAAGAGTGTGTGGGAGAGAAAAGAGAGAGAGAAAAGAGTGTGTGGGGGGGAGAGAGAAAGTGCTTACACTGCAGTGTGCCATGTCAAGAAAACACGCACCTATGGCTCCTAGCTGCCAGGCTGTTGAGCAGTACGCACCCTGTTCTAATGTAATGAATACACATGGGAGGCTGGAGCTGTCTCCTAAAGCATAGGAAGACACCGCATGACAGCCAGCTTCCCCAAAACAAACCCACCATCTCTATATCACACTGCTAAACCATCATGGGCTAAGCCTATGTGCATACAATCATGTTAAATACAGTTTGCACGCACAAGTGAGTATTTCCAGGTACATCTCTCGTTCTCTCCCTCTCTCCCGCACGTAGCTGTAGGCACTAGGCAGACCGAAGGAGTGACTGTGAGCCGTTTTGTTAATAATGATTAGGCACAGAAGGAACCTGATAGGAAGCAGTACATGTTGTCCCTTCATCTGGTTAGTGAACATCTCTGAATGAATATGAATGTCTTTCTGTATGCCTCCACAGACGCGAGTCTAGTTGAATCTTTAAGTAGCGGACTGAACATCTTCCAACGCACCGCCCCTAAATTAAATTGGTAACATGAATCGTTTTATTATTACCATCAATTTCAGCATAGATGATTAATGAGGAGCAGGACCAGCGAGGAGCAGTCAATTGTATATATTGTTTTTGTTAACTTGCTGACCTGGGTACAGGTCAAATAAGCAAGACTTAAAAGGGATACATTCTATGTGACAATATAAATTTAATTGCACAACAAAACTCATCATGTTTCTAATGTTTTACACTGTACAATATAGCCCTGCCCAATGATGATAATTTCCCTGAAAATCGACCCGCCTGTACTAGTGCCTTGAAAGTCAGTGTTTTTTTTTTTTTTTAGCTATTCAAAATCAATGACTTCAATACGGAGCAGAAACACTTTTGTATCAGCCGCGAGATACACACCGAATACTCCACTGTATTGATCCATACCGACTGCACTGCCCTGGTGGAGCAGCAAACAGCTGGCCTACCGCTCCAGTGACCAATCATTTGGCTGTAAGGGTTATCGGCCAAGCCTCTAGATAAATGCCAATGACATGGAAATATGTGCCTGCGTTTGTCTGCAGAATGATAAGACTGGCCTTTACGGCAACATATCCTCATTTGGCCAGGGTTAATGAGGAAGAGGAGAAGAGAGCAGAAAAGGGATGTGTGGACCAGGCGGCCAGTTGCCTGTTTCAGCTTGGTAGCATCACCTGTTGGTAACAACCCCCACTCCCCCACTGTAGCAACTCTTACCTCTCCGTTACAGAACCGATCAATGGAATGCAGAAGTGATGTGCTCAGCGATGAGAAACACAAACTCTGCATTACCATCACAGCCTTTTATTGAGGCCAAAAGACTCTACGTCGCATTTCAAGTTTAGAATATTTCCAAGTATGTTCGGTCCAAATGAAAAAATAAAGGGTTGGTAAATCAGTAAATTAGTCAAATCAAAAACAACCGACTCAAATAACTGAGTCGGTGCATGAGTTCAGCGACGTCAAACAAACGGCGACAATGGCTGTGGTAACTCAACTTTAGGTGCACTTTGAGGACGGAGTCATGACAACAATGCACCCCACCTTCTAACAGACGCGAGACGCCTCACCTACCAGCGGTAAAGAGCATCCCACAGAGCTCCACCCCTCCTCAGATCAACCTGCAGGGATCCCAGCATCCCGGAGGAGACCATGTGACCATACGATGGACCTTATGCCTCTGTTTAGTAGCAACACCCAGCTAATTTATCCCGCAGATATGACAGCTTTAGTGGCAAGTCCTCACCCCTTTTCGAGACGCAAGGGCAAAGAAAGAAATAAGATACACACCATATAAATGGAGCTTGTGAAAATAAATTATGATGAAACGTCCCATAGGAGTTAGGAGAAGGATTGGTTTCACACTGGTTGGTGGGCTGGGAGTTGAGATGTGACGGTTTTAAAAATACAGGTCATTGACATAGTGTGTTTGGTGAAACATTGACAGGTGTGTGTGTGTGTGTGTGTGTGTGTGTGTGTGTGTGTGTGTGTGTGTGTGTGTGTGTGTGTGTGTGTGTGTGTGTGTGTGTGTACGTGTGTCGATGGTCTGCCCGTCATTTCAGCAGTTTACCCTTACCGGATGCAAAGCAAATACTGCCGTCTCGGCAGCCAGACGCTAATCAATGGCGTGACTGGTAGAGGTATTACATCGGAGATCACTGTAGATACTTTAACCCATTTGTATCGGCTGCTGTGCGGCGCAACATTGTATCTAGTAGATACAATGTTGCTCCGCGCAGCAGCCGGTACAAATGGGTAACCAAACTCATCTCCATGCCCGACCATTAAAAAGGTTCTTTCAAACATTTCAGGAGACGCAAGACTACTTTCTTATTCACATTGGAAGACGTTAGGGGTGTACACAAAAGTCACGGTTCGGTACGTACCTTAGTTTTGAAGTCAAGGTACGGTACAGGACGGTACGGTTCATAGTTAAGGGGAAAATTTAAAATAACTGCTTGTTTGTCAACAACGGAGAATAGCCGTAGATCAGCAGCAATGAAAACGCCAATAGACTTGGTAATGGCATTTGCCCGTTCTGAATTCCCAGACAGGGGTTGTTGAAATAGTGTCGTGAGCTGGGTTTGCACAGCTAGTTTTTTTTTTTCTCAGCAATGGTGATAGCAACACCTGGATGGTGCCTTTTCAAATGGGTTTGCATGTTAAAGTGCTGTACGTAGACACGGAGAGCCCTCTCTGTAGACGGAGAGCCTGTCGGAGACCCTCTCCGTAGCTTTCGTGCGCATCAATTTTTTTTTTTTTGTACATTGTTTACTTTGCACATTAAGGACCAATAAATCATTGGACGTTTATTTACAACACTACTTACATGGTTTGTAGTCAACATATAAGATCGATCGGGCAGCGAATTGCATTGCGTATCCGACATCCCGACGGAGAACTGCGAATGCTCGAGGGGTCTCAGTAGTTACGGAGTCAGATTACGGAGTCGGAGTAGTATACTTGGGCTAAACGGTCCGGGGGAACTCCGACTTCAAGTTTTAAATTCTGCATCGCAAAACAGCCTTTACATTCGCCATATTAACGCTATGTAGGCCACATTTACGCACCGCGGTCCACCTCTGTAACCACCCAGAAGTGCCGTGACCGTGACGGTTCGGTACAAATACGTATATCGATACACCCCTAGAAGACGTGTACGTCATACCAAATGATTATAGAATGGCTGTTATTAAGATGGGCTTTTAGAAGCACATGCCCGTAGATTAAATAAACATGCTACTATGTTGGCTGTAAATGTTATCTACAATATCGGCCATGTTCTTTGGATGGTGTGGTATGGCTGTACTTTAGTTTTCCAGTGATAAGATGAAGAAATTGCCGTCACAGATTTTTTTTTTTTAGATTTAATTTATTCTTAAACTTCAATTGATGCTTCAAAATTGATCAAACAATAAGAAAGTCTAATATGCCATTGAAAGCCATGCCAATGTGCATGCAAATTAAACTGTCCTTTTTCAAATTGTGTCCATAATAGAATTTCCAAAACCACAGTATTACTATCCATGCTAAATAGTTTTTTCTGTTATTTCTGTTCAGAAGCCTTCTTTCATTCCATACCAATTCTAGCTTTACTGACCACCAATGTCAGTTCCATGTCACAATTCTGCATCGTTATCGTTTTCATATGTTCAGCCCATCTGCACAAACACTGTTTCAAAAAGGTATCCACTTTTTTTGGGAATGTGTACTTTCCCAGCTGATTTGATTTAGGCCCATCATGTCAGTAGTGTGACAACAGACCAGAATACTAAATTACACTGAAAAGTCTCCACATGATTCCAAATGTTTCCCAAATGCTCGATGGAAAGGCACATTATATCAATGGCGACAATTGAACTGTAGGAATTGCAGCTTTTTCAACATTGTCCAACATCTATGCCTAATAGTAAGAGAGAAAGCCAGGGGGTGTATTCAACCTATTTTGACAAGTAATTAGTCTATAATCAGATTGTATAACGAGACAGTGATCGACCCTCCCTCATCAGTACAGCTGACAGGAACACATTCATCTCGAGCGTGCGTGCGTGTGTGTGTAAAGCTGAGTCAGCAACACCCAAGGTATTTAGGTTGCACAGCCACACTGCTTGATAAGTCACCATGTGCACTATCCTGTTTACACACGTTTTTGTACAAATTTTGCACTAGAACATTTAATTTTCGATGGAACGAAAATCCATACAATGTCTATCAATGCCGGCGGGTTTTAAATATTTGATAAAAAAAATAAAAAAAATAAAATGGATTTATATAAATATAAATATGGATACACTCATCTGCCATGTTTATATTTCCAATATTAAATTCTCAGTTTGATGCATTGTAGACAGTGTAGCCAAAATGCCTTACAACACTGGAACCAAAGAGCCTGTTCAGTGACATTTGCCTGTGATTACAATTTGTAATCAGTTATCTATTAACAGCGACAAGTTTTTTATATTTTATACTCTGTTTAGTTTATGCTTTGATGCACTTTATACTATTGCAGCAGTAAGTGCTTGTAGATAAAAAGCCAGTGTAATTAGGAAATGTCAGCAATTCTAAGGAGTCAAAGAAACAAGTTACCTTTAAGAAATCTTGTAAATGACAGATGGACCGATTCAAGATTTCTTTATATCATTTCAGAAGCACATTTATAAGCCACTAAAGACTAACTTCAATAGTTAATGGCAGCCATTGTCATGCCAATGTGGCCTGCCAGTATGTAGATTCCTACTTTTAATGTTGTTACTTGTGTGCTGATGTTGAGTCGCCTGGGTCAAATGACAGTGACTGGGTACATAAATAAAGTACTCTTTTACCAGTTTCCACCAACTTTTGGTGATTTGATTAGAATTTGTATTGATTCCCTAATATTGTATTATCTCTCCCTGCATCTGCCTCCCTCATACCACCAGCTCCCTGAGACCAAATAGACCGGAAAATCCCATTCCCCATATGTTTTTTTCCCACACTTCCCTCCTGACCTCCATAAAATTTCCTTTGGAGCTCAAGATGTGAATGTTGACTAACTATTTACACAAGCCCCCCCCCCCGCCCTGTGGTTGCAGGGGAGAGGGAGCAGTACTGTGAGTGCTAATGAACCCGACTGCCATCCATGGTGTTTCCAGGGAAACAGAGCATTGCATCTTATTAATCTTTGTCCTAATCAGATCCAACTATTAACCCGCCTGCCACGGAACTCTCTCAGTCAGCCTTTGCTTTGTGAGCCCTCAAAAACACACACAGGCCTTTAGCCTAACAGAGATGAACAGGGCAGGGCCAAAAATGTGCTGCTATTGCAACATTGTTTTTTTCCGTTCAACAGACAAGCAAGTAGTTGGGGGGAAAAGGAAAACAAAAGCTGTGGGTTATTTATTTTTTCAAAATGCCTGTACGACACTATGAGACTTTGAGCAGAGAGATATTCCACAGAAAAGTACAAAGGAAATAAAACAAAAAGATAATGATCCCTTATTTGCAAGTAGGCTTATTTAATGTTTGAAATCACTGTTTTTTACATGATCTGTTTGCTGATGTTAAAGGTTATCCCTGCCCTTCACCACAACACTCACCTCGTTCCCAGTCGTTGGAACGGGTTTTTCTAAATGAGCGTTATGGAGGAGAGAGGGCGGGACTTTCAGTTACATGGGTTAAGAGGCGAGAGACAAGGTAGGGACTTCTTATAAAGTGATATCCGCTTTCGTTACGGATTCGTTACGGATATTGCGCTGTCAAATTGTTCGACTAGATATGTATTGTCCTTGTCGTTTATACACCTGTCATGTTCCTATTCTTCTCGCTCCAGGAATTGTAAACTGGGGCACACAGCGCATAGGACATAAGGGACCGGATATTGTGTATGGTAGACCGGAATAACGGTACCATACATGTTCTTCCCTTAGCGAACAACAACATTCATGCCACTGAATGTTTAGCAAATGCGTTAGACACGAATTCGGACATGCATACCATGCCTGGTTTCTACATACGCCTGTGACAAATTGTACTCACACATTTGCAGTACACGTGACTTTCGGTTCTAAAGTTGCAGAACGGAAACTTAATCGTCAGATCTGTTCTGCTCACTAAACTACAGGAAAAAGTAACGACTGCCACTAGACACCAAAGGTATAGACAAGTTAAAGTAAAAGGATCGTCTCGAACTCGAGGTCGTCTTACCTGTTTTACAGATGAAGCTGTCGCTGTACGCTAATGGTTCATTAGTCGATCCTTCTTTGACACCTTCTGGCACTGTCCAGATTCTGTGCGTGATCGCGGACCTTACTGCTCTGCCACCGAACGACATAATGTAATTCATACTTCTACCCCTGAGCTTAAACTAACCTAAGGCCAACGTATTTCTATATACTGTACGCACAGCATTTACAGCACATCCATGCACCGCAACATGCGTAAACCCAGCAGCGTATAAATTGTAACTCCAACACATTCCAAAACAGGAACTATCCATTCCAAAACACAACTTTTTGCCCCTAGTGGTTGCTTTATGAAATAGAACAATTACTACCTTACTCACAGCACGAATCACATCAGTGGCGGCATAATATTTATCTGCTATTAAACCAATATATGTACATATATTTCAGAGTAACATAGATTAAAGTTCGTTGTTGATCAGGAATTTTAATAAAGACAGAGAGCCCAGAGAGAGCGAGAGAGGTAGAGAGAGAGATAGAAAGAGAGAGAGAGAGAGAGAGAGAGAGAGAGAGAGAGAGAGAGAGAACGACGCTTCATGGCAAAATAAGGAAAGGAAACCAACCCATTTTCAGTTGTTGCAAGGATATTGAATAGCCATCAAATGCAGGTGTTTATGGCACCCAAGATAATAACAGCCATCTTACATCTAGAATAATAATATTGTAATGAATAGGAGTGTCACGCGCCGCTCTGGCTGGTCCAATATAAGAGGAAATATTAGGAGTCTGAGGGTGGAGGGGCTATTATTAAGCAATATAATATGTAATGGCTGAATAGGAAACCGTCAAAAACCACTTAAACAGAACATACTGCACACAGGGAAGTGGAAACACTGGAATGTTCTATTAATTTAGGCACAGGTCAAGATAAAACATTAGGAATTCATGTTGTACACATTGAATCGTGTTTTGACGCAAAGCAGTAGTAACGTGGACTTCAGCACCAAGCTGTGCCTGCGTTTGTCTTTCTGTGTTTCCGTGTAAGTTAAGAAATGCATGAAAAAATAAGATCAACCAATAAGTAGAACAATATACAATATTTCTGCCTTTCAAAAATAAATTAGACCCTACATTTAATTATATTAGTGTTGTTTCGAGTACTTCCTCTGAGTTCTCCCAACACCAAATGTGCTCCATCTGTTGGTTTTAAATATAACTAGTTATTGTTGGTAAACAACCACAGAGAAGGTGGCTACAGCAAGCAATCAGGACAATGTCAAAGATAACATATCCAAATCCCTCGTACCAACAAGAACGATAACTGTTGTACACCTTGACTATTCGATTCAGCCAGGCGTGTAGACGAAAGAGTGCAACAGAACCCTTCCTAAACCTTCCCTTTCATGGTGCCTTCAGAATCAGGACTCCTTCACCATAAATCCACAGTACATAAACAGGCCAGCGACGCGAATTCTCAGACCGATTTCAGAACGGGATATGCCCCCGCCATGACTATATGTTTAGAGCCGTGTCAGACCAGCCTATGGCAGACTCTCCAGGGTCCTGTTGGGCCATCCGTGATATATTTTGTTGCTGCGCTACAGCCGCCCGGAGCGGCTATGAAATCAGCCGTGACAACCTCAAGAGAGGGTCGCGTTGGCGTTCTCCTCGCCGTTTCCTTGGTTAAGACATAATAAGGTGAGATAGGAAGATACTTTTCTACGGAAGGTGATGCAACAGTAGAATCCATAATGGAGTGATGGTGAGGGATGTGCTCCTGGCCGGGTCCTCTTGAGGCCTCTGCTAATTAAGATGTGATTCAAGATGCTGGTGGTTTGAAAAGAAGATTTTCCTCTGCGCTCGTTTGATTACAAAGGCATTCATCAGCAAGAGCATTTCATTCCTTGTTTTACTTGCTGGCTAATATATTTTAATGGATTACCCATATTATATTAGCGGTTCATATAAAACGTAATCGCTTTTGCTATTACAATGGTGGATATTTGTGAATCCTATGACTGCTATTATACAACTCCTGAGATGGATGGACTCGGAGCAGGATTTAACTATGTCTATGGTAAAATACTTCAATGCGTTGCTACCTGTGTTGACACGTGTTTTACACAGTGCTTTCTCAAAGACTGTTCCTTTGAGAGATTGCTATTGGCATCACCTCATCGAATAGATTGCGGCACGTTAAAAAAATAACCTATACAAAATCCAATTCATACGACAAACAACCGCAGAATAAGTGCTTTGTGTGAGATCCGGCTGCCACACACAGCCCCTAAGCGCTGCTTGTGTGTGTGAGATGTTGTCAAGGTGTGGGAACAGATTGTTGATCTCAGCGGTTGTAAGGACCGAACCTCTTCCCGACGACAGGAAGCAGGCTTTCATTAGGAAGACACTGAACAGCAGTCTGAGGGAGCCACGGAGCGCCGCTGTCAGAGACAGTAGGCAAAATATTCAAGAAGGTGATTTCTGCAAAGGCTTCCACGCTGCAGTGTGAACACAGACACGGGATCACATACACAAGGGTGAGCCCACACACACACACACACAAACACACGCACATAAACACACACACACTTGAACACGGCGAACAGATACAAATACACAGCCACGCGTACACACGTGTGAACATGCACACACACACACACACACACACACTGCATGTGCAATTAACTCATGTGGCACAAATGCACCTGCTGGGAAGAAAGAAAACATGCATTTCAGCATGTGCTAAACACGCAGGGTCCCCAGGGTATGTGCAGATATGTTCTTGGCTTGGGGTGTGTTGAGACGGTTATCACGCTACCTTGCATGCTTACAGGAACACGTAGAATTCACCTCTAATCAGATACACTGCAACATGTTTCAGAGTCCTACATTTCTTAAGTGTCCTGAACGTCTCATGGTCTGGCTGCGGCGGCCAGACAATGGCTGCAATCACAGGTGTTAAAAAGGACTGTCGCTATAACACCCTCCGTCTCCTCCTGATTGGGGGCTCGGTGTCCTTGGTGCTGTCAACACGAGAACAGATGAACGTGTTTTTCCCTTTAAGTGTTCATGAGATGGGGAGATGATTTGGATGGTGAGAAGGGGGCAGACAGAGGGTTGACAACACCAGGCGGAGCGACCAGATCCTCTGGAGGAATTGGGACATTTCAACACTTTCTCTCACACTGGCAACAAAAAAAAATGAAAGGTTTATGAATTGCGGCGCATCTGCTTTCTTTAAATGACTCAACTTTTCTTTAAAAGGACAATACCAATACCGGACTGGTTGATTCAACCGAAAAGATCATAATCGTGTTTCCTGGCTTCAACATTCGTTATCAGTTATATTATACCATATCTGTAATACAGTCCTTTACAGTGAGAAGGGGTAGCTGCCTCCTGCGCTGCCAACTGTGTGTCAGTTCCACACACATTTTTAGAAATACGATAAATGTCCCATGATACAATTCATTGGCAATGAAAGCCAATCCTGGTAAAACATAATACACACCCAATCACAAATCAGGCCGTAGATGTCATTACTTCAACAGTGCAACATTGAAAAGAGTATTTATCCCCATTATACATAGTTAAATAGTTACAAGAATAAATATTGCAACTATTTGCCACATCAAGACCTATTATTGAAATACATTTGCCTTTTGATGGGAGAACTGGACTCAAGAGTTTGACTATTACAAAATAATACCCTTTTCCACACATCATTGTACAAGAGGAAAAGTGGTAATCATTAAACGATTCCTCCGATTTATAAGGGTTTAAGCATCAGCACTGTGAATTGTCCTTTAACAACCATATTAAAGTACATACTAGACGTATTCCGCATGAATCATGTTATGATGCCTCTCACCCCTGCCTTTGGTTCCCAAAGGCCCACCTCATGGAAAGTGCAAATTGATTTTTTTTTCCTTTTGACTTTGTCACTTTGGAACCGCGTGAGAACTAATCTGCAAGGGGCTGCTGCAGAGGCATATTAAGTGCATGCCTTACTGGCTACTGGTCTCTGCCAATGAGCTCACCTTTACACTGAAACATGGCACATAATGGAGCAACAAAGCACCAGGACAGCTGGTATAGGTCAGCCAATGCAACCAATCCCTCCACCTTGACTAAAAGAACAAGCCGCGATGACTAAGGAAAAGACAGCGCCAACTTGAACGGGAAGACAAAGCTCTAGAGGGAGATTTACATGAACATGCAATGTTTTTGCAAATGATGCGGAATATGATCCCGACTTGTCTGGCAATGTGATTGCATCGTTAACATTGTTTTTATTGGGGAGAGGAGATACCTTGAGAGCAATATAGTGTGCATACTCCACTCGTTCAAGACAGATATTCCCTCTCCAGTGTGCTCGGGGCTCTGCACTGCTACCCGATCCACCACGACATTCCCCGAAGTAAGAGACGGGCTAAAAATAGGCAACCCCCGTAAACAGAAAACTATAATCAGATAAAAGTCACTGCTCTACTTCATTTCTTTATTTTTACGAAAAAGCCGCTTGTCACAATCAATTGTATTCTTTCATGCATCAGTGTTTTCCCAGACTAACTCTGCCCTAATTGGTGAAAGCGTGGCCAAAGGGCTTTGCTCCGGGAGCGACAGCCTAGCTCACCACAGAAGCTATATCATGGAATAGGAAAAATACATGGTTTATAAAAACCCTTTGAATTATTATAATTAATGTCATTCCACATATTGTTTATAGGAAACGTTTACTGAGGACAAAAGGAGTCCGGTGGAAAATATACATAATTTGAAAAGACGCAAATTATAACTACTTATTATCGGAGTCCAGAAATGCTTCCAACATGCCGGTACAATAGGTTTGAGGCTCTAGAATGCTAACAAGCTGTACAATATTTTTACAACTTTAGAAAGTTTACAAGCGAGTAAGACATGGTTCACAGGAAACCGCTAACATTTCATTCTAAATCTAGAGCTTGAGTGGATGTCTGTTGTTTGTTGTTGTTTTTCTTGGCGCCCTGTTAATACCCAGGGAGCTACACGTGATGGAGGAGCAGTACTGGTCAGGTCCGGTCAGGGCAGCAGGCTATCTCTCAAGGCCTCGTCAGCCGGCCCTGCTCATGGCCATCCATCCTCTAGGGGTTCCTCTGGCCCGGGGTGGTCCCTAGGACTGATGACCAGTGGCATAACAGAGTGAACACATCCATCTCTCCCCCTCTCTCTCTGCATCCCTCTCTCTTCTCCCTCTACATCCCCCTCTCTCACTCTGCATCACTCCCCCCCCCCCCACCCCACACACACACACACACACACACACACACACAATCACTCCTTCTCAAGTCCCTGGCCAGCCCACCGTTTATGATGGAAGCTGCAGATGCCAATTCATCTGTAGTCTACAGAGGATGCTTAATTTCTGGAACTAGGTAAAATAGAGAGGAAGGGAGTCAGGGAAGGAGGGAGGGAGGGAGGGAGGGAGGTAGAGAGGGAGAGAGATAGAGAGATGGAACTAGAGGGAGAGCGTGAGAAGCAGGGATGGGGAGGGCAGAAGGGACATGTATCAGACGCGCACCACTGCTCTCTTCATGTGGGCAATTTATTTAAATAATAATGGCCGGCCTGGCGCCAAAAGGTTATTTCCACAATGCCGCTGACGAGGGGATGAGCTGCGCAGAGGCATCGTTACAACATAAACAAAACACATTTTCCTTGTTTTCATTTGTGTCTCACCGTCCAGTATCATCTCCACCTCGAACCCAGCGGACAGGGAGCTAATTGCTTTCTTTTAAAAGTCCGCGGGGGCGGGCTGCTGGTTTTTTTTCCATGCTATTCTATAGACCCCGGCATCCACATGATTCCTAACGTTCCCCGGGAAGCGCAGAGGGAACGTAAAAGCAGAGAGACTGCAGTACAGTAGAATAGCTACATAAGGCTCTCCCAGCGTCTGACAGTCCAGCGTGGGCCACGCAGGCCAGAGTCGCTGACACATGCAGTGCAGTGGGATGTTCAAACAGGAAGCAGTAGCGAGCAGACAAAGATGGTAAGAGATAGTAGTACGAGATCCACAGACTCTCTCTCTCTCTCTCTCTCTCTCTCTCTCTCTCTGTCTGCCATAAAGCCGTCCTCACCCCAAGCTCCCTGCGTTTATCACTCAGCACCACCGATCCACGAGCACACTAAATTGGATAATGAATCTCTCTCCCCGAGGAAGTACACTAAATGGATAATTTGTCGGTTAAATGACGAGCCGGGAACATATTGCATCATCTGAGGTGGAAGTTGTTAGCGTGGTTAAATAAATGCAACCTTTTTGTATTTTATAAAGCCACAGGACCGACAAGAGTAAATGAATGATCCAATGAAGTGGTAATAGAGCACAAATAGGGGACTCGGCCGAGCGTGTAGAACTACATAAATGTGTTGTTAATGGTACAAGCTCTTTTGGAGATTAGCTTTTATTTAAAAAGAGAAATAACTAAGCAACCATCTGTCCTTAGGTAGATGTGGCTTCTTGTGAGGCTGTGCGGAGAAAGGTCAGAGATGATTCACCTTCTACAGGGATGATGAAAATGGTTTCTTATTCAAATTAGATGCCAAAGTAACATTTGTATATATTAATTTTGTGTTCTTCCCTTTATAAGGAAAAGGAAATGGAGAGATGTAATGTTTTCCTGCCGAATGATGATTTACAGTCAAAGTAATTACAACAGTTGCAAACATCAATCCTCTGTATTATCTTCAACATTTTTGTACAGCCATTGAAGAATTTGCCATTTTTATGAACACTCACTATGGCTTCAAACTTAAGTTTGCAGAGACCGTTTGAGGTTCTTTGGGTGATCTATGCACATTTGTGCAGGTTTATGTAAATTACTCCATGTGATTTATTTTTGTAGATGTATTTGACTTTTCCTTATCCATTTGCCACACAATTCTTGTTGAAGTTTGCCTGAACTGAACCACATATTTTCCTTTTCAATCGTAATGATCGGTGGTCGTCCAAGGCTCACATGCACCTTGCAAGACTGCCAGCGTAGAGAGACTGCCAGAGGGAGGTTCTCAAACTGCAGGCGTGCAGCCTCAGCCTCCAGTGTGACAGTGTGCTAGAGCACACTGAGCAATGACCCATGAGCAACACCGCTGCATACTGCAGTGCCCTGCCAAATTAAATCCTCCAGTCATTCTTCCCCTTGGATAAGCCGCTACAGAGCCAAGCCAGCCCCGGAGCGTGTGCAAGTCCTGATGCTAACCGACGGGTTCAGGGTGAGCGGGAGCGGCGTTCGTCAAGGTAAGGGTTCTGATGCCAATCCACCGTGCTCATGTTTCGCCTCGGCGAGTGTTACACATCATCCTTTTTCAAATATCCCCAAATTCTGATCAAGGGTACTGAATGTTCGGTCCAATCCCAGTTGAGACGATGGAGTTTAGGCTGGAACATTTCTAATCGTTATCATCTAGAAAGGTGTGGTATCGTACCCTAAAAATTGTCCAACCTGAGGATTTGACTTTCAGTTTTCTCCTGCAGCTTCCTCCACCACTAAAAATTCACACACATTGCCAACAAATTGATGTTCTCTGAATATATTTTAATGCAGTGGTTATCACATCCTAAATCTAAACAGGGAATATATATTCAAATAATGCCAGTAAATATAAGCTAACATTCAGGTTAATCTCTTTCTGTGAGTAGCTCTATATGAAAGCCTATCACTTAGATACCAGTAATATAAATATCCCTTCTGAAGCAACTCCGATCCTATAAAATCAGAAGTCAACACAAACAAATATCAACAGTTATGTGGAGTGGCAGATTGCATTTCCCCCTCTCCTTGCTGTAAAATGAATCGATAGAAGTGCCTAGGCCTGGTGTTCAACGCTAGAATACTGCTTACTCTTCATTTGCGCTAGATGTAATCAATCCTATCCAAGGGTTGGCTGCAACCCTTTTTCCAAACTAAGTAGGGAAACAGCAAGATTACCAGCACTGTGTGGCATTTATAAATTGAGCCCAACAAAAAGAGGACCGCCGTGGGAGACTCCCGGGCCATCGTAATTACACTAGGAGGCCAATAAATCCTACAGAGCCCTTACAGTAGCAGCGTTGTAAATCCAGCCACCTTGCTCTGGTCCATCTTCGCCCGGCTCGCTTGCACTACAGGGCCCAAACATTAACATGGCTGTTGCCGTCTCAACTAGGAATAAATAGATTATGAATGTGACCTTGGCTGCTGGGATTTCTTGAGAAATCCTTGGGTGCCGGTAGGTCACGGTGGAGAACATCCACAGGTAGCCGAGCGGTGAGTCACGTCCATGATGGCATACATTAGATTAAGAGCTTGGTGTGCGCTGCCCTTGGGTGGGTCGAGGTGCTCTTCAAACTCTGAGCCCCACTCAAGACATTAATCCCTGGTGAATTCAGGAAGAGCATTCGGAAGAAGGAAGGAAAATACAAACCTTGAATTGATTCGAAGCAGAACTCCATTGTCTACCGGAACATTATTAAATGACAAACGTCTTCGGGGTAAACATCATGGAGGATGACCGCTGTGTTTACCCCGAGGCCCTGTTGTCATGCAACGGTGCGTCACGCCGCGACATTGAGACAGTGCGACCCGACATGCGATTTCGTTAATGAAGGTACATCCATGGACTCACGGCGCGACCTGACCTCATGATTTATTGGCTACCCGCTCCATTCCGACCTTGGTGCAAGTTGATCTCACCCATTGTATCTTCCTCATGCTCATAAATAGCATGCATCCTTCAGTCCTTCCATCGGCTATGACATTGAGAAGGGCCGGGCTGGATTCAATTAGAAAGGGGTCCCTCTGCCCGGAACGATTGGAAACCCAGAATATGGTTAGCATTAAATCAATGGGATAAGGACGTGTTGATTCAGCTTTTTATTAGATCGGGTGGACAAAGTGAGTTAGGCTCACCTGAGTTGTAGTACGTCGGACTGCGGGCCCAACGTATTCACATCCACGGTATTCACCACTGCCAAAGTCTTGCATTATACCCCCTGATTGGGTGAACCACGCCTTATGTATTACCATTTAAGAGGAACTCTGTTAGTTTCACAGTATGAGGGGCAAACAAGCAGAACAAATAAGAGGTGATTAAATCAATAGGGCAAATAAAGGTGATGTCCCCCTTACATGCTAGGATTTACATCAAAGCCCCACTATAATCCCCTGGGGGAAGAACAAAGTGTTCTTAACCTTTGTGGACATTGTTTCTGTTCAGCATGTCGTGGGTCTGTCCATGTGTGTTTTTCTGAACATCTGAGTGTGTCTGTGTGTGTGTGCATGTGTGTGTCTCCCTCTAAAGTATTGGGGGTTTGAATAGAGACGTTGAACTGAGCTCAGCACAAGGGCACTGGAAGTGACATGAGATGGTCTGTAACCCGTGTGCACCCAACCTTGCAAGGGCCAAAACATGCAAGATTGGGACCACCGTGCGGGAGATGTAACCACCCTATAGACATATGGGTGGCTCGCAGGAGAGCTGGCCTGCACTATTGGAAAATCCTCCCCTAGACCCTGAACGCGGCAAACTTGTTATGGATCACCTGTTGAAAATAATACATTTTCTGGTTTTGTTACAGCGAAAATAAAATACAAATAAATTGCAGTAAGGAAATAAGAAAAAAGAATACAGATGGATTTTTGGTCTCTCACCCTTCAGTTTGATATGAGCACCCCCTAGGGCCTGCTGTGCAAGGTCTTCTACATATTTACTTTTGTGCTCAACCTGACAAACCTATCCTGAAGGCACAACACCACACACAAGCTCAAGTGTGTGGAGTGTAGATTGTTTTTGTGTGTGTGTGCATGTGTACGCATGCTTGTGTGTGCGTGTGTTACCTCAGCAGGCCTAAGGGACAGGGTTGCATGTGTGTCAATTTCCGTTATAAAGAAGCCTTCACACAAAGAGTTAAATATTAAATTCTTGCGTCAGGCCACCTTGGTGAGGAAGTAACGGATAAAGAAAGACGAGATCCTTTTACAAAGAGGAAAACAAACAGCAACGTGGAGTACATCAGGACAGTGACAGCACGGGCAAATGGTGACAGTTGACGTAGAAAGAGAGAACCACAAGTGGATAGTGATAGAGCGAGAGAGAGCATGAGAGACAGAGAAAGAGAGAGACAGAGAATATGCGCGAGAGAGAGAGGGAGAGAGCACGATGGTGTGTGTGAGAGTGAGAAAGCGAGAAAAGGGTGAGATAGTGTCTTCTCACTGGGTCTGGGTCTGGCCTGAGCTACATGACTGGCCCGCACGGCCAGGAAGGAAAAGGAAAGTAGGCTGGGGCTTATCTTAACACACACAAGCAGCTCAGCTGGCAGGGCCTTTTTGGCATGGCTAGGGGGTGGTGTGTGACAGATAGTTCTGTCTCTCTGTCTCACTCTCACTCCCCTCACTCCTTCCCACAGCTATTACTACCCGACATACAATGACAGAAGTAGAAGGGGAATAAACTACAAAGAGCAGGCTGAACAGGCACAGGAAGTCACGGGACAGATGTGACGAGATAATAGCAGCAATACCAGAACAATGTCTGATGTGCATGTAAAATGACAAATTTAACGACGCACAAATTAATCACAGCACCTCTCTAAATGCTCCAATTTCTTTGTTAAAGAGAATAGAAAAACAAAAGGAGAGGTGACCAACTGTGCATCTTGTATAATTGCTACAGCTGGCTCTTGAGATGATCCACCATGTGTAAACACTGGGAGACAGATTCTCCTCAACCTGGGACATGACATCAAGAGGAGACGATAGACAGACTCTGGTGCCTCAAGTATCTGGCCCTGGCTTTCACTGCTATAATGGTAAGCGCTGGGTTTGAAACAGCTGCCGAGGAGTAAAGGAACAGGAATGCTGCTCTGAACATGACTAGTGTGTCTTTTTTGCTCTCACACAATCGGGCACACACAGAATAACCCAGATACACACAGAACCACACACACACACACACACACACACACACACACACACACACACACACACAATAATAACCCAACGGTACCAGCACAACCACCCTGAATGTGTGTTCAGCCCACCTGACACCGCCTTCGATGTATTGAATGCCTGCTAATTGAATTCCAGCCACGGAGTCCCTCTCATGGAAGTGCATATCAGGCAGGTCAGTGTATTGCTTCAGCAGCAGAACCGCTCCATCCAGTGTTCGACCCGTGGTCTCCTCCATAAACACAATGAGTTCCCAACACGGGGATAATCCCTCACACGTCACGTGGCGGCAGAGCCGCGACTGCTTCGTGCTTATTAGCGTAGCACTGTCCAAGTCATTAGCATCTTGTCAGCTGGGCATGAATGTCCGTGTGCATGTGTATTTTATCTTCCTGCACACATCATAATTTCATCCTGTGAATACATAGAATACCTACCTAGGTAGAATAAAGATGTACTCCCATACACACACACACACACACACACACACACACACACACACACACACACACACACACACACACAGGAAAGCAAAGACAATAGCGCAAACACACACACACACACACACACACACACGCACACACCAAACACACACCCACACGTAAATACACAGGAATGCAAGGACACACACACATCCTCACAATTCTCTCAAGGACATAGGAATGCCTTCATCGTCTCGCTACCAGGTTCCATCCTTCGTGCCTCTGAGGACGTAGTGTAACCTAACTCTAGGGTGGGTATTCTTGGGGCGTCCGGGTGCTCTCGGACAGGGGTCAAGTGGTAGTTTATCGTGATTAAATGCCACGGGATCAAAATGACCACTAAGGCGCGTCAGCGGCGTAGCGTTCCCATCTGTCCGACCCGGAGACAGATCGTCTGGACTCCCACCGGCACCCCCGGGTCAGCCCACCAAGGAGAGGTATTAGGGGGTAGCAACTTCAGAGCGGGAGGACAGAGGGAGCAGGGAGATAGGGAAAGGAGGCACGGAGAGAGAATGTGGAGAGAGGGCGAGAGAATGTGGAAAAGGAGAGAGAGACCGAGAGCGAGAATGTGGAGAAAAACTGAGAATTAAGTACAGAGATTGGAGAGATTGGAGAGAGAGAGAGAGAGAGAGAGAGAGAGAGAGAGAGAGAGAGAGAGAGAGAGAGAGAGAGCTGTAGAGGGATGTATAGGTGAGGAGAAGGGGTGTAAACACACGCTCACATGTGCACCATCCGGTGGTCATGAATATAACATGTCATGCAATGCATTTTCACGGTGAAGTCCTTTAGACCTCAGTGTCAAATTATAATACAAACATTTTCAAAACATTGTGAGTGAGACACTGAATGGATTATTATGCCAATCACACGCACATCTAGGGCTGCAGTGAATAACATTTATAAAGCAGACCGAGGCAGGAGATATAATGGATATTGTTTGACACACAAAGACGATTTGCCTCTGTAAAGTTATCCAATTCCCTGGTCAGATTACGTTATCTAGTCAACTGTAAACAAGGTAAACACGTGCACTATCCAAAGACATTATCACCAGCAAGGCATTGCAGGGAATATTTATAGTAGAGCTGTCCTCGAATACAAATTTGCGTGGTCGAATCAGATTCGTCAGGCAAGACCCATCGTCGATCTTATGTGACTTTTTTGTAGTTTAGACATTTGAAAATAATAAATTGGATTCCCGTGGACGACATCAACGTAGATGACTGTAGATGCATGCCTGTCTGTCTGGTGAGTGGAAGTTTTACGGGCGGGTCAGGACCAAAGTGTACAGCTCGTGGTGGGATGAGGGTGTTTAGTGAAGGGCTGCAGACTCTCTGTAATGATGTAAAGGTCAGAGACAGCACTGGGAGCGCTGGGGCTGTCAAACCCAGTGGGCTTGGTGTCTAGCGGTGGAGGTGGCGGCAGAGGAAGAGGAGGAGGAGGTGGTGGGGGAGGAGGAGGATGATGGTGATGAAGATGGAGGTGTTAGTGATGGGTGGAGGAGTAGTTGGTTGGTGATGTGGTGGTGGAGTAGTTGGTGGTGCTGGAGGTGCTGGCTGAAGAGGAGGTACTTTTCGGGGTTGGTTGAGGAGGTGTGGTTATGGTGGTGGCGGACGTGGTTGTGATAGGGTGGTGGTCGAGGAGGTGCTGGAGGCGGGGGGTTGTGTCAGTTGTCACATGTATGCAGAAGAGGAACCCTGCAGGGGTCCTGTATTTCCATTCTTTAACTAGCCCCACCCCTCCACTTCCCTTGACTTCGTTCCTGTACTCCCACTTGTACTCTTCCATGGTATTCATCTCCACCTCATGCTGTGCTGGTGTGTTTTCCCATTTACATCAGCATGAAGACGGCCAGATGCCAGCAGATACACAGTACAGTACGCTGTACACAGACAGAGACACATACGCAGACACACACACTTCGCGTTCCCTTGGACAGATTCAGCAGATGTTCTGTCTTGCTCTTTCTCCTTGTCCCCTTGTCTCCTTGTCTTACTTCCATTCAGTGTTTTAATCCTTATCTGTATTACAAATTATAAACCGCTTCCCTTACTATTCATCTTTTTAGGATGGTTTGGTGTCTATGTTGTTGTTCTCTTGAATGTATTTTAATTGTTTCGTTTTTGTTGTTTTATTTTATTGAGGCTGATCCTAGTCGAAGACCCATTTCTGTATGCTTGCAAGTTTTGAAACAGAAACTCGATTGCAGTCTTACCTTAGCAACTACAAAAAATGAACTGATGGTGTCGGCCATAGACATGTAAACACATGTAAAAAGTATGCATGTTTGATCCTGTTCATTCAGCGAAGGACATTTAGGAAGACTTAGTATGCAGGACACTGCAAAGACCTGGAAAAGTATGTTAAGCACATAACAGAAAAGAAAAACAGTAAAAAACAAAGTCAATACATCCATCATCCGTTCCCCTCAGAGGTGAAACCCACGGTTGGTATCAACTCTGCAGGAAGCTCATCAGCCTGGTTATTAAAATGTGTGTGCGGTGTGTGTGTGTGTGTGTGTGTGTGTGTGTGTGTGTGCAGAGTGTTAGCTAATGACAGGTCTGTCTGAAGGCTGCCAGACTGCACAGCCAGCAGCCGCCCAGCTCTTTATTACTCTCCCATTAGAATAAATTAGCATTGTCGGCCCCGGCACGGATGCAGAAGTCCGGACTGGACTATGTGATGACGCCCCTTGGCCAGGCTCTTTGGATCAACCATCCAGATAGGGGAGGAGTGGCGTTTGAAAATGGTTGTCAAAAGTATAAAGAAATAAAAACATAGAAGAGGGGTAACATAAAAGGGGTGAAAACAGATGCACCCCTTTCTTTTATTATCTGCAGGGTGATCAGAGCTACCCTGAACATATTCAGGACATTAGTCTTAGTAACCGATGCGCTGGGGTGAGTCATGCTTTCAAGGATGATAACGCCGCCCTTTGTCGCCAGCGGAGTACAATGAGTCAACGCCACATGCGATTGGTGAGCATGGTCGACCGTGGCTCAGCTCCCGCCGAGTGGACCAAATGACGAGAAGACATGGGGACGAAATATCCGTGGACTGTGGACTCCGGTCCGTCCACTTATATAACTGGCAGGACTTCAGCGCCTGTGCGACGATTGCTCTGGTGAACCGATCGGGACGAACCACAAACCGTCCATTCTGCGGTCAATGGCTCGCCTGCTGGGGGGGCTTAGTCAATACGTGATTGCGGGGAGGGCTTATCAGCTTGTGACGCGGGCAGCAGGGCCAGCCTGAATAAAACCGTCTCATCCCTTGTTGACTCCCTGCCTTCTCCATGATGCAGAGCAGAGGCCTCCCGTGCCACAGGCCAACGCTCCACCCACTGCAACCCTCTCGCTGCTCTACGCCCATGGCTGAACAACAACAACAACAACATCCTACGGTGTTTTTTAAACAGCATGGATTTTACGTGAGGCATAAAACACTCTGGGCTGTCCCGCTATCGTGAACGAATGTACAACGTGGGTGGTGATGTGGCCCGGGCGAAGCCAAGGTTGTTTTCCACTGCCAGAGTGGTGTATTCCGCGTATACCAAAGTTACTGACAATTATTTGATATTACTTAGTTTCTACTACGTTATTGGTTCTTTGTTGACTGATTCAGCTGAAATTAAGAAATTCTTTTGAGGTGCTTCAAGTATTTTGTTTCATTGTCATGGAAATAACTGGACGATAGTTCTGTCTGAACATTGTTGTTCATGTTGGATTTGTAGAAAATTGAATTGCAACAATTATAAGGGCTGTTCTGTTATTGGAAAGGAAAGCTCACATCCTAGGAACGTAAGTCACCAATCTGGAACAAGTATTTGACAATGCTACGAAAATGAATGGCTAATAAACCACACATGATCAGTTAAAAAAATGGATGGTGAATGACAAGAGTAGTTATTATAACTACAGCTAACTATAGCTGTAGTTTCTCACTTACTTTATATAGCTACAGCATTGATGATATGAGTCACACCTTGACGCAGGACAAGATGCATGTAAAAAAAAAAATATTATTTTGTTGCCAAATTAGGTTGTGGTTTGAAAATACAGTACCATGCAATGTTCAGCATGTCACTTTCTAAAAAGCCAATAGTAAGGAACACTTTGATCTTTGGAAGTTGTCGACAAAGGGAAGGAAGTTGTTGCTAAAAAGCAGTGTGAGATCAACTGATGAGTAAGAGAAAAATGAATGGCAAAAGATGAATGCAGATCTGAGCTTGGAGAAAACAATGGGAAGAACACAATGACAGCAGGAAGAAGGAAATTTCATTCTCATGCCAGTTCCAATTATATATATGTGTGCGTGTGGGTTGTGTGCGTGTGTGTGTGTGCTCGTGTGTGTGTGTGTGTGTGTGTGTGTGTGTGTGTGTGTGTGCCTGTGTGTGTGTGTGTGTGCGTGTGACAGAAAGAAGGAGCAAGACCCCTAAGATGAACTTGCTTCCATCTTCAAGTTATTGCCTTATGTTCTGCCTATAGCCAGCTTGGATGTGAGGCAGCCAGAGAAAAAGCAGATAGTAAAGTAAATAAAAAACAATGAAAAGCGAGAAAAGAAGTTATCGGTTTATTTCTGCAGTATTTGTAAACTTGCTTTCTCCCAATTTGTCTTTCACTTATTTGAAATGATTTGATCTCTCTCATCTCTCTCCAGCCACCTCCCGCCTAACTCCTCGGCCGCCCGCCTTACCCTCTCGTCTCTACAACACGGCTCTTGTTCTCCCGACTGCACCCAACGCACACTTTCCTAACCTCCTAAACTCTCTGCAGCGCCCTAACTGCATTATCCCAGCCGAGAGAATTGAGATGCGTTGCACTTATGAGTGTGGAATTAGTTTAGCTCAAACTCATTTAATCTGAAGTCAGCACCGGGTGCGCACCCTTCCTCTCAGGGAGCTCCTGCTTTCCACCACCGAAATAGACTTGGATCAAACAATCCCTCCACCTCCCCAACAGATGATTCATCGCAGTAATAAATATCATCACAGACATGTAATTATAATGTGTTGGCAGCACACAGGGTTGAAGAAGATGAGAAAGTAAGGCAATGTCTGGGATGAAGACGTGGTGGGCGGGATGAAGTTACATTATTTCTGCGAGAAAAGTTTGTGGAAGTAAAAAAAAGAAAACAAAACAACTGCTGCAGGCGGAGGAGAGTTTTGGAGTCTGAATGACAGCCGAAAGCAGACAAAAAAAAAAAGACAGCTTACCTATGGTGTATCCTCGCTTGAGTTCACTGCACCGCGGGCTGCGGTGCTGCGTGTTGGCGACGTTGTGTTCTTTCACGGCGAGCCCTGCGGTTGTCCTGGCGACAGGTGAGGGTGAGGCGGCCCGGTTGAGGGGCGAGGCCGGCGTCAGAGTCGGGGAGAACCGTGGACCGGCGATATCCACCGACTGGGACTTCTGCTTCAGCCTGGGGAATCAGGAACATCACAGGAACAGATATAACTGCTTCATCTGCCGGGGCGACTTCGATTGTTATACTGAAGGCTATAATTGGCAAAGGACAATTCACAATTGATTGTGAACAATTGCAGGGATTTTGTAACTATTCAAGCCGAGGCAAATATAAGGCAGGCCATGTAGAATTAGAAATCTTTCATCCTTAGCCCTTTTGAGATAAGGTCACTGCTCTGCTGATGACACCGGGCTGTACATTAATAACACACCTTCTCCCTATGCTGCTTGCACCCGTCTCACCTCCTGCCTTGAGGAGATAAGGGCCTGGATGCAGTAAACCCAGGCCTTCCTCTTTGGCTCCCTCCCCTCTCCCCGATCCTGCACTCCAATAACCCACCTTAGCATCGCCGCACATCCTATTCCTCTCTTCGCCTCAGTCCCTAACCTTGCATAACACTGCATCCCTCCCTCTCCTATAAGGACCCCATCGTACGCCTTGTGTAAAAACCTACTTCTATCACCTCAGGACGTCGCCAAGAAATGGTATGGCCCGGTAATGGCAGACAAGGCCTGCTGGCTGCCGTTCATCATCAATGCAACTCACTTGGAATTTTGAAGACTTTCCTCTTTAGGAGTGCCAACCCGCAGTACACACCTTTTACAGGTCGGTTTTTTTGTGTTATTTATCAATTGACTTGTTTTTTTCTTTTCTTAATTGCAACACTTGAGATTATGAATTATAAAATAAATGTATTATTATTTGTATCACTATTATTATGCACATCACTTTTATTAGTATGCACATTTTGAGGTAGTCTTAGGGTAAATTGCTAATTGAATGCTTTTAAGCAGAGCCCGTATGTAAGAGCACTCAAACAAACGAGACTACTGAGCTGGGTCACATCAAAGCTACCTACGACAGCCACACTGATCCTATTAAAAGACGCAAAGAAGCTTGGGACGTTTCTGAATTACTTAACTGGGTTAATCCCGGCAGGTAATCCAAGTAACAACCCCCGCCAAAAAAAGGTATGCTGGAAGTATACAACACACTGTAGTAGTTAGCCTACCAAGTCTATCAGACAACTTAAGTATGGCGTCACTAATTGGCAATGTACACACACACAAACACGCACACTTTTACACTTGCATGCACAAAACGACACCGACAAACACCTATACACAACAAGCACACGTTAGCAAATAAAAAAATATCCTTCTTGAATATGCCAGCATAAACTGACAAAATAAAAAAAAAGCACGAAACTACTCCCAAAACACTATATCTCTAGTTCATCCTGGGCACAAACCGAAAAAAGTCCTGAAACAGCAATGCAAGGATTTCCAAGCCCTGCGTACCCCTTCCAATCATCCTTACAGAAACTGCTGAAGCAGACATAATCTTTCAAACCATTTCACACAAGTGCCCATCCCTGATAGAACCAAAGCAGCACGTGTGACATAGCGACGGCTGGATAATGAAAACACATAATCTCCATGGAAATGCTGTCCATCACTTTTGGAGTATTTTTTAATGAGTTTGTTTTTTAATGTAAATGACAACAAAAACAGGAACACCATGTTTGTCTTCGTAAAACATCTGCAACCCCCCTGACACACACACACAAACAAACATACACAGATGGACACCAAACTCCCCCTCCACCCAACACCAATATGCCCAAAAGTAATTTACAGAACTTTACTTGATGAACAGTAGGGCGGGTTGCTGGATGTATGTGGTCGAAGAAATAACTTCTTGTTTCTCTGTATCCCAATATAGGACGGGATCCGGTACGTGGGAGTTGACAATCCGTTTTTCCATGGTGCGCCGTGGAATGCCAGGCTAACAAATGGCAGGGATAATTTAATCGTGCGCTACCCGCTGGCGAGAGACGCCGTGTTTGGAAAACACCTAATGAGCCTGGAACGTCAGGAGGATGATACACACCTGGAAGTGCTAATAGCTTTGGAAGGACAGCGAGTGAATAAAGCATAAAGGAAAAAAACACAACAAGGGGGAAGAACGACTCAAGCGGGGGGGGGGGGGATGAGAGAGATGGAGAGCGCTACCATGGTGTTGGGAAGTCTATCTTGGTTCCCTTAGGAGTAAGCACTAATTACTGTCTCATTAGCCGAGCACAAGCTCTGTGACACCAGCTCCGTTTGGCCGAGCTCCGCGGCCGGAGCACAGTTACAGTGTCGCGACACGCAAGTGTTCTCATAGCAGAAGCAGAGAAAAAACGAGAGAGAATGAAAGACACTAAATGTAATTCCACATTGATATGTCCTTGAGTATGTCTGCCTATAAATGCGAATAGGGATATGTGCATGAGTGTGGATGTGGGCAGCATGTGTGCAGAATGCTCTCTATCCAAGGGGACAAATGGGCCTGTCTGTTCACGGACAGCCCACTGTCGTCATCTTTATAAGGCAGACGTATAATTAACAATTATTCGCCAAAGGTGAGGTGAATAATTGTTTTAGTGTATACTACACGTGAACACTCCAAAAATAAACAAGATAACACATTTTGCCAGGATTTATTTGTTTTTAGTAGCGGTATTTTTGATTTTATTAGCGTGAGGAGACGACCGTCACGTGGACTTTTTGCAATTAAAACAATATCCAGAGTTTGAGATGTCAATCATGGGATATTTCCCAATATCCCGAGATAGCGAACCAATCAAATTGCGCCATCTTCTGAGGTTCACATGTAGCATATACCAAGTGATTTTATTCATCTGGACTGGATTTGTCATATGCAGGGTTTTTTCGTATCCCATTATTCTTAGTCTTAGTCTTATTGGAGAATAGTCCTAATGGGAAAAAGGAACGTGGCCCAGTCGAATGCCACCGCCTCCTTCCCCGCGTTGATGTCATTTGTCCAGCCGCTGTAGAAATCGATGCTCAGGTGCGGCAGTGCCATAGTTTTTCGGACAGGAGGGAAGCCACACGTCCAATCGACACCTCCCAAAGATCTTCTCACCTCTGTATCTCACTGCTGGCTCTTTTGTTAGGCAACAGCGTTTTCTTCAAAAAAGAAAAGGCGCCGATATTCTCTATTGTGAGTTGTATTTGCGGTCTCAGTAAAATTGAAGACATCGAGAGTCTTGTGTAATTGACATTGGTTAGCCGTGCTAGCCAGAAAGCCCATGTGCCAGGCGGTGAATCATCAATTTGAGCTTGAATGATTCATTTAAAAAGTCAAGCAAAAATCGTGATTTGTTTTTGCATGCCCCTCGATGAAATTCCATCTGTATTCAACCCTCCACCGTAGGAGTATGAGTCAGCCCATCGATGGACAATACGTCAAGGAGTGTACTGTGATGTCATGCTGTCCATCGATGAGATGTAAAGACAAAACAGTGAGTGGGTAAGACACAGAGAGAGACAGCGACAGAGGCCTTTCAATCCATCTGTTTTCATGCAAATTGTTTAAACTGTGAGAGTGGATCCGCCGAAAAAAAAACCAAACTTTTTATGCTGTGGAAAAGTTGGTGTATCGATAAAATCTAAATGCGACTTAGTACAATGGAAACATTTTCAATGAAGTAAATGCTGATGCCAAATGCCAATAAAGCCCTTGAAATCATGAGAGAGAGAGAGAGAGAGAGATGGAGTTGGAGTCAGAGACCGGGGCCACTTTGATTGTTATACTGAGTCAGAGAGAGTATAGGGAGAAGAGTGAGTAAGAGAGAGACGGATGAGTAGAGATGTTGGTCCAAGGTTTGAAGTGAGTCAGGGGTCACTGACAGAGCCAGCAATGATTGAATGGAGCGGTTGACTGCGTCTCCTAGCACAGCTTCAGCCCAGTTCGCCTCCCATTAGGTGCACTCCAGTAATAGGCTCCAAACACTCAACCTGCTCAAACTGCTACAAAGTTAAACGGCACTGGTACATAATTGCAGAAAGATTCATCTGACATTTATCCCCATGGTTACGAACATGAATTCAAATGGAAGCACACACACACACACACACACACACACACGCACAAACACACGCACGCACACACACGCACACACACACACACACACGCACCACACATACACATACGCACCACACATACACACCACAAACAGAAACACACACACACATACGCACACACACACAAACACACACACACACACCACACATACACATACACAACACGAACAGAAACACGCAAACAGCTCTGACCCTAGCCAGGAGGAGCCCGGGCGTCGCCGCCAAAAGTCCCTGCCCTCGCTCAGATTATGGCGAGCTCCACATGGGGGGCGCCCACGTGGTTCAGAAAAAGGCGCGCGTAAACAACAGAAAATGGGGTGTGAAGTCAAAACACGCTTATCACTCGCCTGCTAAGGTGGATTAGAGGGAGAGAAAAAAAAGAAAACAGAATAGGGAGAGAGTTTGCCTGCTTTCCTCTTTCCTTCCCTGCTCTCCCGCCTCACAGCACACACATTTCAACCCCAAAATGTTGACTGAGGATGCTGTGCTATATGAAGGACTCATGCTGTTAGCAACACTGGCAGGAAAATAGGGTTGGTCATCGCAACGTCACATCGCAACGCCACCCCTCTTTTCACGTTTGGACATGTTTTTTTGGGTCATTGTTTAGTAATTAATCGTTGAAAAATGTGTCATTATGGGGAGACATTGTTTTGCCTGAAATTGCCACAGTATTTTCTCATGCAAGACACGTGTTATTACCACATTATTACTTATTTGAATGTGTATTATACACTTATACTTATACACGTATATATACTTACCAGCCAATTCTAACACATTTTCAGAATCTTTTCTTAATGGGTCGCTGTCGAATTGGCCAATAAATCAAAAGTCCAAAAACTTTTGGCACAGGAAAAGAGAGAGAGAAAATGGACATATTGATACCCATGTCTTCAGGAGGTAATTCAGGGGTTAAAGGCCCCGCGGCAGGCAGGCGCTCCACACTACGAGCACCTGGCTTGTCTGGGGGTAAACTCATGTAAATACCTCCGGAGGAGATGGGGTTTGTTGACTCCAACAACTCATGTCATTAACACGAGCTGAAAGGCTAATGGAAGTCTACGCATGATTGAAAGCCCGAAGTCTGGCCTACACCCCCCATGCTCTCTCAGTCTCATCTGCACCGTTTAAAATGCCAAAGCTGTAAGGAGCAGGATCAGGGAGAGTTATGAAGTGTGCGTCTGTCATGTCTCCACCACTGAGGCAATGTGATGTTGAATGCACCCTCAAGGTGCTGGGAAGTCGGTGACAAGTGGCCTCAGGAAAGACTGCAGCTATTTTCCTTGACCCTCCTTTGTAAAAGTTAACCGCAACAGCCTTGATTGAACAACTGTGAGTCATAACTCATACAAATGGATTGTTAAACTTTATGTGATTGGACAGAACACCCGTCGTCTTGGGAAAAGATTACAAAGAGGAGATTTATTTTAAACATCAGGAGATGATGGGCTTCTGGGTGAAAATGATCTGATTCCTTAAACCTCAAACCCACATTATATCAAAGTTTTTAAAAGTGATATCGTTAACTGCTTATATCATTAGAGGTCCAACCACAGCAGATACCCAAATGTCTGTCAGAAGCAAAAATATTGCAAACAATCTTCATATCTAAACCTTCCATGTCCCCAAGGAAGAAGGCCACATAACATAGCCAGACCACAACGGGACACAAAAACCAGAAAGAAAGAAAGGCACAAAGAGAGAGCGTAGGCACTAGGCAGCAATACCCGGTGAAGGCCCGTTAATGAGGGCCCCTCGTAACGTCAGGGGACCCTGTGAAATACGGTCGTGCCTTTTGCTCTTCTGCTCAGGGAGGGGGGGTCGGAGGGCTGGACACCTACGCGTCAAGATGTATGGCACTGCGCTGCGTGTCAGGCACCTCTGCCAGAGCTGAATGCCAGGGAAGCCATTATATTGTGGTGGGGGCACGGCGGCCATTTGCAGCCCTACCAAAGTGTGTGCGTGTACAGGGGGAGCACAGACTTTTGTGATCGACATCCGCAGACTTTGTGATTGTCTGCAGATGATTTCAAACATGCTCGAGAACTTGAGGTAAAACCTAAATTCTTTGGGGAAAAGTGACGCATTAATGTCTGAAAACCCTCGAGGACCACAACAGCATCAGGAGGTCAACCCCTCCCAATGCCTTCATTATTTATAGAAACAACTTAAACAGAGACGACGTCAATGCTCACATCAAGCCACGATGTCTGCTGTCTAACAGTTCATGCTTCCATCCTGATTTAACTCACAGCTAAATGTGAAGGGTTGGAAGAAAATTCATGCAAACAATGCCACGAGTTGTGACAGCAACCAACTTGTGAGCGCTCGTTGCCAGAGGAGTCTAACAGTATGCATCCTTCACTTGCTACTTGATACCTGAATTTAAAAAGCAATTATTTTTAAACATGCACATTGTGCCAGGCACCCTTTCATACGCACTAAAGCCCCATCTTATCACACATGCACACATTTAGGCTACTGCAAGAGCACCCATAGCAACAAACCATCTCTCACACAGACGCACAAAAAAAAATAGATACCCGAACAATCAGAGATACAAACAAATCAACACGTCCTTAGCTGCAGTTCCATAATGATTTCTCTTCCTCATCCTCATCCTGATCGCTCAACAGCCAGTGAAATATATAATGATTTGGAGCACCATCCTGATGAAAAGGCGTTTCATTGCTCTCGTAAACACTGCTGCTGCTCTCTATTATGATGTTTCTTTAAGACGGTCAAGCTCTTTTGCCTTTGAGCAGTTGAACATAATTGTGTGTGATTTAGGTACAACCTTGGTTTATGTTGAAGTGCTTTAAGAGCACAATGCAGCTTGGATCTAATATGACTCGAGGATTGCTGGAGGAATATCAATCTCAGATGGTAGGTACATAATAATCAGATTCATCCATGGACATTGAGGGGTAAAACAGGGATGAGCATAATAACTGGAGTTTCCCTTTAAGTTGCACCTTTCACATGTAAAACACATGAGTGGCTGTGATGGTCTCCCCTTGTATTTTCTAAATCACACAGTATATGGTAGGCACTGTGTTTTGGATAATTCGCACTGTCCAAATGCCTCCTGAATGTCTGAACGGCTCGTCACTGCTACATAATGAGAATCTTCCTAGAAAAGGACGCTGCCTATAATTTACTAACAAAGGATGAACAAGGCCGCCGCAAGGCGAGCCCTGAAATTAAACACGGCCGGTGAGTCTATCTGCCATATTTTCCTCCTCTCAGTTGGTCAGACAGCTAGAACATAGACCTATATCATGAAGCAGCACACACAGGCTTTTCTCCCTCACTCCCCACAGCAAAGAAACAAACAAACACACCTAATGAGAGACACATGCGCACCACAGTCTCTCAGTCACTCCCTGCCCTTGGTGTTTGATTTAGCGGGGATACTCCAGGGCCTTGGGTGCGGGAGCACTGTCGCTGTAGCCTTCCTGAGGTCTGCTTCTCCGTTGCTAGCCTCAGCCCAGCACCCGGGCTCTGATTGGCTGAGCTTTGACAACAAGCCGATGAATGATTGGACGGCAGCTTTAATAGATGCAACGTCACGCCGATATGGGCTTGGGGCTGTGCTGCGATCTGTGACCAGCGTATTAGGAAGGTTTTTTAAACAGCATGCGTGTGTGCAGTGTACCGTTTTGCTGTTAGCAAAAACACAGAAACATTTGCTTATTGAATACGTCCATGCAGGAAAAAAAAGGATGCAGTGTTTAGATGGAAACAACGTCAATTCTGATCAACTTTAACAATGTAAAGTGAGATTCTGATTAACACCTTGATATAATGTAGCCGTTCATCATTACACCTTATTCAGTTCTTATAACTAGGTTTTGTTCTCATTTATTTTTTTATTTTTTTAATAAAACAGTATGTTCATGCTATTCAACATAGAATCTTAACTGATTTGCAGTTTAATTACCTCTCTGTATCAAATGATTGCTCTTCTTCAGGCAAGGCTGGCTAATTGGAAGATTTATCAAGTGGCTATTGGCAATGACTCACGATATAGGCCATCCACTGATCCTGCCTGGCATGTCACACAGTGGAGGAAGAAATGGAAATGCCTTCCTTGGTATTTTGGGAAAGAGATTTTGGAAGATAATAATTCTTGAGAGAAATAATTCAAATAGATTTGCACACACTTTTGCTGCATGACTAGAGAGCCAGACATTTTGTGGTAAAACCCAGTTACATACATTGATACTTGAGACTTACAAAGCCCCTGCTGTTATGGCGTCTTTTATGTCAAGCCATCCCATTGTTCCAGCCATAATAGATCTGGCCCGGTATGGAAATGCGGTTCTATATTTGGATTTGGATGTGGTAGTTGCATCCTTTGAACAGGAATTATTGAAATGGATGGATATATTATGGGCTCCCCCCATCCTCCCCCCAAACTGAAGAGTGAAGGGATTTAGCATGAGCCATGAATCTCACATGATGTTTAGAATTTTCGATGATAGAGAAAGAACAGGAAATGTCAGGCAGGATCTGAGAGCCAGATTCTGCAGAATCTATGACTTCTCTATTAGTTCAGCCAGCCCCTCCCCTGGTGTTCCCTTTTCCCATCCTGTATGTTACGTCCTGGCACTTAATGTACGCACTTACTGTAAGCACTTAATCTACATTGCACTTATTCATAGTACTTAATTGTGTAGCATCTGCAGTAGCTGCTATCATTGCTGTACACAGCGAATGGGTTAGCCTAGTGATTGTTAGCACTTGCACTTGGTTCTATGAACATCTTTACTGTACTGACAGAGATATATTGTTTCACTTCTTATGACAAATGTACTTATTGTAAGTTGCTTTGGATAAAAACCGCCTGCTAAATGCCCTAAATGTAAATGTAAATTTACAAAATCACCTTGAAAAGAAATGAAGGTAACAATTTAACAAACGCATGCAATCTCGTAACTTTACAATGAAAAGAATAACTCTGAGAAAGGCGGCTGAGGGTTGTCAAAGGGACAAAACAACATGCCCGCAGACAAACAGTAGAGCTGAAGCCTGCATGAGTGCTGTGTGTGTGTGTGTGTGTGTGTGTGTGTGTGTGTGTGTGTGTGTGTGTGTGTGTGTGTGTGTGTGTGTGTGTGTGTTCATGTGGGCTACGGGATGATGTGATGGTGGCCTATGCATAATTCCTGGAGGCAGGAAAGCCCATGTGCCTGACCTTTGCTGATCCTATCTCCACTGAGCCTTTGGAACAGCAAAGGCCGGCCCTGCTGACTCAGAGTGGAATAGAGACGAGTTTACTGCGTCACAACAGCGCTGACCTGGGTATAAAGCCCGGACTCATTTGCATCTCATTTTGTGTGGAGAGGGCAGTTTCCTGAGAATTGACCTTTTGTGTGCGTGCACTTTGGGATTCACTGGTAACCATGAAACACAAAACAATGTGTGAAGGGCCGGTCAATGTCGTGGCTTTTCAAGAGGGACATAGCCTCGTTCCCAGGTGTTCTCTACTCACGATGGAAGGCCTGGGACAGGGGGCTCCAAATGTCAGTTATTTGCCAGAGGGAAGGATTTCCACGCACGCTTCACAGAGGAGCGCTGTCCATTTCGGGTACACACGTTTAACGGCAAGAGAAGCGGAGAAAATTCTGAACATATTGATCCCCCTTATTTTCGTTGTTGTTGTTGTTCTCATCACATTTTTATTCTACTCACTACAGAGACTGTTAACTGCCATAAACAGCTCGTAGGGATAAGAGAACGTAAATGGACGCTACAACTCATGACCTCTATCAGCCTAAGGGTGACGTAATGTTAGTCATGGGCCCCAGCATGTAAACACCGCTGGCTGAACGTCTGACAACCACCACGGCTCGCTATAGGACATCATACGGCCAAGAGGCATTACGTTGACAGACTGTGGCCCTCGCTGAGGCATCTGTTCGTTCTGTGGCAGGAAGGAAGCGGTTGGACGGGTGGGTGGCAGGGAACATCTGTCGCCAGCAGGTGTGATTGCCGCGGGTTGATCTGGGGACACGCTGGACCCCGTACAACAATGCACTCGCTCTGAGGAGAAGTCAGACTCAAAGTCGAACTCAGACGGCACCAGAACTTGGGAGGTGGGTCGGGGCTGCCCAGCAATTTAATTAAGTGTGGTGCTTCAGATTGGCTGCAGCTTAACCCTAAGGCGGTCGTACTCGGCAAGGAAAGAGGTGTGAATGAAGCGATGTGAGGTTCTATCCCCCCCGAGTCGTACTAATTTTCGCTCTCTAAACCCAACCTCCTCCGAGCTTTCCCTCCTCCGATTCTTTCTGATCCTTTCCTTTTTCGCTTATAGCATCTTCTTTCCCAGACACCCTTACACCTACACCAACTCATGCTCGCCCGCTCTCTCTCTCTCTTCCATGCTTCATTTTTTGGCCGGTGGACAGCTTGGCACGAGCGCATTGGTTCCGGTACCCTTTAGCAGTTGGCAGACCTGGCATCAGCAAGCACATTCCACAGCCCCAGTAAAACTCAGTGAGCACGTTCATTAGCCGCTCAGCTGGGAGCTCTGAAGCAGACGTATAGTCTGGTACTACAGTATGGTGTAATTACACTGCTCAGACCAACCGTTGGCAAAACGGAAACCTGCCCAGATAAGTTGTTTAGCCAATCAAGGCTGAATAAATGCAGAATCGGGTGATCTGGAATCCATCATATCTCTTGGAAGTTTGAATTTGAAAAACAATACTTAGGATGGAGACGGCAGACAGAGACGGAGCGCTGTGGTGGGACCATGGAGGACAGTTTGTCTGGGGCTCCAAATGAAGAGTGATAGAAGGGGGGAGGGGAGACGACAGGAGGGCGGGACATGGCTGGAATATAACAGAACCTTGAGGAGGTCTCCAAGCACCTGTCAATCAATCAGCCATCCACCTGACTCCCGACAAGTGTTGACCCTTTGGGGTATCTTTTGACCTAGGGACTTTTTTAGCTTGTCTTTTTGAGGCCAATTATAGCAGCTGTCAAACAACAAGATTTTTAGTCTTAGTCTGAAAACAATTAATTATGGTTTGATTCTCTGGCGGGACTCTAAATGTTTTCAAAACGGTTCAAGGCAAATTAATGACATTTTAATGATATGAAGCCAATCACCATGGAATATTTAGAGAACACAACATGAACACAAAAATCTCTACATTCAGTACCTAACCCTTCTTTTTATATGATGCATATGGCGTAACAGCCAGAAGGCATGTTTGAATCGGCCAAATCTGCTCAATGACACCAGAAGGGCAAACTGCAACAACAATTTGAATTGTGTTTTTTTTTGGGCAGAATAAATCAAAGAAAGACACAGGGACAGAGAGGGGGAGAGGGGGAGAGAGAGAGGGAGAGCGATAGAGAGAGGCATAGCGGAAGACGAGGAAAGACACACCGAAAAAGAGGGTGAACTTCAAGGGTGAAAAACAGTCCATTTAAGCTAAAGGACAGAGAGAGTAACAAAAAGGGAAAAAAACTGACTGAAAAAGAAAGACAGAAACCTAGCAAAGAAAGCCAGAGAGAGAGAGAGAGAGAGAAAGAGAGAGAGAGAGAGAGAGAGTTTTGATGAGTGATCCTTCCCACTGGGCACCACTTAGTGAACAGCCTGTCTCCCTGCCTAAGCAGCCAACTCACACCACACAGACACGTAGAACTTGGTATTCCCAGCACACTTGCCTCGGATGGGACATCTGTTGGCTTCCTGAAGCCCTGCCTCCACAAACTCCCCTCTCCTCACCATAAGGCAATGTCAGAGGAATATAGATGAGATGACCATAACCCATAAACCACCACCATTGTATACACACACACATAAACACACAAACATGCACACACGCACACAAGCACACAATGTTTTGCTGTCGTAAGGTAAGACAATTCTATGGCTCGGTGCTTTAAGATTGCAGAGTGACCCTGTGCGAATGATGAGGTCAGGTCATGTGACTCATAGCCAATGGGACCCTGGGCTGAGCGTCTCAAGTGCGAGGGGGTAAAAGCGTGATGACGTGTGGCTCTCCTACTGAGTACCATCTACAGGTGGGGCATTGATCCCAGGCCTTGGCATGGGGCGGTACAAACTCCAGCCCAGAGAGTGGCCTGGTCCCTCAAGCACGTCCAGAAGCCTCAGGGTTCCTCAGGTACTCGAAGAGGAAGACTGTCAGAGTGAGGAGGTGCTGACCAGCAGCTTGGCTAGAGTACTTCTTTTCCCTGTAATCTAGCCTTCCAGGGCTCCCACGTGGTCCCATTCTGTCTGGATCCTGGACAGTGAACAGGCTCGGGGCGATGAACACAATCCTGTGCAAACATTATTACAGAATGAGATGGCAAAAGAAAAATAGTGTTTAGGGAAATTCACGGCAAGATAAGGATTAAGGACGTGTCTATCAGCCTCTTTGTAATGAGGCAGCCCCCCCGCCCCCCGATGGCAGATAGAGGCATAATCAAAAAACAAGCCAACGGTACTGACATTTCAGAACAAGGTTTTTGTTTAATGGACTTGCATGAAAGCAGCATGCAAGATATATTTAAGGTATGCAGTACCACAGTACCACGAAAAAACTGATAGTAGGCAATGTCATTCGGCAGAGAACATTCAAGGACAATGGAGCTACATCGTACAAATATAGGTGCACACACAGACGCACACACTTCAAATTTAACAAAGCCTTACAAATTTCATAACATTTATTCTTTTGAAATGGTACTATTGAAACACAATGTCTTGAAGAGCGAAACAGCCTGTTTTCTGTTAACATTGACATTGTACACTGCATTCCTACATTCTGAGCATTAATGTTCTAAGTGAAGTAGGTTGCATTCATTCGTAAGAATGAATGCAACCTATTTATACCCATTTCCGTTTGCTCTTTGATCCAATGGGACAATATGTAAATAATTGTAACTTTTGATATTGTCTATTTGCAACCATTGTAATCCATTACTAGAAATGTATGAAATAATGTATATATTAACAAAGACTATGATCATAAGGAATACTTTCGATATTCCGGTTGGCAGCAAATTTCCAGGTGAACAGAACAGATAAGAACATAGTCCTCATATATAAAAACACAACACACACACACACACACACACACACACACACACACACACACACACACACACACACACACACACACACGTATCATATGTTTAAATGGGTTTGGAAGAGCAGAAATAACAGTTCATCTCAGGAACCGTTGTGTGGTACAATCTATTTATGCTAAGCTAACCAATGCTTGGCTTTATATATTTCTCACATCAAAGCCAACCGTAAACATTTAAACCATTTGTGCAGACTGCCTGACAGATTAGTACCGTCTGCACAGTTCAGTCAAGGATGTGTGTATGCGCACACACACCCCCACACATACACACACACACACACACACACACACACACACACACAGACACACACACACACACACACACACACACAGAAACACACATATACAAACACACACACACACACACACATATACAAACACACACACACACACACACACACACACACACACACACACACACACACACACACACACACACACACACACACACACAGCCGCAGGACGGAGAGTGCCCCAATATGGTTCCCAGAGTTATTCTCTGTGTTGGATTAGCGCCGTTAATTCCCATCTACATGCAGCACCCAACCATAGACTTTTATTTTTAGTCATTTCATTATGAAACACAAGCCAGCTGTAGAGTATACAGGGTTTGTGTGTGTGTGTGTGTGTGTGTGTGTGTGTGTGTGTGTGTGTGTGTGTGCGTGTGTGTGTGTGTCAAACCAGCAGCGACCCTAGGTTATCCCACTAAAGAAGCAAATAGCTGCAAGGGATGCCACGGTCCCAAGGGAAAAGCCTGATAGACACAACACAACACACCACATCACAACACAACACAACAACACCACACACAACACCACAACACAACACGCCACACCACACCACATCACAAGACAACACGACACAACACACCACAACACAAGACATCAAAACATCACCACGACAACCCACCACAACAACATATCCCAGCTTCACAACACAACACAACACACCACAACAAAACGCAACACACCCCAACCCAACACAAAACAACTTAACAACACACAACAACAGAACACAGCACAACACAACACACACAACACACCACAACAAACCACAGCACAACACAACACAACAACATACAACAGAGGCAGACAAAAGCAACAGGAGGGATGACCTCATGAATCCAGAGCCTTAACACACACACACAAACACAAACACACACTGGAGTGATAAAGAACAGCAGGGTGCTGACATGAAGGGTGTCAGCTACAGAGTGCGACTCTCCCTAGTGTTTGTGTGTTATTGCTTGTGTGTGTGTGTGTGTGTGTGTGTGTGTGTGTGTGTGTGTGTGTGTGTGTGTGTGTGCTGTCCTTGCTCTGCCCTTGCACTGCTGACTGCTACCCATCGGCAGCATCCATGCCCCTTATTTCCCCCTGTTGCTAAGCACCGGTTAGCCCCAGCTGAGGTCTGAGTCTGAGCAGCGTGAGAACAGGAGGGAGGGGACTGTGTGTGTCTGTTGGTGTCTGTGCTTTTGTGTGTCTGTATGAGTGTGTGTTTGTGTGTATCACTTTGTTTGTGTTTGTGGGTGAATCTGTTTGTGTGTGTGTGTATGTCTGTGTGTCTGTATCCGTGTGTCTTAATGTGTGTGTGCGAGTGCCTGTGTCCCCCAATGTGTGTGTGTGTGTGTGTGTGTGTGTGTGTGTGTGCGAGTGCCTGTGTCCCCCAATGTGTGTGTGTGTGTGTGTGTGTGTCTCTGTGTGTCTGTGTGTGTGTGTGTGTGTGTTTTTTGTGTGCACCACTGCTCTGCCACAATGGATTCATCAGTGCCAATCTCCTGCCAGCGTCCCATAGAAACCCGAGTCCTGGGCCCCGCTCCTAAACCAACAGGTCAAGGAACAAACATGGGCCCCTGGGCAGATGCAAAACACATGGCAGTTCCCCCTGACTGACACATACACAGACACACAGACACACAGACACACACACACACACACACACACACACACGCACACACACACACACACAGGTAGAGAGAGATGGAGTGAAAGATAAGAGCGGAGGGGAGTGAGGAATTCAGAGACGTGTAGAGAGAAGGAGCGAGGTGAGAGATGGAGAGAGCGTTACCGAGACAAACAGACGGAAGAAATGATGGAGATCGAGGTATAGTCAGGGATGCACAGAAGGAGATATGGAGGTAGAGTGAGAGATACAGAGATGGACGGACAGAGAGAGTAAGAGGTGAAGCAATGGAGACAGAGGGGACCCAGAGAGGGAGATCGAGTGGATGTGGCGAAGGGAGAGTGACAGAAGGGAACGGGGGAAAGAGAGGGGGTGATAGCGAGACAGAGGGAAGGAGGTGGAGTGGGAGATGGAGAGAAAAACAGAGGGATATAGGCCACAATTCGGAAGAATGATAAACAGAGGGAGGGAGGTGGAGTGAGAGAAAGAGAGACAAAGGGAGAGACGGAGGGAGGAGGAGTGTGACCTAGAGGCTGTGCGAGGGATCCAAACTGGACCGGTGAAAGACAGTCCGACTTAACACCTGCTGACATCATCAACTGTGTGCTAATTCAGTTCCAGGCCAAATGCAAATGCCGACATTAGGCTGTTTAATGATTACTTGTTGATGGATTTACCCAATCAGCCGCTCACGTGCGTTTTGTTGACTTTGTTGCAGCGTGGCTGCCCTCATGGGTCCTGCTGCATGCTGACAAACGCTATCGAGCCCCTCTCTCACACGTTACCAAGTCACAATGTTGTGGACGGTTGCACTGTGTCTGCAAGAGAGCAATTATTATTGGTTATTGACCAATAATAATTGGTCAATTTACCAACAATAGTTGGTCAATAAAGTTCCAAGGGTGTGTGCAATATTTTTCATTAACAGGACATCATTGATATAACAAACGGTCAAACAGAACGTCAAACAGATTCCATGACAACCCAAAAACAATATGCTCAAGATTAATTTTTTGATTCAGCTGATTAGGATGATAAAAACCCAATAATATTAAAGATGAGTAACACATTCCAACATCATTTCTGGTAACTGTTGTGTAAGCAGAATGAACCACTCCAGGCATTCCCGTTATTAGGATAGAATTGACTTCCTCATTGGAAAGTAATGAAGTTTGGCTTCGCCTCGGCCACATCAATGACCCCGACAATAATTTTCCAATAAAGGGACACCCCTTTATACCTTGTTGTGGAATATTCCTTACTCGCATAATCACATTAACATGTCCTCTTCATCAGCCGCCTTCTGCAGGGTGTGGAATGAGAACATTCAAGAGCGTGTGTGCCCAACGTCTAGCTTTTAAGTAAACATACAGTATAATAAAAGGGAGGGGAGCCTTCTACTTACTGAACCTTAATCTTCACTGACAAGAAGGGAGCAAACATAATAACTTATATTACAGTCCCTGTAAAGTCAATACATCTATGGCGTGGACATGCATTTATCATCTCAGCTTTATTGACTGTACATTTGTAGTTGGTTTTATAGAATGATGTTTATTTTTAAACATTGATGAGCATTGACGAGAATGGATAATAGCAGTGCAACAGGAGCATAACCTCCTTTCCCTCCTTTAGACAGACACACATCATCCTCTCTTCACACAAACACACACACACACACACACACACACACACACACACACACACACACACACACACACACACACACACACACACACACACACACACACACACACACACACACACACACACACACACACACACACACACGCAGAGCAGCATGTTGCTGCCCTGGGTATCTGTGGTTAAAGCAATAGGGAGAGAGCAATGCAGCTGGCACACATGTGACCTTGACAGTGTTGACAAACACGACATCCTGCACCCACACAAACACACAGACACCTAGCTGCACACACTCACCAGGCACACACACACACACACACACACACACACACACACACACATACACAACCACAGGCACACACACCCAACCACATGATCACACCAAGCCGCAAACAACTCACCCAGGCACACGCACACACAGACACACCCAGGAACACAAACATGTTCACAAAGTCATGCACAGTCGTGAGCAAACACACACATCTCACAACAAAGAGAAATAGCGTGAAGCTCATATCTCTAGCATCATGTCTATGTGGTATGTACTTAATGTTGACACACAAATGACTGCACACACCTTGGCTCAATGCTTAATTAATGCATGATAATCAAGATACAGAATCCACTTGTTGAATAATTCAGCGTTTCCATCACCCGGCCTGTTCCACGGAGCACGGAGCGCATGTAGTCGTCATTGCAACCCCCAGTCCCGTTTTGTTTCCATTCGTGCATCATCGCAAAGCACACATGAACCCATGTCTATACACACACCTTCCTCTTTGGGAGTCTAATCAATGGACCTCGGGTTAGCGGGTGGTGGGACCGTGTGGTCAGCTGATGAAGTGTGCCTATGCCGGTGGGCATGTTAGTGTTAAAACGCATGTGCAGTTGTGTGTGCACTTGTTTGCTTTAGGGTGTACGCATATTAGCACTAGATGCATGTGATTTAACCAGGCACACATGTGACTGCATGTTCAGCTGAGATATTCCATACTCTATAATGTATTTATAACACAATGTGAGCATACTTATGGAGCCAAATAACATTTTTAACATAGTGGAGCAATGATGGATGCGATGCCATTCATGCAAAAGCTATGTTAAGCTATGCCAATATTGGGCATAGCAATTATAAGAAACCACTAGCTTCCATAAATCAAAAAAACAAATCAAATCAAAAATGAAGCGTGGCAGATTGGATTAGAAGGAAGAGGTTATTCCTCCTGAAAGTCAAAGGGCAATGCTGTGCACTGTTGAAAACAAACTCAGACATCCACAACAACAACAGGAACAGAAGCTACTCCCACATGACCTTGTCTCTTCTAACCCCTCCTGCCCCTTTCCTCTCTCTCTCTCTCTCCCTCTCTCCCTCTCTCCCTCTCTCCCTCTCTCCCTCTCTCCCTCTCTCTCTCTCTCTCTCTCTCTCTCTCTCTCTCTCCTCGCTCTCTCTCTCTCTCTCTCTCTCTCTCTCTCTCTCCTCCTGTTCCTCCCTACATTTATCTTCCGGATATGCTAGAAATGTCATAGAAGGCAGTCAATCTAGACAACCTGAAGGCTGCCGATGCCTGACTGCCAAATCCACGTCCCTCCCTTGATCAGTGGTCAAGATTAGACTCACATTACATTGCTATGCAAAGGTGATGAGAGAGGGAGAGAGAGAGAGAGGTAGAAGGAGAGGGAGAGAGACAGAGAGAGAGAGAGAGAGAGAGAGAGAGAGAGAGAGAGATAGAGAGATAGAGAGGGTATTTTCAGAGTGACTTTGAAAACACTCCAGATGCTAACATTACAGCAGCACGATTCGTTACTTGTTGTGATGAGAGAAAGGACCTGAAACGGCCAATAAACTGACTCATCCCACTAGACTTTAACCACTAGCACATCCTTGCTCTGTACATAACGACTATACTATTGCACATATACTCCACACTGTAAATACAGTGTGTGTACACTGTAATCCTTACTTTATCTTTACTTTATCTTAATTTAATCTTTACTTTGATATATTTTATACAGGACTTTGTATACACTCTTAGTATTCCATGTTTGACTTTTTAGATGTATTAAGTATTAAATATTCTACCTTTTGATATGTATATATATTTTGTATTTTATTTTTAACATTTTGACCTAATTCATATTTATCTTTTGGCCTAATACTCCCTACTAAGAAAATAGCTTCAGAATTAGTTTAACTCATCTTTGACATGCAGCAAATCCATTATGATTTCCAATGGGGAAATATCCAATATCAACAACATTGTGCTGATCCAAGACTTAATGTGGGTAAATATTATATCAACAAAACCGAAAGTGGCATCCAATTATTGGACTTACATTCTTTCATCATGTGCACTGAGACCTCTCCTCTATCACCAAAACATTTCTGTGACACTTATGTATTGTATGACATTAATAACAGAACTGCTGTCATCAAGCACCGACCCTGGCTGACTTATTTTCTTTGAATTATTCCTATGACAGACTGGTCCAAAGTGGAAAAGGACATCACGTCACACCTTCTGTTTACCTGCTTGTCCAAACAGCACATCTCCAGCTCACCAGTTTGTTTTGCGCCACCAATCCGTACTAATCTCCTCAAATCCCTTCGTCCCGATCTAGGGGGAAAACACAGCGCTGCTGTCCACTGACTGATTGTCTGTTCGGAAATCAAAGTTTTTCACTTGTTTGGCGGCCATTTCTAATCAAGATCGATAGGGAGCAGTTCTTCTTTTATTTGTATACCGGCCCAGCTCTGTCTCTATGGGGAAATAGGGTGTGTGTAGGTGAACCAGAGAATGCTCCCAGGTATCTGAAGAAGTATCAGACTCAACCCTGTTTCAAAGCACACAGAACATCTTGCCCCGAAAGCTTTGGTATTTGTTTGGCTTTGATTTACCTGGGAGCTTTCCTGCGTAACAAATGGCCATATCAAACCCTTCTGGCGGTTACATTTTTGCGTTGCTGTTGATTTAAAAGACCTCCATTGAAGAACAGACGGCTTCTCTCCTTATGGTAGCTGGCCTTTTGGAATAAAACCCAATTAAAGAGCTGCAGCAACATGCTCTAAAACACCCACCACATGAAATAACAGACTGGTGGGGGGAGGCATGAAAGGGGAAGGGGGGTGGGGCCGAGGTGGGGGCAAGTCATGTGACCTCGTCCTCATTAGTAGAGTGGGCCAGTGTGCTAATTTATCAACTCAATACCCCCCAGAGAGCGAGAGAGACGGAGACGGAGGGATGGAGATTGAGAAGGTATAGAGAGGGACAGAACTGTAGAGCGAGACAGAGAGACAGAGACGGAGGGAGAAACAGAGAGGGAGGGTGAGACAGAGAGGGAGGGAGAAACAGAGAGGGAGGGTGAGACAGAGAGGGAGGGAGAGGGATTGTGAGGGTTTGGGGGAGAGTGAGGCTTTAGCTGGGCAAGCGGATTTGAGCCATCTCTAAGAGAAGCCTAAAGGCTGCGGGAGAGAGTGTGTGAGTGTGTTCTTGTGTGTGTGTGTGTGTGTGTGTGTGTGTGTGTGAGTGTGTGAGGGGAGGGGCCGGGGGTGGTTTTAAAATAGAGGCCTAGTCACCAGAACAGCAGACATCCAGAGAATGAGAGACAGGCAGGCGAATGAACGACGGGAGCCAGGACAAGCCACAGTATGTTGACCATGACGTAACCCACCCCTCCCGGCAATGCCACACACGGACTGCATGCTTTATTTTGTGTTCACCTGTACTGTGTGCTGTGTGTGTGTGTGTGTGTGTGTGTGTGTGTGTGTGTGTGTGTGTGTGTGTGTGTGTGTGTGTGTGTGTGTGTGTGTGTGTGTGTGTGTGTGTGTGTGTGTTTGGTCTTGTGCCGGTCCAAGCTGGTAAAAAGCACGAGGGCTCCTGGTGGCAGTGATGCGCCACACTCAGCCATCTGGTGATGAGTCACTATCTCTCTCTCTCTCTCTCTCCCTCTCCCTCTCTCTTTCTCTCTCTCTTAACTCTCTCCTTTCCTTGAGCCTGAGCCTACACTATCTATGGGGCTGTGTGCAATATGTGTGTGTGTGTGTGTGTGTGTGTGTGTGTGTGTGTGTGGGGGGGGGGGGGGGGGGGGGGGGGGGGGGGGGCCCTTATAGTGCATTAGCACCCTGTTTAATGTTGTGGGGGTTCCAGAGGAGCTGTAACGTATGGGAGCTGAAGGCTACCTCTGTGGTGCCGGTCTGCCACGTGGGGATGAGAGACCAGGTCTTGGAAACCCGTTTCCTTCCACCAGGCTATGACTCTGTGGTATTTGGAGCTAATGTGCGTCTGTGTGTCATGGGGGGGGGGTTGATATTACAGGAGGGCACCACTGTGTTGCGTTACACGGCCTGAAGTGAAAGGAGGATGGCAGGAGAGAAAATGCTAACTCATAGAGCATATGCTAATTTGGGTTTTCTGTCAAAATGATACGACCCTCCAGAATTACCGGTCTCGCCACTGCTGGAGGGGGGAATTCAGATGAGTGTATGGAAATGTCCAGGGGAGTGTGGGGGGACACCAGGAGAGTGTGTGGGGATGAAGAGCTGGGAAGGGGAAAGGGACTATCGGCCACACTCACCCTAATCTCCCCAGTATTGTGCCTGCCTGACTCCTTTTAATGAGCCGGGAGTATATACTGCCTCCTAGGATTGTATGCTGCCTCCTAGGAGGGTATTCTGCCCCCTAGTTGTGTATTCTGCCTCCTAGGATTGTATTCTGCATCCTAGGAGAGTATGCTGTGTCCTAGGAATGTATGCTGTGTCGTAGGAGTGTATGCTGTGTCCTAGGAGTGTATGCTGCCTCCTAGACACAGAGAGCTGAACTAACAGCTCTGCCTCTGTGTGACTGTTCCTTCTCCTCCGGGCAGGAACTGACCTAAATCTCCTCTCCTCCCCTCCTTTCCCCTCTCCCCTCCCCTACTCCTCGGACTCAAAACTAAATCTGCACCCTTGGCTGAGGCAGCGCTCCGCTCCTCGCTGCCGTCTCAGCACCCAACACCACACTTGGTGGGGAGAGAGTGGTTCAGCAGACATACTGTAGCTATACTGCCCCCTATCCACCACAACAACACAACCTTATTTCACTCTATAGCACTGCATACAGGCTACACACGGCAGCAGGCCTAGCACAGCCTTGAGCCTATAACAAATATGTCTTAATGTGTTTTCTCTGAGGGAGATTCTGAAGAAAATATCCTTGGGATAGAATACGCCACACCAGTTTAACTCACGTATCCGCAATTTCCTAGTAGGAGGGCATTCACTAGCACGTGGTTTAATTGATTTTGACATACATTGGCATTTCATTTTTTTTTCATTAGTGTTGTTATTTTTTCCGAACAAGCTATCTTACCTTCTTATAGCTCAGAATTATTCAACTTATTTGACATAAACAATCAATTAAAAAAATGTATGGGTTGATTCCGAACATCCGTCAACACAGCAACTACCAAGTGAGAAATATTGTTTTCCGAAGGGCTAATATTAGCCTATTTATTGATGTGAAATAATTTATGAGAGACTTATATCTTGTTTAGCCCTTTGAATGAAGAATGATTGTAGTCATCGAATGAATAGCCTTGATGGATTTTTGATCAAAATACAGTTACCAAGGGTTTTTCTCACCAAACACATTACCTTAAATTCCCTTAAATAATCCTAACCCTTATAATAAGATCACAATACCGTGTGTCTGTCCCCCCTTAGTCTCCTTATGGTTTAATAGGGTTGAGGACAACAAGATTTCCTTGAAGTCAAGTAGCAAACATCAATGTTATTTATGTCCTTAAAGTGAAGGTGGACGTGGAACCTCACTAATCAATAAACCCAAGTCAGCTTTTTTTTTGGGGGGGGGGGGCACTCTCACAGCATTAAGTTGTCTGTTATAGTAAAGAGCCTGAAGAGAACCAGGGGGGGACAAATAAAAGAGTCTGGGGTCTCATGAAAACAGTCCTCTGCAAGTCTTCCTAATACCTCCTAATAAAAGGCCTGGCAAGGGATCATTTCGATTGCCTTAGCTGCTGGGCCGCACTTTTTCAAAGAAACAGCAATTTATGGTATGAAGTTGCCGTAAAGTACAACACCATAAACATGAAGTACAGCTCCTGTTTATCAGAACGACAACACCCTTCCTCCACCAGTAAGGGAGGACCAAATGTTATGGTTCTCCCATGCCATTCTCAACAACCAGAAAGCGATGTTTGATTTTGCATTTGATCACATCAATCTTTTATTCTAATCTCTCACACAATAAATTCACTGTCATTCACTGTCCCCCTGCTTTCCTTTATTTATAATCGATGTCTCTCTCCATTCTCTCAACTGTCTCTGTTTTCCCCTCAATTTTAACAGTCCCTATCTTTCTCTCCTCTCTCTCTCTCTCTCTCTCTCTCTCTCTCTCTCTCTCTCTCTCTCTCTCTCTCTCTCTCTCTCTAGTCAGTGAAACAGCAGGGGTGAAGAGATGGACAGGGTCAGTGTGAAGGACAGGAGGGGGCGTTGCTGGGAGGGGGTGGTGGTAGATGTGAGGCAGAGAACACACAATAAAGCGGACGTACCACAGCTAAAAGGTATTATACAATTGTTTTCTATTGTAGAGGGATATTCTTCAGAAAGGACATTCATCTTGTCAGATTCAAAATGATTTAACTGAATACAAAAGGCTTGATTCATGGTGCTGGTGTGTGTGTGTGTGTATGTGTGTGTGTGTGGATAAAGCAAATGGTGTATTAAACAGACATGCATGAGAAACAACACCGCCTTGATTAAAAAAAAAAGGAATACCTAAATAACAATACCTAAATCTGTGAATAAGGTATAGTGGTGCAGATATGAGTCTTAATCTATATAGCTATTTGAGAAATGATTCCAAGTGCATTTTAAGCTACATATGCAACTAAAAGTAACAACCTATCGTAGCTGAGGTTGGAGTTGTTGAACTGTTAACAGTATCTCAATATAACGTGTGTGAGTTCACACACTTCACAATCTGTAAGGCTTTCCCCAACATCACAGATGATGACGGAAGTGTGACTTCCTTGTTTTTCCACACATGCACACATACATGCAAACACACGTGCACATACACACAGACACACAGACGCACACACACACACACACACACACATACACACACACACAGTGGGTGTGTCCTCTCAGATACACTTTGGGATTAATCTTCATTAGCAACAGAATTCATTGAATAATTCACAATCAATTAATTTGGATAAGTCAGTCAAAGATAACCCCCCAGCACTCTCACAACACTCTCTCTCTCCAACACATACGCACACATGCATCGATGAATTATTGATTAAGTGAAGCCTTAGTTCATACCCTGGAAAACTGACAGGATATTTAATTAAAAAAATGAATACATATTAATTTTCCTCAGTTTAATAGCAAGGTAAAATGACTTTTTAAATTGAAATAGATGTCTTAAGGAAGCCTGTGGATATCAAACACAGGGGAGACATATGTGGAGGTCTTATTCCTCATTCAACACAAGATCAAACATCACACACGGCTCTGTTTCCAATTTAGAGGTTTCGTGTGTGATAACAGCAGTGTCAAAATATCAAAAACAAACAAAGGTGGTTGCGACGGTAACGGAGACACAATGCAGGAAGTTCAACGGGGGTACAGAATCAGTGACAACCGCCGCACACACGCTCAAACACCCAAGTGAACTTGTCTTGTGGCCCCGTCTTGAGAAACAAGTCCTTGTTTTAAACTGTGATGCCGATTGTGGTGCCCTGGAGTGTGTACATTTGCAGACAAAGTGTAGGAGAAAATGTATTCCACCCCTTGGCGCTTTCCTCTGAATTATAAATGTGCTGGAGTGAATGCAATGCGTTTTGCCTGGCTAAATGACCTTTCCTAATAAGTTTGGCCGAAGTGTCCTTGGGCCTGAGTTATGCAACTAGAATAACTATAATGTATACTGAATGTTGGATTCCAAATGTCAAACTAAATAATGATTACAGGGCTGGACATGGACCGTCCCTTTGCTTGCATTGTTTAGCCTCTAATGGAGAGCCACACTGATTAGCCCCATTTCAGTAAAATATGACCCTTGTGAGGTCCTCTGCCTGTAAATGAGACAATGTGGTTCTACGTGAATCTGACCTTAATTTGTCTAACTCTTTAAAAAATGTAAAAGCAAAGTTGGCAATAGAGGATATTATGCTGTCCATTAAGGTGAGAGCAGGGTACGTTAAAGGAGTTCATCTAAAAGGAAATATATCCTAACGGACAAAAAAGCTGCCCAACGACAGAACTTGTTTTTGTGTAAACCACAGTTATCAGTGGCTGCCGGGGCAGCCACACAGGGAAAAGTGCAAGGGGTGGCGCACAAAGTTTATTGGCTTAAAATAATTGCTCTTGCTCAAAGCTTATTCTCCAAATCACATTAGAGCCTCTCCTCCCCTTCCGTCACATCAAACTAGGCCAGCAGGGCCTGCCGTTGTCACGCGTCACCTTCCATAAGGGGACATGACAACACAAGTCCACCCCTTGGCACGCTGTCTGGTGATCAAGCGATTGCTAGTTGCAGGATGCAGGAAAGCGGGGAGAATGCCCGAAATTATAGATTCGGACGTCAGGCTGCTACAAAACACACACACACACACACACACAGTCAGTCAACCCATTTGTTCAGCACTTAGATGACTGTCACAATAAGGACGTTATCCTTCATCAGAACGTATCCAGCTGAGCCCCTCTGTGTATGGTTTCTCTGGCTTCGCTGACATTGCCCTCGTGTCTGTCTATCGCGCTGCACTGTTCAGAGAGGCACCTGTGAATGCCTCTGCAGCCTTATCGAGAACACAGCTCAATATATTGTCCCCTGTCCTCCGTTTGAAATATGACTGTGAGATCCCTCTAGTTTATATGGGTTTGTTTTACGTGCATCCATCAGAGGACGTCCTCGTGAGGGGCATCCATCGGGGCTTTGCCGTGTAAAAACATTCCCTCGTTCGAGGTCCTCTGCGTGGAATCATTCTGAGGACATTGTCACACTCGATAACGCTCAAAAAGGGACTGCTAACAGCTCAGGGGTAACACACACACACACACATCACGCACACTTGGCCTTGTTCAGAAAGTAAAGTGCCACTTTAATGGCAACCATAATAAGAAGTTTGCCCTGTTTCACAACACCGCATTTACCGTCTGCTTTCGGCACTCAGCCACGGGGACGGGGAGAGAACACCGGTTATCAGATCTTGTTAGCACCGCTGTCAACTTAAGCCGAAGACCCACTGGGGGGTCCAGAGAAAACCCCTGTGGTGGAGAGCTCTGTGTGAAAAGATTTTCCATCTATGACAAAGTCGGTCATGGAACACAGCCTGACTCTGTAGCTGTAACACTTTCAGTTAGAATCCCTTAGTTGGACTCAATGCAACTAGCATTCTAATCTTTATTATATTGACGAATGTACTAAGAGGTTGCATTTGTATTTTCCTCTTTCTTGTATTATACATGAATTTGAGTTGATGGCAATGCTTGTGATACAACAGCGGCTTAATCCCAATATATTATCCCAAAAATTATCAATAATCATGATTATGTTGTGATGAAAAATAGATACAGATAATGAATGAGTGTGAAGAAGTTCCAAACAACAGCCAATCTGGCCTGACCTCTTTACCAGCGTTGTTAACTCATAGAGCATCAAAGTGAAAATAATCAATACGTTACTAAGTAATTACTGTGGTGATTGCATTGGTGTTTGAGTGGCCAAGATCACAGGCGGTCAAACAAACACAAGCACCAGCAAGGCGGTGTCCTTCGGCCAAAACATGCATCTGCACAAGCCATTGGTTGAAAGGATTGGGTAAGCAAGCGAAGCCATTACATTGACAATTTAAATTGTTGCTCAACTGGGCCTCCTAACCAATGGGGTAATTGCTGTCCATGTGCTTTATAATGGGATACATATTGGGGTGACCATGCGTCCCTGTTTTCCAGGAGCAGTTCCTGTTTCTGGAAGTGTGTTCCTAGCTGGAGCAGCTCCTGGAAATGTCCCTATTTAAAAAGAAAATCATTTAAATAATCTATTAAAACATTTTTAAATGGAAAAGGTTCTAGCTCATGAATACTAATTAAGAGACAGTTGGTAATTAGTCTCATATCTATCTAATAGGCTGTGACGCAACCTTGCTACACAGGGGTTTATCTATCGACTTTATATCATAATCTGTCACGACCAATCATATAAAATAGGCAATAACAATCAATACAATGTAGAACGATAATTTCTGTGTTTTCTCAGGATCCTACTTGGTTTTGTTTTTGGCTGGTTTACCAAAGCTCATCACATCATAGTGAACCATTATGCATGCACTGCCCACTCTACTACTACATGTACCATGATGAAGTATAGGCAAAATATGTCCCATCTTTTTCATTCCAGTAATGTTGACATGTGATATTTTGTTGCTATATGGGACCGGCAAACTACAAATGCCCAAGAAATCTGGTCACGTTAACCCATGCGTGTCCAGCTACAAGCGTGACAAAAGGCTTTGAAAGGCCATCAAGGAAGCCCTATCAGAAACAGCTTGCTCAGCCTGGTGACGGGGGGGGCGGTACGCAAGGACAGGTTTCTACAGAAACACGTGGTTGGGTGGGGAAGCGAGGAGGGGAGGGTTATCAAATATGGATGCCTCAATTTCCCACGAGCGAAGCAGGGTGGGTGTGAATATATGATGGAGGCGCTCTCATGTGTCTCAGGGAAGCCTCAATCAAAACGCAGCACAGATGCGGGTCCGTTTCCTTTTGGTAGGTGTCAAATGCTATTACGTAACTGCTTGCTGGGAGATTGACACCACTACGGCGGGGAAGCCTCAACGTCTGGTAGGCCTGATACATGGAAACACACAGATATTTGAAAGGCATGAGCAAAAATAAAATACAATCAACACATCGGGAGATCTATAAAGCTACTGCCTTTAAAGAGGGGCCTTTAAAGATATCTCCTATATTCCAGTGTTGAAGAGGGCTCTGAACTGGTTGAGAGGTCCAGATCTATTGCTAAAACAGCAATCCTCTTCATCCTCCTACGGTCTGGAGTGCCCACGCTGGCAGCGATGTTTACAGGCCTTATGTCACCTCCCAGTTTAATTTAGCCGTCGGAGAACAACCGTCCTAGCACTTCATCAGCGTCAGGAAGCCTGTAAACGTATCGCGAGCTGCCGTCAGACAGCACACGGGCTAACAACTCACGGCTTGGAAAAACATCCAAGATTCAGTATGTTGCTGTTATGTTAGGCACGCTGATCTGGACTGTAACTCACTACGTAAATGTGATAAACCAAGTCATACCAACTTCTCATAACAAGGCATTGGACTCAAAAAATTCACTCAGAAATCCGGCAGTTCTAACACAGCAGGGGATGTGCTATCATACCACTATGCCTTGGTGACCCCTCATTCAGCTCAGGATACCAATTCATGTAAACATAATATAATATATTATAATAATGTATAATATAATATATAATATACATCATATAATATAATCATATAATATAAAAGGAAAGTTTAGTTATTTGAGGCGTATGTCATTATGAACTTATGTTGCAGTTATGTTTTACCTGCTGAAAAAATCGACAGGATAGACTGTTCAATTAAAAAACCTTAAGCGAGGCAGGCATTGGAGAATTCAATGCATTACATTTATTGAAGAGAAACAGCCGTTGCCACTTAGCATTATTGTAATTGTGAGACAATGAATACACGTTTCACTCCCCTATTCTCCGGTGCTTTGGGAGAAAGAAAAACATTCATTAAATCTTCATAGAAAATGAGCATTTACAGCGGCTGCAGCATGGCAGCAAATCTCCAATTTATATTAACATATATTATTTTTAAATAAACCTATTTGTAACAAGAATTATGTAAAGCCTTCTGCACAGAACGTTACACATTACTATGAAATAGAACAATTTATTCAATTTCTTTCACATTTTGTACACTTATATCTTCAGTTATTATATCCAATTATATAGGAAACCTATAATATACTATACTTTATCACACAGCGGGTGTTTGGTAATAATTTGTTATGACCAAGGATGAAGCTAGCACCCTCCCGTTGTCCTCCATGACAACATCATGCATAATGTACCCAACGCACGCAGGTACGAAACATGCAACCACCACAGAGGGTATTCAAATACTACCTATCTCTTGTGTGTGTGTGTGTGTGTGTGTGTGTGTGTGTTTGTATATCTGTATCTGTAGTTGGCTCTCTGGAGATGTCTGGATTAAATTGTTAATTGTAAATTGTAAAACAATTGTTAATTGTAAATTGTTAACCACTACAGTGAACAGAAAGCTGTTCACTGTACTATGAATGTATTAAACTGTAGTAAAGGGGATCCGCTGAGAACAGTGTGGGGCATCACTGAGCACTGTAGTGCTGGTGGAGCAGTCAACCCTCTACCTCAGCCTTTCTATGCAAACGTGGAAGAACCTGCACATAATTCTTTTCCTGGACCGTAAGACGTGCTTGGCAGGGAAAAGACCTTACATACTTATTCAGTCCAAGTCTTGGCCATTGTTTGCCAGCCCACGGATTTCACATTGGAACTGGCAATGGGAGACAGTTCCAATGGTTCAAAATTCCTCGCTGACGGTATTCACTTAGGTATTCCTCGCCACAGTTCGCTTTGCAATAAGACATTGATGTCGTTTATTTTTTACATCTTCAAAGTTCCCTTGGAAAGTGACATTGAAACTGTTTCAAAGCTGTAAATCAGCCCCACAAATCGGGCCAGTCTATTCCCTCCTATAAGACCCCCGTTCCTCTGCCTGATAGCAAGCTGAGATTACTCTCTCCATCCAATACATCACAAAGACCTTTGCAGTCAGAGCCTCATCACAAAAGGGCTACTTGGGAAGGGACAGAGAGACTGGAGAAGACTTTAACTTAAATGGTTCTGGGAGTAGAGCCCAGCACAGAACACATTAGCAATCAACTATCTAAAATGAAAATGAAGTCAGACGCTATTAACTAAACACTGCTTTTTATAATATGCAGGATCAGCCTGAGAATTAGGAGTCACAGGAAACCGAATGTGTTCCAATTTAAAAAATTGTGGGCGGTTTAAGCCAGATTTCCCTTGGCCTGACATTCTAGTTTTAACTCTTCATCAAGATGCGTCATTGTACAGGATTGGTTGAGGATGGCCCCAGGTGCCAGATTAAAGCACCAGACAGAGAGAGAAAAAGACATACTTTTGTGTGTTAGCGTTCACACTAACACACACACACACACACACACACACACACACACACACACACACACACACACACACACACACACACACACACACCTCCATCCAACAAATGACCAGGTTTAAGAAACATATCCAACCGACCCCCAGGTATTCTACATTCCCTAGCTGCTTACAACGCTGTCACAATCTGTTATAAAAACAGGATATTATATAAGAAGGATGCATACATCTAGACACACACACACACACACACAAAGAGCGGAAAAACCCAAGCATATAAATAAACACCTTAACAAATGGACGCAAATAGACAATGAAGATAAACGGTTTATACAGCATTGTAAATTTGTTTGTAGCTGGGGGCCGTGTTATTGATGTATCTTTCTGTGTAACGCTGCCATGTACTGGGGAAGCTGGTGTTGCCCCCCTGGCTTTACCCTCTAGATGACCTTGAGAATAGCTGCCGGTGGCTGTGTTTCCAACGCTACTAATGAAATAACACGTTCACTTCACTCTTCTCTGGCACTCCTCCCTGGTCAATGGTCTCCTAGGGCACCAGCTGCTCCACCTTGCAAAGCCACGAGCCATAGCAAGGCTGAGAGAGAGAGAGAGAGAGAGAGAGAGAGAGAGAGAGAGAGAGAGAGAGAGACAGATATAGAGATAGAGTTAGATGGAGAGCCATAAAGAGAGAGAGAAAGAGTGCGAGATAGATGGAGAGTGACAGGGAGATAGAGAGATAGATGGAGAGACAGAGACAGAGAGAGAGCGAAAAAGAGAGTGAAAATAGAGAGACAGAGAGAGAAGAGACGATAAAGAGATAAAGAGGAAAAAACAAAAACAAAGAGCAACAGACAAACACAGAGGGACACAGAGAAAGAGAGAGAGACAGAGAGAAAGACAGACACATAGAGAAAGAGAGCGAGAAAAAGAGAAACAAAGAGATGCTAAAGGAGGAGGTGCTCTCTCAGTGACCTACAATGCTGACTTGTGACGCAAATCACTCAACGATTGGCTAATGCCGTGTATCCGTTTACAAGCTAGGGATATTCTAGCCTGATCTAAGTTATACACACAAATATCCTGGCAACAGCACATAATATAGATGTGTTGTTTCTGATGTGTTAACTGCAGTGCCATAACAAAGCTACAACCAATGTCTCACACACACACACACACACACACACACACACACACACACACACACACACACACTGTGAGTCGAGCTGGCCAGCTATCCGACCACAGTGACTTTAAGGGCTAATCTAATCTACTTAATTAAACCTCCACTACCCCCAAGAAAGCAACATTAGATCTGGATATCTGAAAACACACATACACACACACTCACAGAAACACACACACACACACACACACACACACACACACACACACACACACACACACAGGCACACACACACACCCAAACACAAACACATACACACACATACACGTCAAAACGGTCTGGATACTGATGGTTCTGGAAGTGGTGAGCAGCTAGACTTGCCGCCCCCCACAGCTGTGGTGAGAGATTGCCTTTGAAGTGGGAAATGGAGACGGGAATGTAATCCTGGAAAATATAGTTCTAAATAAAGCGGCATCAATGTTTCATTAGCCTGCGGCTCTGGCCTGCAGGCTAACTTTCCCAAGCACAGGACTGGAGTCCAGAACACTATGATATAGGCCTGACTTTCAACCTCAGCATGGATCCTAGAATGACGTTGTTTTCTGATCGATAGACTGACAGAGTCTGTCTTCAGGGTATGCTTTACACACGCTGTTCTGGGCCGAAACGTGTATCTACAAGGCACACTTGACTGTGGTTTGAACCTGCGGGATGCTAACACAACTATTCACTGTGAGGACCCATCAGTAACAGAAAGGCCAGCCTGTTGATGGCAGCCACGCTGTTCCCAGGTGATAGTCATGTTCACGTTGATAATAAAAGAGCCAGCATTAGTGCAACAACAAATTCATGACACTTCTTTTATTTTAGCATGCATCTAATGCCTTTTGTTGTCGTTTTTGTATTGGTACAAGGAGGGAAGTGTACGGCCGAGCACATCAAGTACCTATGTTATCCAATAACTCGGAATCCTGCTCGGCCATATTCATCTCCTTTCCTCCGAATTGAAAACCTCAGAGGGATTAATTGACGTGAGCGTGGCCTGCCAATGAATTAGATTACGTTACAAAACATTTAATCTCAACGCTTGAACGCTTTATTGTGAAATGGCATCTATGTCTAGCACACCGAGATAAAAATAGATCTCCTGGACATCTGGCTCTCTAGTACACATGATAATTGGTTATCCAAACAAGGACAACCATAACAACAACAACAACAACAACACATCTGTGTATGCCGCAGTGCTCAGTCCGAGGGCTAAAAATAAAATAAGGAAATAAGGATTCAGGCCCTGCCACCCCACTCCCCCGTATGCTCTGCTAAAGATCACCAAGATCGGTTGGAATCAATGTGTCCCTTGATACTTAATAACTTCCCTTCCCTGCCTCAGCAGAAACTTGCTCCCTCATCACTTTACTGCAGAGTTTGGAAGTCCCCGGGCCTCTGTCAGAGATGCTGTCACTTTGCATGACACCAACCCGCTGCAGTCTTGTCGCATTTCAAATGCTGCTGCCGTCTGCAGAGCACAGCAGGAGATCCGCAACGTCTTGGACATGGCCTGCATGGAGACTGATTAGAGCCACATTGCATTTGCAATGTGGCTCCCCCCCCTTCCTGGTCTGATCACACAGTGACACTGCTCATCAGCACTGTTGCCATGACAGGCCATGATGAACTAGAGGCCGCACAACAATTCTATACTCAGCTTTACATGCTGAGTATGTTGGAAAAATAACGTCCACTATTCCTTCCGTCCTCTTCTCAAAAGGACATTAACCATTTTGCAACTGAAATGCTCTTAGTAATTGCAATCCAAACCAATACACAGAGAGTAACAATTAATGTAATGAGTCAGACTTCACCCAAGATTTACATGACTATATCCATATTAAAAGCATCCAAATGATGAGTCAGACCTACATTTAAATTATGCCCGGTTGCAGCCAGTGAGAGGTAGATGCCCTTGTTGCATCGTCCCTCAAGGTGAGCCAGAAGGGAGCAAGAGCCGATGCATGATGTGGCTGAGGAGCGTGGATGACCACCAGGGCTCCACAGGGCATTTGTACGCATATGTTAGCCACCTCTCTGGAGACCCCTCTCCACCCTCTTTACCCCTTGCATACATAAGTTATCAAGCACAAAGCCTGGGGCTTCCAACAGCCACAAATCTAAATGACAATTACTTGTTACAAGGGTCAAGATCAGCGGGCGGGTCGATGTAGAATCTGTCCCGTTAGCACTCTGATGTCCGTGATGTCATTCCCGGTGTAATCAACACTCCGATCATGTGGCGCATTGATCACGTCGCGGGTCAAGGAGGTAGGGAGGGAGGGTCAGGGTAAATGGATGCTTTGTCAACGGCCTTTGTTGTACAAGAACATGCCAAGGTCAGAGTTGTCCTTGAGATCCATGACATGTTCGCTAACAACGAAAAGCCTGCTTTTTGCTGCTGTTGTCGGTGATGAATCCTCAAGTGTGCCTGAGTAATCCTCTGCCAGGCTATAAGGTACTTTTCCAACAGGTCTCATGATTGTGTATCGTGCTCATGCACATTTCCCAGGCTAACTAATAGCAGCGCAGTGTTATTGTTTTGGGCTGTCAGCGCTAATGTGGAAATGCCATGGTAAGTCTGGGCAAAATACGTTGTTTGGTCGGCCACACTCCACTAATGAGACCAACGCCGATATTGCGGTAATTTCATTACAGCTCCCAGTGAAAGCAATTATGGGTGCGTTCCTGACAACTTCACGCCATCTCACCATGATCTCCCTGACAGGAAACAACCAAAGCTTGCCACTGCTGGTGCCATAACAGTTCCTGTCCCTGAGACTTTCCAAAAGCTGCTCTGAGAAACTGTGTGATTGATGACCCTGACACGAACATAACCATCTCTCTGTCTATGGCCTGGTCTGACTTGACTTGATCTTTTTACATTCTTCAGACTTATTACAGAACTCAGAACTCAAGATATGCTTCGCACTGGACACTTTAGGGGCAGACCATGCCTCCGTTATGCCTGATTTTATTAATAAAGAGGACCAGAGTGAGTAATATATTTTAGTGATAACGTGCGCATCAATGATATCATACCATTTCTCCATTTGGGCATCATCCAAAAAATACATACAATGTATTTGTGAAACAAATTACCAATAATAACTTGAATTTTAGGACTGCAGTTTTAGGAGCAGGAATGAAGATGGTCATTACATCGTTAGAGGCTACCTCCTGTAAAGTCAAAGGGAAAAGTATTGCGTCAATGAACGATATGCCACGTTAATGTTCAATACTGTCTACTTTAATTAAAGACTGGCCATGTATGCATATTGTGCCATTAGGGTGGAGTAGCAGTAAAGACGTGGAAAATACTGCACTGAACTATATTACGACTATATAAAAAAATCACAGAGGCAAGGGGCAGGGGCATGAGGTATGACAGCTAAACAGAATCTCCCCAGCATTTATGTTGAGTTCAGCAGTTTAGAAGGACCAGGGAAAAAAGCACATTGTTTCATATTCAGCAAACAACATGAATAGGTTTAGGAAAGCCTTTGAAGCTTGAGGCGTCTGCAGCATGGCAGTAACGTTATGAGCAAAAATGTGTCATATGGTGTGCTGAGTTAGCTCTCGGGAACATAGTTTATTCATCTCACTCTCTTTAAAATGATTACAGAACACACACACACACACACACACACACACACACGCACACACACACACACACACACACACACACACACACACACACACACACACACACACACACACACACACACACACACACACACACACACGCGTGAAGCCATGAAGATAATAGTGGTTGCACTGTACATTTCAGCCAGGATCTCAGGATATGGATTCTGTCTCCACCAATACTAACACACTTCTATCATATTGAATTTACATAAATAGAATCAATAAAACTTGAATTGAACTTGAATGCATCCATGTTATGATGTGCATTTATATTTAAAGAAGCAACTTTAGGAATCTTACATTGTTCTATGTTCCCTAGATGCCTTCCCATCTAAAGACGGCACCGTCCTTCCCTAGGTGAATTCCTGAATGTAAATGATCATGATTGTAGAACATATTAAATATGTATGTATGTTTTTGCATTTATGTAAATACATAGGAATTCTGTTTTAACTATAGTTGATTCCTAGATGTAAAGAAATATGTCAAAGAAATAGCAATACAATCTTCATTCAACTGTCAAACCACCACATGAGTGTGCCTGTGAGGAGTATTTACTCCTCACAGGAGGAAAATAATAGATGAAAAGGGACATCTCGCTGACCTTTTGGTGCTGAACATCTTGGCAGTGTTGTTCTTCAGAGCAGAGGTCGAGGGATCTCCGAGACTTCAGGCTAGGCCTTCAAACCTGCAGGGTCACACACACACACACACACACACACACACACACACACACACACACACACACACACACACACACACACACACACACACACACACACACACACACACACACACACACAATTAACCTCACAGAATTGCAGAACCCTGAAGTTGCTTGCCCTACCCTTGCCTGATAAACCTTGGCAAAAGCGTATTAGTCTCAAAACATTTTACCTACTGGGTAACTGAAATGGATTAGGCATTTATAGTAGCATAGTATAACTTAGTATAACTGTATTAAAGGGACCACGTGGGAGAATCAAATATTCCTTCTCATTAGTGGCCCCTTTGGCAGGTAGTTGCACTGCAGCATGCTGGAGCTCACTCATTAAAAGCACAGTTGGGTTGAAACAATGGGTTGAAACAATTACAATCATTAACATATGTTCGATATAATCTTGAACAAACGTTCAAATGAAGAAGTTATGAAAAAAGTTCACAGGCCCGGTTCAAATAAATCAGCCTGGAGGCTGTTCCACACACCGCAGGGCGACAGCAAGGTCTCATTTGTTAAGTCCCATAACCTCAAGTCGTTTAACTATGTCAATTTAAAGCAAATTATGCAATAACAATCGTACACGTTTCCCCTTTAAATACGGAACAAGTATGTTCAACCATGAAAATGGTATTTCAATAAATGGCCACATTGCAAACGAGTGTGGACTTAACCACACCATCACCATGAGCAGGGAAGAAGAACTGAGACAATTAAAATTCTATTAAAATGAAATGGTACATGCTTGTGTCAGAAATATATATATATAATGCAAGTCACACTGTTAAACTCCCCAAAGCCTCTCTTTGCGGCCCCTAGTGCCCTCCACCCTATATAATGGCTCCCAGGGTTTGGCGGGAGTCCCTGCTCTTTCATGTAAAGGTTATTAGAGCCAGTGCTAGAGGAGTTAGAGGGAAAGAAGACAGGGCTCAATAATTAATGTGGAGGCCTATGCCTCCTCAATCCCCCCATCCACCACCCCTGTGTCTATAATGAGATGATTGGAGGGCCACAGGGAGAGACGGAGCGAGGGAAGGGGAGAAGGGAGTGGGAGACCAGAGTGATTAAAACCACTTGCTGGGCCCCTTCTACCATTTGCCTCGGTACCAAGGTGTGCACGCGCACACCGTGCCGTGCATGTACCGGCACCTGCGTCTGAGGCCACCTCAGCTGACCCGTACCGCTTGCTCATCTCCCTCTGAAAACAGTCGATAAAGAAAGATATTCAGCCCTAGTGTTAAGGCTAACAATGTAAAGTGAGTCAGGCAGCATTGGATGAATAGGGTTAGGGTAAAGTGGGAGGGGCCAATATGGGAGAAAGGTACTGTATGCTTAAAATAAATATAACTATTATATATTATGCATATAATGAAAGTATAATACTAATCTTACCTGTATTCTATATGAATGAAAAGAACAGACCCTTGATTCTCAGGGTTTGTTCTGAGAAAAGCAGGTTCCGAAAAGCGGTCTAAACCCAGTAATGAGTCATGAGAAACCACCTCCATAACAATAACAACTGTCAACCTACACATTTACCATGTAATCTTAATTTTGTTAACCTCTTGAGATTTAAGAATCAGTTGCTTCTAGAACAAACGCCAGATCGCGTGATAGCCTTCTAAATAGTTTCACTATTATACTTCATTCATCATCCCAGTTTTATTTTCATCTAGGTAGAACCCCTCTACTACGACAACGAGCTGAAACATACTCAAACAAATGTTGTGTTTCCACGACACTAACTCCATTGGACAGCCCCCTTATTTAATTGGAGAGTGTTTTTGTAAATAAGACCTCATCTCTCTTGTTAAGATTTGTTCACATATACAAAAGTAGGTCTAAAGAATGTCAAACGTTTGATAATATGAAAATCGCTTGGATTAAAGATTATAGGAATAGAATTCCAGAAGTGACAACAAACAATGGAAAGCCGCTGGGCGAGCATAGGTCAGGTACTGTCAGGGCAAAAGGCACAGCTGTCCGATCAGACAATATCAAGAGTTGTGTGCGCTGTCAGATGTCGACTGCCTGAATGTGACCTCATTCGCCGTGTCTTCTGTTCTGTGTTGGAGTGTTGGAGAGGCCTGACCTACATCTGCATCACTCGAGTATTAACTATTCCCATTATAATGCAATGCGTAATGAGTAAACAGCAGAAAGCAAACCCTTCAAAGCTACAGGTAAACAGAGAGAGAGAGAGAGAGAGAAAGAGAGAGAGAGAGAGAGAGAAATAAAAAGATAAATAAAAGTTCTCATTACAAACTATTTCATGAAACAAACGGTTTTCTAATCTGAGGGAAATGTGTCGCCCGGAGGGGGGGGGGGGGTTCACAGAAAGACACTTTCTGTGAATCAGACAATTTCCGTCTTCCAAAATGTGGCTCATCCTACCATTCGTCAGTGTTGCAGGGATTTAAAATGATTACGCGGACAGCCCCTATATACCAAACTCCCGCACTTGCCTGAAAACAAAAACCCTTCAAGCTTTCAACAAATGAATTAGTTATTTTTGGTAACGTTTATACAGGGACAATTTTGGTTGGATGGCAGGGTGCTGCAGCCTAAACGAATATACTATTATTTTTTGAGGATTATTTTTAGAACAGTATAAGGATGGAAAACGAAGGTGAGAAACACTGATGGAAAATATTTCAAAGGCACATATACTATAATTAACAGTCTCTTGTTTGAGATGGTCTTCTGGTGTGGCAATGGCTTCCCTGCACAGAATTCTCGCCTGTACTTCTCCATCTCATCTACAGGGGAAGCAGCCCTTCCGTTCCCCTGACATGAATGGATGTGGTGGTTTTGCCACCTCCACGGCAAAAAGAGTAGAGAAAAACATGGATCCTATGTGTTTCCCTTACCAAGCACCATTAATCCAGCCTTGTGTTTTAGCCTAATTGTCTCTAGTAGGGCAGACCATACTGACAAACACTATCAGCATTCAAGCATGTAATGGATTGGGGTGAAACTTTCAGAAAGACACAAGCTATGGCTAAGTATTAGTTTTGGTTCTGGTGAGAAACCGCTACCTAAAGAAAGGGGTCTGAGGCAGGCCACAATGCTATGGATAACATGAATCCTAACAGAAGACAAACTAGGTCTGGATTTAGTGCAACATCTGTGACAGCTCTACCCCACACCATGCATTTCGTTTTGTTTATTTGATGAATGTGGTAATGTTTTTAACTTAAAATTTGTATTCCGAGCTGCCCTCGGGTTTATGCATGACAGTCCAGAGAGAAGAACGTGGTTAGGGATGTAAGCAGCGGATTTGGTTTTCTTGGATTAAATCCAGAATGTAAATTGGAAGGATAAAAAAAACATTCATTGATCAGACAGCATCGTTAGCCTAGGAAGCCCGCGCATCACTAACAAGAAGCTCAAACACAGTGGAATAGGTTGTCTGCCAAACAATCGAACTCAAAGAATTCAGCCGCAGAACCAAAAGTTACACTTCCCTCCTGTATGCGAGGTGATGAGCCTCTACAAATGGGTGAGAATCCAGACTAAAGAAGGATTCTTACATTCACTCATCACTTTGAAAAGTCCCCACCTGCAGTGGCATTTCAATGGGTGCCGGGACTACTGCAGTGATATGACTCATCAGCCTCTCATCATTTCCCCTCCTTCTGCCTCTCTTCTCTCCCCCTGTTGTCCTGCCCCGCAGACGCCACCTCAGCCTTGTTTACACCACTCTTATTTCCCCCAGCGCCAATCCCTTTCCTTGGTTTGTGTCCACACACACACACACACAATAACACACACACACAGACAGACACAAACACAGGCTATGTTTCCTGAACTAATAGGGGTCACATTAGCCTGGCAGGAAGCACAATGCCATTATGCAAATGATCAGTCAATTACTGGGCAACGGGTAAACACCCTCTCAGTCATTTTTGACGCTCATTGCACTCTTCTAATGGCGGTGATGCGTGCCTGTTATCTAGGCAGGAGAATCATATCAGCCTCTCTCGGCAGACAAACTGCAATATACCTGGCCGGGGTCAATTGTGTCATTGTTGAGTTGCCCCGGATAAGAGCAACTGGCTGGGCAAACAGAGACATCTAAATGTAAATTGCACCGGTGCCTTGTGTCGCAGGAAGAGCAGAATGGATTTGTTGGAAATAAGGATTTGTTGCACATACACTTGAATATTGACAGGAAAAATGAGTCACTACTTTGACAGAGCAGGATCTAGACAGATATTAAAATTCTTTTATACCTGAATAAGTACATACGTGTGCTACAAAACCTGCTTCCGACAACATAATTTACAGTATGCATCAAGCAACAACAAAGTTGACCATTTGTTGCAAACTCTTATCTCAATCATTTTACATATCTTTTTGTTTACCTTTATGTTTATATTTATGTATTTATATCGTTTGGCCAATAAGGTCAGACTCTAATGTGTTTGACAACAACACAAAGTCATGCATATTTAAATATGTCGCTGTGTCAACCACATACATACAGGCCCTATACATATTTCAAACTCTTGATGTCATCAATGCAAAATTAGACACATTGTATTTTATTTGCATAACTCTAATATTTGAAAGCTACTCTTCCAACTCAAACAACAGGGTCGACATAAGTTTTACATTTAATAGACACACCCTTACTCTAAAAAAAAAAGCTAGAAACGTATTTATTTGATATTACTCTTATTATTTAGATGGGACATTGGTTAACCTTTCATCCTTGATTTGCTGAACATTACTTAACATTCTATGTTAAGTGATGTGTGGACAATCTAAAAAAGTGAATGTAGCAGAATTTCACACTGCAATAACTTTTAATTACCAAACATCTTCCTTCAACACCCACACAAACAATACAGCAAAACAGCATCGACACATTCATTAAAATGTAATTGAGGTACTGCCTGTTTACTGGTGAAATGGTTGGAGAAAATTAAATCTTGATTCTTGAATATGGTGATCTTGGAGAGATCTTGAAAGTCTTGTTCCCTTTCCAGAATTTGAATTCATAGCCTTTTGCAATTTTTGGACTTTTGTGGATGTTGATTTGGTACGCCAATCTTCCAAGTTAAAATGTTGATGTCCTCTTTTCAGTCTGAAAACTGTGATTCTTAGTTTCAAATAAGTGAAAACTTACTTGAGTAAACTAGTGACAACGTGTCTCTCAATGCTTTCATCAGCAGAGTGCTGAAGAATATCAAAGCCTTGATTTAAATCTTTGGTCAAAAACGTAAAGTGGCATATTGGCTTGTTGATGAATTATCCCCTGGCCTCAATCTACTTTGTGCAATGTTCTTTTCAAACATTTGAAAGGACATACACAACGTATCAGTATATAAAAATATATATCTACCTCCTATTAATGGACATATTTTAGATACTGAGGTTTGTTGTTTCTTTATGCTATAATAGGCCAACTTATTAGGACTATTATAAAGTTGTGGTCGCGATTAACTCTTGACCAATAAAAGCAAAAGCATGAAAAAAAAATGAAATGGAGCACTATTCCTGTGCCAGTTATTCCTGTACCACTTGTACATTATTCAGCTGTGGGGTTATGACTAGCTTGCTCTATAGTGAGAGGGAGGCTATGACAAGCAGGGACGGATGCTGATTTGAAACAGAGTGAACCGCTTACCTCAGATAACTCTTTCTCTCTACCTTCCCAGGCACGTCTATTTTTATCCCTTAATGTGCCCCAACATCTCGTTGTGTATGGGCTCTGTGGAAGGTGACAGTGGCGAAAAGAGGAAACTTCAGCTTTTCCAGAGTACTGGCTCTTGGCAAGGTATATACAGCAGCGAGAATGCTGTCAGTTTAAGTTAAGGGTGTGCATGCTGGTTAGGGATATTTCTCTGCTGAGTCACGTCACTGAATAACGTTAGGCTGACAGAGACTAATGCCCATAAAACATGACTTTTCTTTCTTTGAAAACATTCCAGGAGTAGGATCACATGCAATTGTTTTTCCACTGAAGCCTAATTAGACAATATAACGATATCACAAGCGTTGTAGTGCGTTGTTAATGTAGATTAACCCATGTGATTACAAAATGTAAATGGGTTAAAAAGGGATGACCACTTACAATTAAGTCTGCAGAAACTACTATACATGTATTTAGATTCATTTCACGAATGAGCAGTAGAATGTGGATGTTAGGGTTGGGTTCCAGAACCTTTTGGCCGGGAGTTAACACCCCTCACCACTCGACCTTCCTCACCCCAGTTGTTGAAAACACAAAATGATAAAGCACATCTATTCAACCACAACAACAACAACAAAAACAATATCCTTTACCTTAACAATCGGTCATTTGGATTAAGATCAGACAGGCGACGTGGGCAGTAGGGATACGTACTGGCTGTGGAGGGTAGGGTAGGAAGAGGGAGGCATTCAGCCGAGGGGGTCAATGGGCTAGGATACTGTAGCTTAACAAGGCAAATCCTCTCTAATCCACTGCCAGTCCCATGACGTTGTGTACTTTAGGTCTACGCATGTAAAGCTGCTAAGGACCCAGGCTAAGACTGCTACATCAACAAGGAACCCACTGTGAATAACATGCAGGCGTTTGGTTGTATCTCCCTGTGAGAACTGTGGATGTGTCCCTCCACCTTTTCAACTAATTTTGAGCTTCAACATAGCCTGAAGGCAGACAAAACACATGACTCAGTGCAGGTTAAAAGTCTTATTCAATGGGTAGGAAAGTATTCCCTTCCACACTGGTATATTTAAGGCAGGCATGGTAAAAGCATATGTGCAATAACATGCTACTTCCACAGCAAACCCTTGCAATGAAACTGGATTGAAACTTTTGGCTGCTCATCAACAACCAGGCTTACAATCAAGAGGGGATGGGGGGTAGAGAGACAGAACGAGCCTATAAACAATGATGTCATTTCATTTCATTTCGTTGAAGGACTTCCAGATGGATACCTGGAATCCCAACAGAGTGCAATAAATCACTATGTCACAGGACTTGTCATTACGTAATTGCTTTCTTGTAGATCTGGGCTGGCTTCTGTCTATCTCCCTCTCTATTAAAAAAAACATTTTGCATTTTATAAATGTTTTACTAGCAGTCTGTACGGTAAACCCTTTGGACTGAAGTAGAAAGATGTATGCATAAAATACATAATATTACTGTAAAGTGCATGCAGAGTGCTGAGGTTTAACAGCATTGTATTGATCATATGTATCATATCTATATACATAATGCAGTGCATGGTTTGTTTTAAGAAAAACAATATCTGCAATAACTGGCAAATATAAACAAATTTTAAAGTTATGCATAGTCGATAATTAGGTGAGACATAACACCATCTCATATCAAAGTGTCTGTAGAGATAGTTAATCATCAAACTCCATAAGCAGCTCCAAATATCCTTTGAATAAATAATTTCATCAGACTCTCATCAGGAAGAATGTGGGACATGGCATCTTTGATTTATTCCACCGTTCTAGGAAATATTGAGGATATGCTGGCTCTAATGAATGTTTACACGTTGTACCGAAACAAAACAAGGCCTTGGTCAAACTACTCTGCCTTCAACTATATTGGAGATTCCTGTTGCCCTGAATATCTGTACAGTGTATGCATTTAGAAGCCATCATCTTTGACAGTCTTTATAAACATGTTAGGCGTAGATTATTCATCAATTTGATGTGCTGTCAAAACTTCAGGTTGAAATTTATCTTAATTCAAATAAACCTCCATGTCGTGCATACAATGTAAAAAGATGGAGTGGGAATTTGATTGAGTTTCAGTGTGAATGCTGCTGGAATCCCACCATTGTATATGCAAATTGAAAACATTTATGAAAAGAATAACTTTCAAGACATGTTATATTACAATTTTTGAGAATAACTTTTTAATTGAACTCCAGCAAAGATTTGAAAGATTATCTTATGACATAATAAGTGGGATATAATATAACACATGAATATTGAATGCTGAGAATTCAACACAGCAGCCCCACATCATTATGGCATCTGTAGTAGTCTGCCCGGCAACAAGTGAGGGGAGGTATTACAGTGGGGTTCTGGGCTATGTTTTTTTTTGTATTCCTCTGGGTAGCAAGAGGGTACTCTGGTCTACCTTGAAGCTCTGTGCACATTAATGAGTGTACCCAGAGAGATGAGATTGAATGCAGCTGTTCCATGACTGGCTGGTTACATGACAAAGGAGCATAGCACTGATAGCAGTGGGTTATACTCGACCGGACATTTAAAAGACTAAACACACAATTTATCATCATAAGCATATTTATCAAATTCTGGCTATTCTTCATGTACAATTTGTATGCTGATAAACTAATTGAAATATAAATGCCCAAATCATTGTTTAGGAATGGGAAGAAATGCTCCAAATAACGGTTTAGCCTTATCAATATGAACCGCAACACAATAATCAGTAGGACAAGGCGACCATTGAATAAGCAGGAGGAGAGGTATAATAATATAATCAGTTAGTATGCGCATAATGAGATACTACCACTGAAGCCAGCAGCCTGGGTGTGTATGCATGTGTGCATTTTGACAGCCAATCTAAAATCAATATATTGCCTTCAAAGTGGTTGATAATAAGATTTTAAATTTTTTTATTGTAGAACCAAAGCATGGGCGTGGAGCAGTTGTATGGTTTAAAACTGAAACAAAGTGTAAATAAAACAAGGACATGAGGCATGAGAACAGTCACTCAAGTTATTATCTGCCACCAGTTGGTTATTTAGTGGATATTAGGCTTAATTGTAAATAAGGGATTCCAACCCCATTGGCGTTGGAGTTACTTAACCTCTTCCAGCTCTAAATGATGACATTGAACCAACTTTTGACCTTGAACAAACACAAGAAGGTTGTATTATAGCCACTGAATGACTCTCGGCTCTCTGTTAACCAATCCATACATTTCGTTGGGTTAATATATTTATCTTAAATATTTTCATTTACTGATATTACATTTATTGTATTGTCTCTGTAGGACCAACTGTAGGTACTTGTACTAGTGCTACTCTACCTATAACTTAAAGGTTTTATGAAAGGTTTTCATTTATCTTATGGATCACTAATTCTGTCTATGTTGATTCTGCTGGAATTGAAAGTGCGATTTCCCTTAAGGGGTAAACAAAGTGCGATCGTACACCTTATCATCTTAACTTCCCCTATATACTTGCTAACCTGTCCTTGGCTTCAGTAAAAAGTTAATGTCCATTATAAACTATTAAGTGGACCTTGCTCTCCCATTTAACAGCCAGAAGATGTGCTGTCTGCAACATAAAGGATATCCATACGTGCTACGCAATCCTGTAATTGATTAAGGGCTACTCTGTTGGGATGCATCTCGGGCAACAGTGTATACTCATTTATTTAATCTTCATTCCCAACTGAGAGATCTGTATGGAAGTAAATCTGTGCCATCGGGTTTTGAAAATAAAAACACATTGAATTATAAGCACTGAATATTTATGCATTGAAATAACCTATCTGAATTTTTTGCCTCTGAATTTAACTCTTTACATTTTCAATTTATCATATTCACCTTTATTTTTCAGTGTTAAAAAATTCAACGGTAAAAAATTCAACGTTAAAATATTCAACTCAAATATTTTCAACGTCCCAAAATTCAGTCCGCCAAAGTCACCATCAAAATTCAATGTACGAAATTCAGTGTTAACATCCGGGGACCCAAGAAAGAGCAATCGATCCTAGATGCTAGATCGCGGTCAAACGAGTGGGCGCGTCATTCTCGTTGGATACCTGATTCTCACGCGGGAAGGCATAACAGATTTAGCCATGTCCAACGGAAACAGCAGCAGTAATGGTGCTTCGGTGAGTAAATTTTTCTATATATATATGCCATTAGTATGGGTTGTTTCTGTAAGATTCAGCAATGGACAATACTAACGGACACTTGTACATAAGAAGGACGTCGAATTGAAAAATAGGGGTAGTTCGGAATTTTGGACATAGGACCTGATTCTCAAGTTAGCCTTGGTGATCTTTATTATTGGAGACTAGGCTAGCGCAAGTCAACGGGCATACTTTGATGCTGGTTTATGACGTCTTTATTGAAGATTTCAGGGGTACAGTTTAACAGTCAGGTTTAAAATGTGTAGCGCCACTAGGGGGCGCCGCCCTCTTTTGTTTGGTTATACGAGATAACGTGGAGTGAAGTAGTGCGTGCTCTTCCGCTCTGCTAGAATAAACAGCAATATACGATCGAAGTCTCCCTTTTTGATATGAGTTATTTAGTAATAACTCATATTAAGACTTTCCACCTGTGTGTTAAATATATATAGTGCTGTGGAGACCTGGCGTGGTATGGTGAAAAGCTTATAGTATACTAAAAGTACCGTGAGGAGACTCTCGCATGTTGCCTCCTTCATGCTAACCCTGACCTACACCATCGCACGTTACACAGTATTGTGGATAGACCAATTGCCTCTATCAAATAATGCTCCCACTGCAGATTCACGTTATTTTACACCACTACTCACCCCATGTACATTGTTTATGCTGTTTATAACGTATATATTGATGATTTCAGGGGTACAATATGTGCAATGTATGTAATGTAAAACTTCAAGAAAAAACATAAATACTCAATTAAACTAAATAAATAACTAAATAAAAGTGTAGCAAGAATTGTTAAAACTTGTATATATTTGTGAATGGGATTATGCATGTGTGGGTTTATATATGCAATAGCTAATAATTATTCCAAATATCCATTAATACAAACATTTTATTTTGAGATAGGTTATTTCAATGCATAAATATTCAGTGCTTAGAATTCAATGGGTCTTTATTTTCAAAATCCGATGGCACAGATTTACTTCCATAGCTTTTATTGATTAATATTTAGGTCTATGACTGCAGCAGATTTCAGCTGTAGATGCATCAATTGAAATATAGACTGTTCTTAAAGTCATAAGTTTTTTATCTATTGCTGGTTTACATTACATATTTTTTTTCTCCTTCTCTTAGGAAATGCTGCTTAGTCACCTGTTAGAAAGACTCCGTTCTCGATTGGAACATATTCTGGGTCGCATGCCTCTGGATCTGGACTACTTGGAGTTCACTTGCACACAAGAACTTGTGTTTTTAAATGCTGCATCCTCTGAAATTGCTGTTTGTCCATCAATTTTAGATGCACTAACACAGCTATACGGTGAAATCAATTTAGAAAAAGAAAAAAGGAAGCAACATGTTTCAGTTTTGCAGTTTGAGGAAGGGCCAGCTGGGCGCCAGCGAATGCTCATATCCCCAGACTACCTTCGCCAACTTCTCGAACTTAATCTGTCGGTCCCTTGTATTGCCAAACTCTTGGGGATGTCAAGAAGGACAGTTTACCGGCGCATGGCTGAGTATGATCTCTCAGTAAAGGCACTATACAGCACCATGTCAGATGCAGAGCTGGACCAGTGTGTGAGCGAGATTAAATCCCGACAGCCTCACTCTGGATACCGAATGGTGAAGGGACTTCTGCAAGCCAGAGGACTGAGGGTGCAGTATAACCGTGTCCGAGCGTCCATGCACCGTGTTGACACCACTGGTGTCATCTCCCGAATGGTCCATTTAGGATGTATTGCTCGACGGACCTATTCAGTTCCAGGTCCCCAGTCGTTGATTCATATCGACACAAACCATAAATTGATTCGGTAATTATTTGTAAAAAAAATGCAAGTGAATTAAGATGTTTTTGACCTTAAGCAATGTAAGCAACTGTTCTGTTCTCTATTTTAACACTTTTTCATACTTGCAGAATGTACAGTTGACAAATTCTGCCTTTTACCTTTCAGCTACAACATTGTTATCTTTGGCGGCATTGATGGATTTTCCCGTAAGGTAAACACAGTTGTCAGGACAAAGTGTACACATTTTTATAATCATTAAATAGTTGAGTCTCTCATAGGATGTAATTGCATTTGTGCTGCAGATAATGTATCTTGGTGCAGCCTCCAACAACCTAGCATCAACTACCCTGGCTTTCTTCCAACAATCTGTTGAGAAGTTTGGGTTTCCTCTCAGGTAAATGTATACTTTAAATTTTACCTTTTGAATTTATTTTTTATAGTACAGTACAACCAGTGGAAGAAAGTAACTACGTCCATTTACTCAAGTGCTGTACTTAAGTAAAAATGTATTTGTACCCTGATTTTTCCTCTACTCTTTCACTTTTCTCTTCCTCACCATCTCCTATTGTGCCCTGTAATCGGTTTATGTGCCTACATATTTTAAATTGAATGAAGTCATGGAACATGACAGTAAAGTTTTGAATTTTCATTGAAAGGTAGGTAAGAACCTTATATAAAAACTCTGTTAGAGGGAACAAACCACAACTTTTAATACTTCAATACTTTTAAACACATCAATTTCATAATACAAATTTTTACTGTAGTGGTTCTGAATACTTTTTCAACCTGAGTACAACAGTGCCCAACACTACTATCCCACAACAATAATTTTAGACTTGAACTGTTTTTTTTATTCAGATGCAAATTCAGGTGCAAAATATGTGATTTTAATAAGTAGTCTGGTTCTCGTGTTTAAGCAATTAAATTAGAATCCAAGAAGACATATGTGAAAATGTGCCCACTGTTTATCCAGATAATACTGCATGAAATTCAAAATTATTCTGTTTTTAGGGTATGGACATTCCAGAAATTGAGTGGGAAAACAGTGGACTTCCCCGTGATGACCACTCAGGCATCATTGTCCCAGAAACAGAATGCCCGCTGACTGATGACCAAATGACATCTTTGAGACATGCAGTTAACCCAAGAGCTGCATCCCAGTCCTTTGGCTGTGATATTTACATTGCCACTGTTCAGTTTTGTGAACAATTTCTTTCCCTGTGAAAGAACTGAATTGAGATTTGCATAGAGACATAAACCAACTCACCCTGGCTTAAATAGGCCATGTCTGTCATGTAACTGTCATTTTTTTGTATCGGAGCAAATCGTTTATCGCTGGACTGCCCACATTAATGAGGCCCGTTGGTTTTGTTAGCGGGCTCCAAAAGATGAAGGTCGTCATTACGTCTGGACTGGAATGATCTTGATGTGGAGCGGGAAAAAAACAACATTTCAAACCATCTCCCATGGCCTTCTTGACTTACCTCATTTCAACAGTTGTGATAACTTGCCATGCAAATCAAATAACATTTATAAAAGGTGAAAAAGAAATGTAAATATTTTGAGTTTTACACTTTTGTTAACACAATTTTAAACTGGCTTGCTTTTTCCCCTCTAATTTATAGATGAGGGCTGTTGAAACATTTAACAGTTTACGTTCACTCTTTTTTTTAAAGCCAAATTGTGTAAAACCTAATGGATGTTGTCAAAGCTTTGATGTGAACACTGATTTAGGAGAAACTGTACATACTTTGTGTTCCCTGAATAAAAAAAATCCAGATTTACTACACAGCCTCTGTAAACAGCCACGAACCTGTCTCGGTGTGAGGAGGCAGAAGCACGATACGCCCTTTCTAACTCTCCGGTCAAATTGTCCGATTGAAATTTGCTAATAATTTGTTGAAATAATAGTCTGCTGACAACGCCCCCTCCTATCGATGCCGTAAGTATGCGACGAGATGCCCTCTCTGTGATGACAGCTCTCCGTGGCTACGAAGGATTGTACTTCTCCACAGCCGTCAAAGTCCTCATGCGATATGAACGACATTTATCCAGAGTGGGCCAAGCACGAAAAAAATTGCCTGTGTGATCGCTGTCTCTATTGTTTTGTGTGATTTGACCGGCAGTTGGTCTGCTTATAGGTCGGAATGAAGCGGCCACCGATTATTGACAGGATGGGTACTTTATTCTACCGGACTCGTTCGCTTCTTCACTAGACACACGCTACCGCTCGCTCTCCTCGCTCGTCCTCACTCGCTGACGTCACTCACACACAAACATACGCACACTGCCATTGTCGCGCACAAACATAGGCTACTCGTAACGCTATGCCTCGCGACGTTCATGACGTTCATGTTTTTTCGCCTCTATTGAAAGTTAGGCTATTAAACATGTTGCATTCTATACGGCCTGATTATGTCATTATTTTTAGCTACATAGCCTAATAAGAAGCGCTTATAGGATATTTGACTAAACAACCAAACTAGTTGAGGGTTTTTGCCTAACTGCAAGTATCCTCCAACTGCAATCTTTGGTTATTTATTAATTAATTTAGCTATACTTTAATAGTATTCTTTCTGTTCGAATCTGTGCAAGCATCCTCCAACTGCAATCTTTGGTCATTTATTAATTAATTTAGCTATACTTTAATAGTATTCTTTCTGTTCGAATCTGTTCAGTGTTCCAAATGATTTGTTATTAAATGTTACATTAAGTTAATTGTTATATAAGCGTTGTTTAAATAAAATGCTTTTTAATTTAAAAAAGATTGTGGGCTGTATCGAACCGTGGGTCAAAAATCGTGATACAAACCGAATCGTGAGTTGGTGTATCGTTACAGCCCTAGTAAACAGGCATGTTGCTAGCTACGGTGGGCCTGTTTACATACCAGTTTACAGAGCCTAGGCTGTGTAGTAATACTGGATATAACAGAGGAAGAACTATTGCACTTTTTGTGTTTGCCAGTGGTCATTAAATTAGGAAAAGTAATAATTATAAAGCAAAAAAATGATATCAACCATTTATTTATAGATGTTATGCTTCAAACGGGGTCAAACTGACAGTTTTCACTGATCCGTTTGACAGTAACATAGGGCTCAACACTCAGTGAAACGTAACCATCTGAAATGTTAAAACAAAACTCAAAAAAGCATAACTGGTGGATAATGTAACATCCAAAATCAAATAATATCTAGAAATCTAGAGTGTGTGTGTGTGTGTTTGTATGAGTTTGTGTGTACGTTTGTTTTTTTGTGTGTGTATGTGTGTGTGTGTGTGTAAGAGTGTGTGTTCTTTTGTCAGATTGCAATATTCCATCAGCCTGATTAGATGTGTGTTGGCTCCAACCCAAATGAAACAGCAGCTAGTTTCTCTGTTCGTCCCAAGAATCTGTGAAAGTCTTTGGTCACACCAGACCAAATCCTGTTTGGCACGATGAAATGCTGGCCAGAACATCAGTTCTGAAAGATGTATAATCTTTGTAATGCCCTGGGACCCGCAAGGCCTCAAAGCAGGTGGAGGCTGTTGGGTATCTGCCAGTGACTACTTCGACTGAGAGGCTCCTTGGAAGGATCTCCCATCCAGTCCAAAATTTGACCAGATCAGTCAATTCGGTTGGTGTAGCTATGGAGGAGATTAAACAATGAAATTCACCAAAAATATCTAAATGAGCTCAAAACAACATTACAATGAAAAACAATTCACCTAAATGTGAAGTAAATACTAAACATATATGTAGCCAAATAACATTTTAATAGTACTTTCAAATGCATTGTGTAAACCTACCATGAGCAATGAACTGTCGAAGATAGCCTGTAATGCAGCATATCGTGGCGACTGAATAATCTGCGTCTTCGTCGTCCTCACGGGGCCAAGTGATTCGCTGAAGAAGTACCTTAATTGAAAAATCCAGGGTTACGACACAATTTTATCAATGAATGTTCAAAAGTTGTTCATCAAATTTAAAAAATATTATACACCATTTCAATTACTTGATATGAATAGTTTTTAATAGGAAGCTCTATATATCCATTAAAGTGCAATATTATAAGACTTACTCCCGGAGGATGAGAAGATGAGGACAAACAGCCAAAAACAGTGTTAATAATAACCTTTCTCCTCAACATTCATTTAATTCCACAACATTTCCAGGCCTTGAGAATAGTTTTTCTAATTGTATGGCATGACATGAACAGTCATGAATTTCATGACTGTGGGAACCTTGCAATTCTTTATCATAATTGTATTGCATATCACTTTTGTGCTCTTTTGTAGGTCTTTGATAAAACATCACTAATAAAAATGTACCTCAGAGTTTATATTCCCAGATCCCTCTTTTGGGAGAAGCCTGTCCACTGTGTCAGGTCGTTGGGTCAGTACTGTCCACATTGGGGTTTCTTTGAGACCTTGCCTGAGCTGTTTTATTTGTCTTGTGACACGGCCGATAACCTGTTTATAGTAACAAGACAGGGTATAACATATAAAATACCTCATCTCAAAGCAATATCTGAGAGTCAATGATTGGAAAAAGACAATTTAAGAATATAATAACATTAATATACATTTGTTATGTGTCTATCCACAAGGGAATTAAGTAACATGATACTGTGTCCTCCAGTTTAGTAATAAAACCACTTTTGCATTTATTACTGACCAGTGACTCCACCATATTTTATGTTTCCAGGAAAATAATTTGACAAATACGAAGTAAAACATTTTACATAAACCGTGACACTTTGTTTCCTTGGTTATAAATTAACCAGAATAATTTTGCCTAATGTTGTGCGACAGATAAACAATGTGCACATAACTCAGATTTTAGAAAAGAAGAATTGCCACTTGTAATTTTGGAAGCAAACATTTCTCAAACTTTCACTCACAGCATGGATCAATAACTTCTCAAAAATCCATCTCCTATTGGTCTCAGTTATGGATGGAAGGTCCCAGGCGTAGGCCAATTCCTGGACACTTGCTGCATCCTTCTCCGATAGTGTGGATTCTCCTCCGAGCTTTAAGGCAGAAGCACAATAAGCAAATTAGGATACAAAGTTGAGTAATGCTAGGTACTATGTGCCCTTTTAAAAAGTACTGGCTATAACACATCACAGCAATGATAAATGCTGCTGTGTTCTAATTGGTCTTTCCCAGGATTATACCGTCAACTTACAAGCCTTATTAATTCTCTGATGTCCAGGTCTGGACAATCCTCCAAAGTTAGAGTTGCCGTTTCAGGACTCCCACCAAGCAGTACATGAACAACAGCAGGGCTGAGTCCAGACAAGGATGGTCCTCCGTGAAGGAAAGAGTGGCCTAGCATTCTCCCCGCCACCATGAACAAGTCACTTTCGACAAGAAAATGAGAGGCTGATGGGACCAAATGGCCAGGCTCGCCATCAAAAAGCCGCATTACATCGGCATTTGCTGTTCAACACATAAAAATACATTAAATAAAAACATGTGTTAGTACTGTCTGTGCTGAACTGGACTCCCCCGTTATTATCCCACCTGAAATAAACATTAAACAAATAGAGCATTTAAAAGGATGCCATACACCTAAATTGCATACCAAAATTTATGGAAAATCCAGACTTCAGCTTTTCAATGCAGGAGGACAAAAAAAAGCGAGTCACACCCTGGCCAATAGCAGTATCTCCTGTGAAACAGTTTGACAGAATAAAGATAAAGGAAATACTTGAAAATATTAATTTGACAACTGAAACTTGATGTTGGAGCAACCTTCAAGTCTGCAGTTCAGGGGTCGTCCCCATTCCACATTTGGCGGCTTGTAAAAGGAGATCAGGGCCATGTCCTGTTCGGTAGGACTACTTCTTATGTCCATGGTTAGCTGCAATGGATTCTCCTCCTTGTGAAGGCTGAGATGATTCTCCACACACTGCGCTATGGCCTTGGCGGGGTCAGCAATGGTGAACCAGCCTAATAAGAAAAATAAAAAAAAGATTCAATGGGGCAGAGGGGAATGGCATTCAGAGAACACGGGCCTAAGCATCCTCACCTCCATCTCTATCTCTATCTCCTCCGGATGTTCCAGGTATAGCTGCTTCTTCCTCACTGATCGTACTTGCATGCATCTCATTCCCTGCACTAGCCACATACAAATATTTTGTGTTACACCTGCACAAAGAGTAGACAATTGTTGGTGAGAGAAAAAGGACAAACAAGTAAATGGATACCTCTCCCCGCAGGCCGAAGCGTGTGCCTCAATAAAATCTGTTGGGAAGATTTGTGTGCACACAGGACATTCCTGCATATCTGCTGTTGAGAAATTGAAGTTACAAGCAAGAACACTGTTATTATAGAACCAAAGGATTCAGAATTATTTTGTTTTAAAAATGCTATATAATATGCTATCTTAGGGCGCAATCAAACTAGGCATTCATACCGCCCAGATATTTAGAAGCAGATGGAGAGAAGTAATAATTCTTACTTTCCCTCTCTTCAATGACTATATCATCAATGACATCACATGTTTTGATGTGTTCTGTCAGGAGTGGAAGCCGAACTGGTAGTCCACACTTCTGACAGTCTGCTTTCGGCACGTTCCTGAAAGACTCGTCATCCAACTGTAGGGGAATTGTGCTCAGTTCTTCCTGAATTGGGGCTATGAAGAGATTTTTGGCCCCACGACTTGCAAACTTCAGGATCCTGCCTGAATAGCCACTATCTTCAGGAGGCACAAGCGTGATTTTTCGGCAACCCCATCCAGCTGTAGAAAATATTGCATAGGAAAATTTGATTAGAAATGGTCAACAATGTATAAAATATATTTTAAGGCCAATTGACTAGACTCTTTGTGTGAATACAGTCCAGTCTGAAGAGTTCACCTGTCTCTTTTACTTTTCAAACACAAAGTAAATAAAATATTCAAATTCAACATAGATCATTTTAATAATATTTACATAAATGAGTTTGAAGAGTATATTTTGATTATTTGGGTACAATCTGTAAGAAATAATTAAAAGTTTGCATTGCATAATATGCAGTTAGCTGCTGAATATGTACTTTTTTTAAATTAATGAGCAAAACAAAACACACTTGTGTTGGCCTACCTGAAGCTTTATAAACCAGCCACCCAGCGGAAACATTCCGCAGTTTGGGAAAAAGAATGTTTAGGGCCTCACATAGCTGCAAGTAAAAATTATACAAATGTATTTAAGCTTAACACTCTGAAACAAGGATAGCTTGGTTAAACCAATGGCAAAATCAAAATCAATAAAAGAAAGCAATAAAAAAAAAAACATGAATATATAATTTCTGGTGCCGTTATTAGGGCTGTCCTCGACTCAGGATTTCTCAGTCACAGAGATATTAGACTATTCAACTACAGAAAATTGCATTGGAGTTAGATATCAGGCCTTCTGTCTACAAAACGAGTTGACATTTGGCCTTTAGGGTGATCTTTAACAAGTGCCACACTGCACGTTAAAGAGCCTTGAAGCACACTGCAGGCAGAGGAGAAAAGACATATTTAACTCAAACATATGAATCCACTGTTTTTTGCTTTTGATATTTTCAGTTTAGTTTTGCAACCCGCTCAATGCCCACGCTCACAATGTTCTTCTATAGTGTTTGACGACACACATTATTTCATCACTGTTCTGCTTTTATCAAACTGATGATTCAATTCATCATATTGACTCTTTTGTTGTATAGCAAGACTAAATTACTAATAGTATTTGAATACCTCTTCGTGTGTTGAAGCTTCATCCAGGTGAGCAGTCCTGCGGCCTAACCCTGCTTGGAGATGGAGGATTTGGTCCCCCTCCTTCGGGGTCTTCTCATACTGCTTTGGAAGCAAATAGAAAGCCACCTCTAATGGCTTCAACTTCTTGGCTGGGACAAGTGTTGGGGTGGGAAAGCGCCTCTTTCCTCTGGCCTTGGTGAACATCCCTGGAAATGACCTATAGAAAATAAGAGTGTTAGAATATAAAACACATTGTTAGTGTTTTCTTACTGCATTAAAAAATCGGACATATTTATAATTGAACATTGTCTTGCATGAAAAAAAAACTGCACTATATTGTATACTCATCAGGTTTCAGTAAAGTGTAACAGGCAATGATTGAACCTTCAAAACAGGTCTTTACTCTGAATCTGAAATTCACTGAATGGTCACAAAAAAGCATATAGATTGTCTGCAATATTAGTAAGAAGCAGAGAATGCTACACTACACTATGTACAGTATATCATTACTTACTGTAAGTAGCAGGTAAAAATGTGACTACAAATTGACAGCACGACAAAGTAAGTATGCATAGAGTTGCTTTTAAAAAAGCTAATTATTTTCTTTGAAGCCTTTACCTGGTCATTTCCATCGGAAGCGAGGCGGGCTTTGGGGCTGAACGCCCATTGTCATCGACCTGCCTCGGTTCTCTGCAAGATCGTATCCGATAGATCGAGAATGTAGAAGTAAGTATGCCATATAGGCCTACATGAATTGCAGTTTAACACAAAACCTCACATCTATGACATCGGCTCACCGTTGTCTTTCAGCGGACGTAATTAAATCCAGCAATCGCCTTGCTGAATCCATGATTTCACCCTGACTGACGTTGCTGCCCTGTCATAATAAATACACAGAATGGTGTTGGTGTTCTTTATCATTGGAAACAGTTTAACACATTTCATTCAGTCCTTCTAGTTGCAGAGTTCGCTCGTGCTAGGCTATCGCAAGTCAAAGGGCAATGCTAGCCTGCTAATAAAACAGTGCGATGATTCATGCGATGCGAGGTTAATTTAATATCGAACATTATTCTATCAACACAGACAATTACATCAATAGTCTGGCATTATAATTGATTTACCTCGGGTGTACTGTGGAGTGGGCAAGACTGTTTTATTTATATATATAGATAGAAAAATGTACTCACCGAAGCACCATTACTGCTGCTGTTTCCGTTGGACATGGCTAAATCTCTTATGCCTTCCCGCGTGAATCAGGTATCAAACGAGAATGACGCGCCCACTCGTTTGACCGCGATCTAGCATCTAGGAGCGATTGCTCTTTCATGGGTCCCCGGATGTTAACACTGAATTTCGTACATTGAATTTTGATGGTGACTTTGGCGGACTGAATTTTGGGACGTTGAAAATATTTGAGTTGAATATTTTAACGTTGAATTTTTCAACGTTGAATTTTTTAACATTGAAAAATAAAGGTGAATATGATAAATTGAAAATGTAAAGAGTTAAATTCAGAGGCAAACAATTCAGATAGGTTATTTCAATGCATAAATATTCAGTGCTTATAATTCAATGTGTTTTTATTTTCAAAACCCGATGGCACAGATTTACTTCCATAGATCTGTAGTTGCTGAGGTTGGCACTTTCCTAAGCACAGCTAGAACCACCACCAACCAAGCGTAATGCAACATAGGAGTATGGGAGAAAGAGAGAAATATGTGTTTGTAAAAGTCATATTCATTCATTTTAAAATAAATATCCTGTTATCCTGCTCTCACGATATCTGACAAATGTGTACTTTTTAATTCAGTTATAGACGAGCACTGTTGAGAGGCAGCATATACTGCGTCCTTCCACCTTGCAGAAACACTGAGCGGCGTTTCAGGCAACGTCTTTTATTTCAGAATAAAATATATATGAAAAAGTAGACCTCCACAACAGAGCCTGACCGGACAAGACCAAGACAGTATGTGCATCGATATAGAAACTACACATGATTACGGCTTGTTCTACGCGGGTACTTACTTTTACGTAGTAGTGTCGTACGGCCGATGGGTAAGTTCAGTTTGCAAACATATTCAGGAGCCAGCTTCTCTTGTCTTGTTTGGTCGTGTTGTGCTTATCAGGGATGGACTGTTGTAGCCTGACAGTTGCCGACATGCAGAGTCATTTGACCTTCTAATAGAAACTACCATTTCTAAGACGTAGAGTAGGGGAGGAGCGGAACATACCAAACGGTTTCTCCTAACCGTTCTCATCGAACGACGGTAATGCCTAGAACGGGATGCTCCAAATGAGCGTTATTGGAGAGAGAGAGAGAGAGAGAGAGAGAGAGAGAGAGAGAGAGAGAGAGAGAGAGAGAGAGAGAGAGAGAGAGAGAGAGAGAGAGAGAGAGAGAGAGAGAGAGAGGCAGGGTGGGACAGCAGTTACATGGGTTTAGCAGCCCATAAATAATATTTAATATTTCATTCTCCTAGTAATTGTTGTTATTCTTGTTAAATTTGAATTAGTCTTGGTCTGAGGACTGTTATCTGGCGTATAAAGCTCATCGGAAGAAAAAGACCGGATATTGCGTTACAGTAGACCGGGATAACACCATAATTCAGGATCTTCTCTTAGCCTTCGTTCCACCCGTTTCATTGAACTCCAGCTCGATGTCCCAAACCTGCCACCATTCTGGACTATGAGTAGAAGTGATGATTTACTGCGCTAGATAGACACTCGCGGTGAATGTCGCCTCTTTAGACGGATGCCATTAAAAACCAAGACCCCACAACATTCATCATCACTAGGCTTTACACCATTTTATGATACGCAAACTTTGTAATGATTTTACTGTCTTTTGTTGTCCTTGTTTATTTTTTTTTTCATTTTCATAAAAGGCTAATATATATATATATATATATATATATATATATATATATATATATATATATAAAATAATTTAGCTGGTTTAATTGTATATTTACATAGTCACGTGTGCGCTGGGTAATTAGCTCCCTGGCCCGATTATTTTGACATTCATGATTCAATTGTTGTTGGGCAGATTAGGTTTACGGCCAGGTTGAAACCGGTGCTCCCCTCGGTCCCACTGACAGCAGCCAGAGATATCTGCTCACTGAGTTGGATACAGTGCATTTCTCAAGTATAAATGAAGACTTGTTACTGTATTGATTGATGGTAGCGAGCGAGGAGGCAAATCGATGAGCATCGCATGGAGTCCTCATGAGGGCTGAAGAATGATGCTTGAGACGCCTAACCCCGTGAAGACCCCCAGAGCTCACTCATAAATAACTGAGGGAGACAGCCGGTTTCCTTAGAAATATAGCTAGCTTTCCTTTACGGCGAAAGGGCTTGGGGTACCTTGCTTTATATTGAATTATAATTGAACACAAAGCACTGGCGGTTCTGAGGAGGGGGCCAGGGGCACCACTGCCCCCATAACAACAAGCATGCCCCCGCAGCCCACCCTGTGACCTCCTAATTGGAGACATAATTATTACATTAGAATTAAAGTTTGCAAGCGATACGGTCCATAGATTTGTATTGCCACAGTATGACCAGAGTGCAAATCTAAAGTAACACTTCTTTAGGGTGGAAAGTGGCTGTTTAATGCTGAAAAGCGTGTGCAAACGAACCAATTTGTGACTTCAGTTCAGGAGAGAACTCGGATGAATATGAAACACGTCTCCGGGCCTATTTTTGCTTGGATCCGACTGTTTAATCGCTTCTATTTTTCAACCTTATAATTGTTCTGCTTTGTTGTTCAGACTGATCGCATCAGTGTTAGATGGTCTGAATGAGATCAGGTTACAGCTCTCGTCGGAGGTTTGGCTTGTATCGTCCTTGACGGATGTTATTTTTTTTTTTTATAACTGAATCAGGTGAGCTTTTGAAAACACATAGACACAAACAAAGACAGTAAAACACAGACAACACAAGAGCCACATGTGAAATGGTGGTCTTTCTCTCTCTTTGCATATGAGTATTTGTAAGTCTTTTCATGAGTATTAATATGTATCCCCAACTAAAATCAAAACGTTGGTTCTCTTTATTGACATTTGTGGTGCATTTGTGGTAAAAACTGCAAATGTTCCTGAAAAATTCAATACAACGTTGAATGGTACGAAGCCTGTTTTTTGCCTCTTCATTCCTTCATTGCAGTTGGGACAACTAAGAGATCAATAAGTTGTCATGTTACTGGGCCTAGCCTGTTCCCCCCAGTTGGAGTGGTCAGGTACCCAAACTGGAGCAAAACCTCATTATTACTTATATACATCATTCATATGGCACCAGTTTTTTTGTACCCCTTGGATCGAATGCCTCAGCAAGCCAACTCCCTCCCCTATAACATCACAGATAAAATATGGTAAAGAGGTAAAGTGGTGACTATCATTGGAAGAAATAGATGTGTTATCTCAGACATATCCAGTAACAACGACACTATTCTCATCAGGAAATACTCGTGGTTGATGTGGTGACTCAGACATGAATCCTGCATGGACAAAGTCAGAGTAGTACATTCTGTTCTCACAAAAGGTGCTCTCACACGTGTGGGATTGGAAACATCAGAAGTAAAGCTCCATGTTCCTCCTCCAATCAGATGCTCAGCCAGCTCCAGGTCCCTCTAGCCTTCAGTGAAGCTTGTCATGTACTAAAGGTGTCTGACAAGCGATATCAAAATCACTCTGCCGGAAGGGAGGACCACAGTGAGAATAACCTTCAGAAGACAATGTGCATCATGTGATTCAAAATTAGCAACTCATTCCTGGGTTTTATCAATTAGCCCATTGAAGTCTAGTTACCCTGCAACAGCGGTGATCGTTTTTCATAGAACTTAGATTACAGCCTACAATGAAAGATGTAATCAGACACAATTAACCTTTCATTCAGAAGCACGTCCAGTTTCATTTGCATGTGTGGAACTTCTGTCTCTTTCTTTCCTTTCACTTTTCACTTGAGCCCCCGCATACAAATACCAGAGCACCACAACAGGCCTTTCAACCAGGTGGTGTAATAAAGGCATAAAGCAAACCTTGGTTGGGAGATATGAGCTCCACATGTCAATCCCGAGCGAGCCGGGAGCAGTTAGTGATGACCTGGGGTGATACAGGCAGCCGTTGGTGGATGTGCCACCTGGTTGACCCTGCCCCATGTGACAGGCCGATAAGGCAAACAGGAAATGGCTTTTCATTGACTTCTGTGTTATCTCAATTAGAATTTGATTTCATATAGATGTGCACTCTTGTGTGTTTATTTGGCCACTTGTGTGTGTGAATGCACATCTGTGTGTGTCGGTGTGTGTGTTTATTTGTCTGTGCTTGCACTCACATAGTTTATACTGCATTTATACTGCAAGTGTATGAATTTGCATTTCATGCAAATGTGTGTGCAAATGTTTATGTATATTCAAAAAAGTTTGTTGAGAATTTACTTGCATGCAAGGTGAAATTTACTAAAGTTAAGTGCAATAAATTATGGAGGCAGTGTAAAAAATAAGAAATGGGAAGGAGAGACATGTCAGCAATGTAAAAATAACTATTTGTTATCTACCACAGAGTAGAAAGAACATTCCATGTACCCATATTACCAATTCCGTTGCACATGTATGCACTGGAGGTGGGAGGTATAGTATTTCCTTGCATGTTTTGCTGCACATTAACTCTTGGTTCCAATAATGGTCCACTGTTGGTTGTGGAAACCTAGTGCTGGTGCAGAACGGCTCCATTGAGGTGAATGGCACGACATGGATCAGCTCATGGCTGCAACCTCAAGACGACAGGATCTTAAGAGTCGTCCTGTGAGCTGATGCCATGGTCTAGTGCCGTGGGCACTAGACTAAAACAACTGGTCTAAAGAAACCCATCACCTTGTCAGAACGCTCAGGGTTCAAACAGTAGCTAATCTGTGGGGATTGATTTATACCTCCATCCAATGCCAATAATGTTTAAACCCGCATGTTCCCGGCACAGGTAATCTATATATAATTGGTCAACCACAAATACTTCACCTTTAAATCCTGGACAGAAAAAACATTGCATTTTCTAGGGGGTCTTATTATGTGACAAGACTAGTTATCACACATAACCTGTTGGTGGAATGAGTGGGTTTGTGCAAAGATTACGAGATAAAGAGTGTAAAGAAAGGAAAGAAAGGTGTTTCCATCAGAAGGCATTGATGTCTCCCTGATTGGTCTATACATCTCGCAGTCCTAATTACGCAGAGGAAGGATAAATAGAGAGGTGCAGTAATGCCAATGGCATCAGCTTTAATCAACTCTGAACCCCCACCCTCCCCAACACACAAACACAAACACAAACAATGTGACGCCCATTCTTTTAGCCGATGCTTCTTCATAGACAGATACAAACACACATTCAAACACACACACACACACACACACACACACACACACACACACACACACACACACACACACACACACACACACACACACACAAACACACACACACACACACACACTTAGACACCCACCATCACCACCACAACCACAACAACAACAGGGCGATGCAGCTTTGTCTGCCCCACAGTAGCCAATACCAGACTTAAATCATTTCATTCTATCCCTTGTTTTAAATTACAACAATGAATTTACTGTGTGATCTGAGTCACAAAATTTGTCTGCTATAAAAACAGAGTTTATGTTCCGTTTTAACTTTGTCTAGACATGGCTTCCTGGATAAAAGTTGTGGATACTCGTAAATATCTTGACATGCCCTCTCTTCCTTAAATCTCAAGTGCTGTAAGAGTCTCTGAGAAAATTATTTTTTTCTATAATTAATATATTATTATTATTAGTATTATTATAATATATTATATACAGAATTTAAACGATGGTAACAACTTGACTGGATATTAGGAGAAACAGAATGATCCATTACAGTCGTAAACAAGGGGTAGGCGTTTTATAACCAGGCTGGAACTACGTTTCATTTGAAGGCGTGGGATTCTTAAATATACTCGTATTAAATGGCGATTATGATCCAATACACTGCTAAACCATGGGCCTATTAAGTGCTAAAACTACAGCCTTTTTAAACTGAATACATAATGGATGTGTGGGATACAGGGCCCCCTGCAGGCCATCAATTAAACTGTGCCCAGTCCTCCAAAAAATCCCACCAGCACCCCCCCCCCCCCCCCATGCCTACCGTAATGTATTATTGCCTTGATTTTTAGTTCCATCCGTTTTTTATGTTCCTAGAATATAATGATTGCTTTAAATTGGGTTATATACAAACAATTTCAACGTATAACGCTGCATATCTATTGCAAGGGTCTATAATTTGATATCGCCAAAGGTACTATCACACCGGTGCAATCTGTCCCTTTTCGGCCCCTATAGAACAACAAGGAAGTAAATCCAAAAAGTATTTCATTCAAACCGCACATTGTTAGGTGCATTGCGTATTCATATTGTTTTCCAAAATGCGCAGAAGAACTGAAGGGCAAGATTCGAGTGGCGAATCTCGTAGGTCAGAAAGTAGGGTACGTAATGTAATTTGCACCTTGTTGCTTCCCCGTTTACTAACAATCAAACCTGCGTTCGCCACACTGTTTGGCGTTTTAATACAACGTGTCACATAAGCACGTAATGCCAATCTCAAATAAGGACAGTTAAACGGCGATCAAGCCCCATCCCAGGTACATAGCTGCTTATATATGTTCTTGAGCCGACACTTTTAAGCGGGTGTGCTGGTAAAGTCGATTAGTGAAGTTTATCTCTGATTTGTAGGAATAAATTAGAATCCACTTCGTATTGGTTGTTTTAAATGGTCACTGTTACTGTGATTGTGATCATAATTATTTAAACAAATTCATTTTTCTACCAAGGATGCTGATCGTGTACAACCCATTCAAGCCGTGGACCAACGCTTCACCTACTGGTCCATCATCAAGAATATTGGAACTTGTTTGCTTTTCATCATCGCCGTACCTCCGTTCCTCAACTATGCATCACTGCAGAGAGAAGGACAGTTACTACTGCCAAAAGGTTCCCAGCATATTCCATCCTTCGAAATATGCACTTATATCTATATAGAATTGACAGTTTTTTCTATTGCATATCTAATACTGTCATCAGAAAATATTCCAATAATGGTGTCCAACATGCCTGGATGTTTGTACATGTGTAAGATTCTTGCCACTATGCACTTGTCTCACCTTTTGAGTTGATCTCTCCATTCAGAATGAAATGATATTTTTTGTTATTTCTATATACATGCATTAGACCCTGTTCTTAACAGCCGTCTCTATTCTCTTCCAATGCAGAAGGACAGATCCTTGATGTCGGGCTTGGTCAAAAGATGCACCTATTATGTAAAGGTCAAGGAAAACCAGTTGGTAATGGAAAACTCATTAAACAATTTGTAAATCACAGGTTCATATTTTAGCCATATTATATCCGTTACGGTCCATTGTTTTTGCTGCTTCATTCATTAACCATACTGCCATCGTTGTTTACAGTCATATTGGATGCCCCAACCGGAGCGTCTTCAGACATTTGGTATCATGTCCAAGAAAGTGTTGCTCCGCTGACAAAGGTGAGGAATTTATTGAAAGAAAACCCCGATTATTAATATTTACAGTGGATTTTGTCCGCTTTTTTTATTTTGTGTGTATTATGAGGTTACTTCAAGAGATAGAAACCAAAATCAATGAAAGATTCAATATTGTACTGCAATAAATTATTTTGATTTAGCTTCAAAATCAACTGCGTAGTGGACTGCAGTCTGAACATGTATTTACAGTTCGGTTACCAAGGAGAGGTCATCAGAGGACTGTTGTTGTTGTAGTACTGCTGCGGTATGCTGTCCAATGAGAGCACAGCGTTTGCAGAAAGCTGAGTCTGACAGACTGGCTGTCGCTGTCTGTTTGTCTGAAATATGACCCTCAATGAAGTCACAGACTTGTTGTGGTTTCCGACGACCTACATCCAGCAACAACAGAAGCAGCAACATAATAATAAATGAATGAAGAAAGAACCGAGAACAAAGATGCAAGCATTTCCGAGCACATATAGACCTGTATGTTTTTCTTTGTTTTCTAATATGCAATATTTAAATTGCCTTAGATTCGGAAAAAAAAATTTGACGGGGCATTGGCTCTCACATTAAAAGGCATAGCAACAGACCAACATTCACAGCAAGCATTTTGGAGCAATTCTCGATGACATAAAGGGCAATGTCTTATTTTCTTGTAAAGGATGCCAATGGCAGTGCTGCTGATGCAAGTTCATATGTGAAGCTAACAGCATCTAAACTCCTCTTTGTGTAGGTGTGCACCTATGACAGAATAGGCCTGGGCTTCAGCAAGAGAGTGATGCAGAACGAGAGCTCAGGAACTGAGAAGGTTTGGGGAATGTCCACCTCTGGCCGGTGAGTCGGAGGCTTTTTGTTTGCAATGACATCATGGACTTATTTCAAAAGAAATAAAAACCTGACTTAAATCTCAAGAGTGCTATCGTGTTCACTGCTAACACATGCATAATTGATTATTACATTAATAAATTTATATTGTAAACAGGACATCACGTGTCCTACTTTTTGTTCTAATGGGTGATGTTATGATGCAGTAATTAATTTTGTGCATCAGTAGTTGAAGCTGGTTTGGAGTGTCCAGCAGTTCTGTTCTGTTCTGGTTATCCTGACCATCAGCGCTCCACTTTGTTACCTATGTGTTCTTTTTATCTTGTATACCAGGGGGTTGATTACCTGCGTCAAGGAGATAACATTTTCTGTGTTTGTTTGACGCTGTGGGAACAGGATATCTCAAATAGATATTCACGGAGTTGCACAAAATTGGCACTGTCTTTTGGCCGGGACTTGCCAACTGGAAAAATTTAATTTTTTTATTTTTATGGGCTCACTTACATGCCAGAGCATGTTTGTGTTCAGTCTGACGTGCTGAATACTGACATCCGAAATCTAAGTTATTGTCATTATATAAGGTCTGGGTTTGGGTTGATGTAAGTGGAGCCACAGCCACCCCTACATAGATGGGTAGTTAGAAAGAGATGGGCTGCATTGTGTGAGATGAGGAAGTGTCTTTATGGAATATGTGTTGGTTGGTGCGTTGCAGTGTGAAATCCGACTCATCCCATATCCTATATCCCTCGCTTTACATTCAGCAGTGTTGGCTAAGTGGATATATGGCATCGGTTGTCCTCACCGGAGGCTATCCAGAAAGGAACAAAAAATAAAAATGTAATATAGCACTGCCCTATTCTGACTGCAGTAAATCATCTTGTGGAAATGAGGACAAAGAAAACAATATTTTTGCAGTTTATCTGTTTATCTTTTAGTTGTTTTGTTTTGTTTAATGGAGTCTCTCACGTGTCTGTAGGAAATTATTAAAGTGCAGTGTATGGAGATTTAACTCTGTGCCATTTGGCCCGGTTTCACCCTCCACAATTAGGAAACAGTTTTGGCTCCGTTGGTTTGTGACGGGCCCTATTTTAAGGTTATTTTGTTGTTGTTACTTGACATTTATGTTGTACCCCACCTAGAGTCTTCCTTGATATTATATTTCTACATTTTGTCTGCAGGATGGTGGATGATCTGCACCGTCTCCTTCGTGCGGCAGAGATCGACGGACCCTACATCCTGGTGGGCTCCGAGCTGGGAACGCTCAACGCCAGGTTCTACAGCCACATCCATGATGCGTGAGTCTAGTTGCCCCGGCAACCTGTATCGGGAAGCTAAAGCCCAGCACAGCTAGTTAGAGCCTAGATAATACTTTTGAAGTCATTATAAGATTAATTGGGGCGTTTTGAAATCCCTTGTCAAAAGCTAAACAGTGACTTATCTAAAAGTAATCAAAAAGCTATCACATATTCCTTTTATTTTTAATAGCATACAAACAGGTTAACAAATGCTGTACAACTTTAAATAACCACCACATAGGGGATACTGTATGGGATTTGTTTTCATACTATATGCTTATTATCGTGTATATTTCCGTACATACACAATCTTTGCTCTATATATACTGCAGTACCTTCCTTAAATTTCCTATTTCACTTAACAACCTCCACCCCTGGCTAAATTGCACAGATATTCATTTTCGGAGACCGTCCATAAATCGCGAGCGTGTTCCGTCTCATCCATCCTCCGTGATTCACGGCGCAGTCAGCCGGGTTCTGGGTTTGATAGATTTACCGTTTGATTAGGCGTGATGTCACGGCCATTAAAGTGAGTCAATGAAGGCTGTGTCGAGTAGATGACACAGAGTGAAAATATGGCCCTCTGGACATGGTCACTGGTCATCAGTCTGGGCAGGTCACAGATTGGCAAATACACAGAAACTGTGGATAGGATGACCCCATCCATCTCTCAGCCCACGACCGCTCAGGCCAGAGTCCAAGAGTCTTACTGTGTGTGTGTTTGTGTGTGTGTGTGTTCGTCTGTGTGTTCGTGTGTGGTCGTGTTTGTATGTGTATGTTCACGTGTGTGTGTGTGTGTGTATGTGTGTGTGTGTCAAATCCATGTGTGTGCGTGCTTGTCCTCTCTGTGTCCCCCAAGGTTTGTGTCGGACCTGGTTCTGATTGATCCCATCCCGGAGGACGTGTTTGAGGAGGACCAATGGAAGGAGTACTGGTGAGTTAATACGCCTCCCTCCATGGGGGGGGAGACATGTTTTTTTGAAAATAAAATGAGCCAGAAAAGGAATTGGCAAGCATCTAGGAACACTGGATTGTGTTCTATGTGCAGCAGTCGGGCCTCAGGGTGCGTGCTGATTGGCCTTGTGCTGACAACTCATCCTGCTTGATTTGTCTTGTTGGGCGGGGCTCATTAAAAACATTCATTCATTCCAGGGGCCCCAGAAATTCATTAGTGGATGGTAATCGCAGCAGGCAGCCATATTATTGTTTGTTTTTGTGTTGGGGTGACTTGTTTGTAACGAATAATGAATTAGAGTAGTGGTAGTTTTCTAAAACATTACAAGGCAAGCCATTAGCGCTCGCATGCCGTATTATGTGTTTGCTGCAGTCTAGATGGTTTGTTAATGATTTTAGGATGACTATCAGTAAAAATGTTGACTGAATGAACGCTTACTTTGCAGTCAATTTTACAATCATTCAAACCATTTAACGGCAAAAAAAGCTCTAAACCATCAACTGAAATCAGCTATTGATTTGTGTGCTTTGGGTTTCAGAATATTGCAGAACCTGCAAGCTCTAAGTGCCACAGAGTCCAAATATCTGTCCCCTGCAGCATAAAGACAGGAAGTAGTCAATGATGTTGAGACCATCCCCTAGCCAGTTTGGCAGAGCTCAATCTTTTAGAGATTCCAGGTCACTAACATCCGCAGCACAGTGGTTGCATAATGATGCGCTAACTCTGATAAGAAATAGATGGAGAAATGGGGAACAGAAAATGTGCCTAATTTGTACGTGACTTTAAGTAGAGCAGCCCCATTTGTCAGGGATACGTGTCCAATTATCCTCGCTGATTAATAGCCATTGGTTTAACTGTGGATATGACAGCACAGCTGCAATCCAATTACTCCCACCGGGTGGCTGTGGAAGGGGCGAAGAAAGGGAGAACACACTTACATTGTAGAAGAACACAATTCGATCATCGGATGAGGGGATCAGGGGAGGATGGGCTTGCTGCGGCATGATTGCGGATTACGTGTGAGGACATTTCCGTAATATGACCGATGGAGACGTAGGCACAGATCTCAATTTATACGGCGGTGGTTCTCAACTAGCCTCAGGAACCACAAGTGTCATTAGTCCTTTCCAAAATGGCAGTAATCAACAAGGCCTTGAAGTAATGTTTAAAAGTATTGAGCAAACAAAAAGCAGCAATGAAACAATGAAACAGTAAGGCATGGAAGCATGAATTAACATTGAAACACAAGTTCATTCAGGGCCTTCTGTCTACAGATGGAGGTTTGGCATATGCTCTGCGACCTAACCAAAATGCCCTATTGACCCACCTCTGGGTCCTGACCCACGGGGATCAAGGTCACGATGGTCATGAGTGACGGTGTTCTGGGATGTCTCTGGCTCTCTCACAAAGACGCTTTAATTCAGCTGCTCTCTCTCTAACTTGGGTAGACCACCTGCTGGGCGTGTCTACCTTTTGTTTTTCCCTCGGTAGATACCTGGGTATTTTGCAATCAGCCTTCGGTGCATATGATACAGTCATCCAGCGGTGGTGGTGGTGGTGATGCTGGTGGTGGTGTTGGTGGGGTGGGGCTTCAGCTGTACCTGACGATGAGGAGGGAGGATGGGGGTTGATGGGAAGACGCTATCAGCAGGGTTTTGGGGACCAGAGGATTTACACATCAAAGACCAAAGTCATTAACGGCGGCTCACGCCCCAGAATGAGTTCTGTTATATCCTGTAAAATAGATCTCCTGAGAAATGTTTCTCTCTCGCTCTCTCTCCCGCTCTCTCTTCCATGCATTCAGTGTACATATGTGTGTGTGTGTGTGTGTGTGCGTGTCTCTGCCTCCGTGCGCGTGTCCTTGTTGTGTAGGGGGGTTTGGGGGGTTTAATCATAACTGTCCTATTGGGGATTTCCTTTTAAGATGTGGCTGCACGTAGCTCTGATTTCTTCGTGTTCTCCAGTGTATGTGTTCACATCTCCCGAGAGAAGTGTGTGTGTGCGTGTGTATGAGATAGAAAAAGGGAAGCTACAGGCATGGGATCAGCACCATGCCCTTACTTAAAGCCCATCTGTTTAGGTCAAATTGAAGAGGAGAGTCTTTTCAGTGGTTTTTCTCATCAACGGGCTGCTGGCCTGCCTACGGTTTCAGTGTCACCTTTTTTTGCAGTAGATGTAAACAGGGTTATGTTGAGCTGTAACAACCTTGAGTTTTGTGGAATAACCACACACTACAAAATATGAGCCTTTCTTTCCTTCTACACTCTTTTACATCAATGTCAACTCCTGATAGCATTACTGTAATTACCTCCCCGGCAAGTAAGGGCAGTATTTTTTTATATCCTTGAACTGAACATGATGGTTTTGACCAGCGTAGAGAGCAGGACCTGTCTGGATTAATGTTTTTTATGCAGACACGTTTGCTAAAATGTCGTTGCAGTGTACATTTTACAATTTGCGGGTTCCATGTACATTATAGTCACCTTGTCTTTATATAATCCATTGGGAGATGTGTGTCAGTGTGTGTGCTTATGTCCCATTGCATGTGTGTGAGTGAATCAGAGAGAGGATTTCAAAATGATGTGCCCCATGGGCCGATATTCGCTGGGAGACACTCACTGCTCTGAACCGTCCTCCTAAGGGAAGCTCCTCACACAGTAATGAATGCTGATTGATTGGTCGCTGCCCGTCTTAATGCACCATGAACGTGTTAAACACCACACGCACACCGCTCTCATTACGCCACACAATTATTTTTCCTGTCCACGTATCACAGAGGCATCGGAGAAGCTCATGGGTTGTACCGAAACGCAAGTTCCCCTCTCTTATGAGTTGTGTATGTCAGCTAACAACAACCAAGATGGGAGAATAATAAGGAGCTTTGTGACAAAGAATTTGACAAAATCACATCGGACAGAAGTCAGAAGTCCCACTCTTTCTTTTGCATCTGGCTACTAAACCCAGACATTCATGCTCCCACACAGACACTTTTTTTCTTCCAGAAAGTTTCTGTACAAAATATTTGCAACCATGCACATGCATTTTACACAATGTTGACTGAGGATATTGCCACGCTGAGTTCTCCACATTGCTGTGACCATAGTTCCTTCTGTTCCACCGTCGTTCCACCAGTAACCAAACATTATGACGACACACACAGAGTAGCATAATTTGCGAGGACACAGATGAGTTAATTTGCTGTGCCTGATTGTGTCGGTGAATCATCTTCCAGTGGACATACGCAACTTGTTTTGCCTCTCACCTTTGCAGGCTCTACACTTCCTTCCCTATGCCTGTTACTTTGACAACCCCTCTCTGCTTGCTGTAGCTACTGTTTCAGTGGAAGTGCTCTATAATATGCTAAGTGGAGTTCAAAAGTACAAAGAGATTCTGCCCATCGCCACTGCAATTTACAGAATGCCATTAGAGATGGTATTTTATGAGCGCAACTGTGGGAGGCAACGCAAGGTAATGTTCCTCAGTTATAATGTAGTCTTACCTATGGAAATGTCAACGTGAGTGGTGGAGGGGGGACAGCCATTTTAATTTTCTCTAGCGCCTACACCTTTCCATTGTGCATGGATTTGAAACACTCCCATCCTGCCTGTATGATACAGTAGCTAATTGAAAACCTTGAGTGCTTAGCATTACATAACCTTTGCTGAAAGCTGTCCTACCCTCAAACTCTCTCTCGCTCTATTTTCCTCTCGCTTTCTCTAGCCAGAGTGGGCTCTCTGACAGAGAGCCAAGATTGCAAGCAGGAAAGTAAGTATAGTTTAGTTGCAGCAGAAGTTGTGAGGCAAAAGAACTCCACCAACCCTACTTTCCGCTGGCTTATGCTCCCTGTGAGCTGTATTTAAATAATCCGCTGGAGTAAAGCTCTTCTCCAACCCCAGCCTCCCCATCTCTCAGGGACCATGCACCAATATTGGCATCTGGTTGGAGGCGAAGAGGTGATGCTGTGAGAGAACTTGGGGACTATTAATTAAGATGAAGAGGGGACTTAGCTTGGCAGAATGTGGTGCTGTGTGAGTTTCTTTAGGACTAGGCCGAGGTAAATATCTAAGGTCAGACGTTCAATGTTTGGTTGTGTTATTGTATGTTTGTGAGTTTAAACCTTGATACTGCATGAACTCGCAGATCCCGCGTGCCCCCATATAATCCTATATTATTGGATTCACCTGTGACACACTTCCTAAATAAGCCTAGCATGGTTGAGACCAGACCAGTCGTTCTATCTCTCTCTTGCTCTCCCCCCATCCGCCCTCAAAGAGAATTCTCCCTGTGGCGGGAATGCCAATTAATTGCAATTAGCCCACCTGTAAGTGAAACGCAACTAATGAAGCTCTGGTGCCGTGGGCCCTGTGTGTTTACCCCGCCTGCAGGGTAATCCATACAGACTCGGGGCTGGTTGGTGGTATCGATCGTATTAATATTCTCCAAGCAAGGCTGTATTTTTAATGAGACGTCGCGGTGCTAGAGTGACACCATGTGGCTGCAGTGTGTGCTGCAGCGTTTTAAACTTTATTTTGTGCTGCAGCATTTTTTACTTTTTAATTGGACTGATGGATTGTTCTCTGGCATTCACTAATGTTAGGCCATGCCTGTTCACAATGGTTTTATTTCTGTAATTTCTTATTGCAGAATTTCTTAACCTACTTTTGTTGCATCGATATCTATGTATGCATAATGTGTCTTATAAGGGATCTGACATCTCAAAATACATTTTCTCAAGATTTTGTTATCGCCATTTTGGATGAGACAAAATTGAAAGTCTAAGCCAGTGTGTTATAAAATTATACCGTAACCTAAGATTACTTCACCTATTCATATAGTAATATCACCTTTTTCTATTACTTCAGCTCTCTCTCTGTCTCTGTCTCTCCATCGCTTTGCTCTTAAAGGTAAAGATGCTGTAGTGTAAAGCTGTGTATAATATTCCCCACTATTTCCGTTTAAAGGCCGGTTGGCCTTCATGAATTATAGAGGGTTACACCATAGCCTCTGTTCCATCAGATGTTGATCATGTAAAATGGATGATGTGCTGTTCGTGTATTCACCACTCGCCTAAAATCAGAGCAACATATTTCCAGTTTACACAAGAACCACGAAAAGGGGCCTAGTTACACCTTGTGTGTCCTGTTATTCACATAGATATTCTACTGAAACTCATTAGTGAGAGCAAGTAGATGAAGCTCTCAGAAGGGGATTTTAATGAGCCTTTACAGACTTACAGTTTACTACTGCTGGATAAGTTTGTGATCGCCAATTAAGCACTTAAAGATCCCCGCCTCCAGCAACATGATTGGTCCCAACAAACATGAAGCGAATGAGGGTGAAACAACCCATTCACCCAGATATGCGCCAGTCTCCCATACTACTTTAGATTGTTAATCTAAAATCTGATTTGGATGACCAAAACCCCTACATAACGGCATATTTTCCAAAAAACGTGCCACTTGACGTAGCCTCCTTTTCCTCTTAAAAACAATCCACCCCCTGTGTCATAGTTGACTATAAAGCGCTCTGGTACGAAACCCCGGGGCGGTGTTGTATTTTAGCTGAGCCGCGTGTAATAGTCCATGTTGAAATGTTCGCGGCGGGCGCTAATGGTGAGCGGGGGAGCCCGTGTAATGGTGAGCGGGGGAGCCCGTGTAATGGTCGCCGTCGTGGCGCTGAGCCGCACTCGCAGGTAACGGGAGGCCTCGCATGTGTGATGAGATGGTAATGAGGGGGGTGATGGTGGAGGAGGTGGGTGGTGGAGGAGGTGGGTGGAGACGGGTGGTGGTGGGGGAGGTGATGGAGCCTTAGCCTAGCCTTATCGCTACAGGGCCAAATTCCGACAGTGAATTGCGCGGCGGTAACAAAAAAAGTAACAGAGCAGTCCATTCAGCCTGCACTAATCCAGATGGGAAAGTCAAACAGCAGAAAGTCCGCCGCGGCACAAACTCATTTCATCACTTTATTAATTTAGATATTGCCTCCTTGCTTCTGCAGGGGGGGGGGGGGGGAGATTTTGTGTGTGTGTGTGTGTGTTTGAGAGAGAAAGCGAGGGAGAGAGAGACCCCCTCCTGAAATGACCAACATGGGCGAGGCGTTTTGCTCTACATGCTCTCCCCTCCCAAATACTTCGTCTGCAGCCGTTATCTGCTTAATTCATCCCGCCAATCTTGGCTGTCTTTACCCACTAAATTTCCCTTTGACACGCATGCCTTGCTCTGCATAATCCTCACTCCGGGGCAGAATTAAAAATGGAGAAAGAAGAGGAGGGAATAGGACAGGTGGCTGGAGAATCCTTCAAGTAACGCTGAATGCCAGACCCGGGAACGATTTGACCAGATCCAAACTGTCTGCCTGTCTGCCTGTCTGTGTGTCTGTGTGTTTGTGTGTTTGTGTGTGTGTGTGTGTGTGTGGGTGGTGGGGGTGGGCTGGGCTGATAGGGAAAGAGCGTGTTTTTCTCTCTCTCTCTTCCGGAATCAAGGGAAGAAGGGGTGACAGGTGGAAAATGTGCGGAGGCTGAAACGTCCCTAAAGAGCTGGGTCGAGGAGTAGCTTCTAAATTGCGATGGCGGAGAATGACTGCAGGGGGAGAAGCGGGTGGCCAAGGCAGATGAGAATGTCAGAATGTCACTCTCCTGAGGTCTGATTTGAAAAGTTTCGGTCTGCGGAAGGGAGAAAATAAGGCCCACGTGTTCCTTTCTTCCCACACCTCTTTCCTTTTCTTCCTTTCCTTCTTTCTTTCTTTCTTTCCTACCACCTCCTTCCCCCGGTGTGTGATTACCACTGGCCTGCAGGGAGGTCTTGTGGACGTGTTTATCTGCGAGGGTCTGTTCACAGTCCTTCGATCAGCCGAGCACCCCCCCTCCTCTCGCTCTATCTGACCGCTCTGCATTTACATGCTTGGCCAGAGCACGGCTTGACGTTTCAACTGGCGGTAAATGTGTCCTCCTGCCGTTTTAATGGATCTCTGCTCGGTGCTTAGTTGGTTTTCGTTGTGCGATCCCAGGCTCGATGAGAAGAAGGCCAGAGTCCACCCGAGCAGGTAGTTCTGGGAACATGGCTGCCGTCACACTCTGGGTTCAGAATGGCCTTTGACAAAAGGCTGGAGACCGAAGATAACTCACAGCCCCTTTTGGATCACCGGAGTCAAGTGGCATTGCGAACACATCCCAACGACGTTTGCAAATACAACTTAGTGTGTCGTCACACGCTATTAATGATCAACGGCCTTGTTATAGGACAATACTGGGCATGGTGATCAAAGCTCTCCAGACATCACTGCAACAACTGGATCATTATCATTTGTCAGAATGACTCCCTTGTACTGATTCTGCCGGAGGGCATTTAGCATTCATGCACCTTTTGTAATCAATATGAGTGTTACAAGTCACCATCATGTATCACCATACTCATAAGTACTCTTATCATAAAATACCAAAATATTGCTATTGTAACCTTTGTGGCAGATGCATGCTCTAAATGCTCTCAGGCAGAATCTGTACAAAAATACATCACATGGTTATTTTGACAAATGGTATTGGTAACATATTCAGATATTGGCAATATCGGTTTAGATCAGTCACCAATCTGAGCAGACTGGTTACGGATCTGAGTGGAGCCAGGAGACACTGGTTACGGTGTTTTGGATCACCCCTACAGGGGGGGTCTTTTACACTCAAGGGGATGGCCGGTAGATGGCCGCTCTGCCCTCCTTTGACACCAGCATGAAAAGCCGTGCTGAGGCTGTCGGAGGAGAGCTGATTTCAATCCCAGCCTGGGTTTGGCCCCAGAACAGTGCACACCGGGGCCCCTGTCCCCGTATCTTAGAGTCAGAGAACGTCCTTGATGTTGAGTAGCGGTGGAGGGGTTGATCCACAGCGTGTCGCCGCCCCGCGCGGCCCTCTCTCCGTGGCGGCGGCGGCGGCGGCGGTTGCGACGACCGCCCCGGGTAGGCACTATTGATTGAGCTCCGCAGGCCGAGACCGGCCAATTCAGAGCACCACTGAGCCGAAACCGATTGGTCTTCCCGAGTTGCAAAATCTCTTCTTCTTTTCTGCTTCTCCTTCGGCGGCTCATCCGACGCAGAAGAAAATCTTTCTTTTAGTTAAATGTCTCCATGAAGAAAGATTTTTTTTTGGGAGGGAATTCGGTTCTTGAGAGAGGAGGATATTCATGGTTGACCTCTGTGTGGTCCCGGCCTTGATTCGGTTTCACCTTTGTCGTTTCTGCCAGCTTTGATTTAAATTTTAATCCAATGTATTGATTTAGTTTTCTTAAGAATGAGAACAAGCCAAAGCGATTGACCTTCACTCAATGCACTGATCGCAGGTCATATATTCGGGACACAAAGTTTTAATTGAGATTGACCCAGTGTGTAACTGCGTCTGTGTGTCCCTGCAGGTACGGTAAACTGGTGCCCTCGCTCCAGGCCAGGCAGTTCTCGGCGGCGACGGGACTGAGTCGCATGCTCATCATCCTGGGCGTCATGGAGCCCGCCATCACTGGAGATGGCGTCGCTGAGGACGTCGTACAGCGCCAGGTGAGGCTCAGGCATATACACACACACGTCTGTCTAGGCACGCATCCACACACACAGGCACACATTCACACACACAGGCACACATTCACACACACAGGCACAAGTATTTGTAAGTCATGAATCCCAAATTGTGCGGCCAAATTTTAGAGGAACTCTAATGGTGTGAGGGATCTGAAAGGTTAAAAATACTCAAAGGTATCTCAAAACCTTGCACTTATGTTTAGTCTCCAACAGTGCGAATGTATTACCATAATAATTTTTACTTTTGTTTGTATTATAATACATAAACAATTATAATGATACCGCTGAAGATGACTCTAGTGATTGGTAGTCAGAGACATTTTACATGTACTTTGCACAGGAGTTTGTTGGTAGTAGTGTCTCTACTCTGCCACATGGTGGTGCTGGTGCCAGAACAATAATGACTGCAGTGGGGAAACCGATCTGTGCTGAGAATATGGAGAGGGGGGGAAGAGACTCATCATCACAAACCCTATCATCACAGTTTGTGAGCCCCCCCCAAGATACGGCGAATGAGAATTAAACCCGCTTGCAGACGTTTCCGTGACATCACAAACGTCCTCACTGTATATCTTGGGATGCATGGTATATTGTAAACCCCGGGTTCTGACAGGTCATTGTAAATAATGTTTTTCTTGGAAGGCCATTAATATTGACTAGTATAGACCTTCCCCACAGACAGCGGTGTATATTGCAGATGAGTTCTTGGGTTGGGTGGATGATTCCACAAGCCGCTGTCACCGCTGAGCTGGGCACTAAATCTGTTTTAAATGGTAAAGTGGCCACGTGTCGTCAGGCCTTGTACTCATTTTAGTCGACTTGTTTTGCGAAGCGCCACCGACAGAGCAGCAGCTATTGCTTTTGATGATGAACAACAGCCAATTTCCCCCCATCGCCTCGATGGCCAAAACGGTCTGTAAAGGCGTGGTTTTAAGTGGGAAACAATACATTTCACAAAGGGTTTCTTGTTCTTTTTCACTGGAGCGGGAAAGAGCGGTTGAGATGGAAGATCAGTGAGCGCTAATTGTAAAGCTAATCGCACCAGATTTTACACTTAACCGCTGAAACATGGGTTACTAAACAATGTCTGCTTCAATATCTTGTTACCTAGTGGTCCAGTACCACCCACTGGTTTAACGGCATTTGGATGGTTGGCCTTTTTTAATTATATTTCTTTATTTCTTTATTTTCTGCTTAGAATGTCTTACATTTGTTGCCAAGGAGATGAGGACATCATTGTGCTTTAATTCTCTAAGGAATGGAAAAAAAGGTGTCTACCAATAGCTTAGTGACGGTCATCACACACACACACACACACACACACACACACACACACACACACACACACACACACACACACACACTGAATTCAATAGAGCATGCAGTCCATTTCTCAAGGGCATGTTCTGTGACCACTGCTTAATTGAACTGGAGCAGAATTGTTTGCTGCTATGTTAATGGCACCCGAGTTATCTCCCCACATCACATGCGAGAGATATATATACACACATATACAGTGACTGTTTCATTTCAGTGTCAATATCTGTTCTTCTACCGGCAGGAATTAACAACTGGAGAATTAAGATAATTATTTTTTATTACTTTCAATGTGTAAGCTTAAATAAAACATTGTCAATTAAGTTTTGGGGAAGTGGACAAAAAAAAGAGGGGTTAATACAGGTTATTTTCAGGAAATTGGATACCTGAACCTTTCTTTGGTGAAATTCGTAATGCATTGATCCATTTTGTCCTCATTCTGTTTCCATAGAAGTACTTCCTGAGTAACCCCGCCCACCAGAGCAGTGCCGTGGACGAGCATTACTTCCTGAACGAGAGTGCGGCTCAAGTCAGGTCGGGAAACAACAACAACCACAACAACACTCAGAGCGACTGAAGTCAAAAGCGTACTGTGTAGCGCTCCATATCGGTGCATATTTGTTATCTAACATGCCTAAATGGGTCAGTAAATAACACAAACTAAATGTTGTGCGCTCTTCTTCAGGGACATCACAAAGTTCAAACCCCTCTCTACGAGGACATCTGTGAGCGTGATCACCGGAGAGTCTTTCGACAGCCAGATTCCAGAGCATCTGAACCAGGTGGAGACGCCTTCCCTCCGCCCTGCTGCAGGCGTGTCCGACCTGTACAACACCGACCTCAACGGGGCAACAGGCGGTCGTAACCGATGTACATGGAAAACTGATGTGAATGTCTTATCTTTCTTCTTTTTTTTCTTTTTTTTCACGGCAGATGGTGGCGAAACTTCAAAAGAAGTTTCTGGGTGAATCATATCCATCGGCCAATCACGTTGGGATCGGAGGTGTGGACCGGCGAATGATCTACCAGAGACCATCTGTCATCAGTCAGCACTTGAGGAGCGTGGTGAGGCAGCGACAGTCCAGGCAGCAGAGCGAGTAACGTGACCTGGCCTACATTTCATACATGCATCACGAATCTGAGGAACTGCTATCGTTTGTTGCTGCCTGTTACTTTTTTTTTCTATACTATTGGCTGCCTCAGACGGTGCGGCAGATATCTGAAGTGAATATCAATGTGAATATATTGAGTTTTATGTGCGAGTTTTACAAATCCTCACCAATTAAACCTTTTAGACAGTACTTCATGCTTGCTGTGTCTCATCTGAGCCAAATGCATACGGGCCAATTGCATTTGAAGGCCTGAATCAATGCTCAGTGCTTTGAAACTGAGATACGGACATATGGTTTGATGATAGTGAGCAGTATTTGGAAAATAGTGTCTGAAGGTATTAAAAATGAGAAGTTGCTTGAATATATGTATTTTTTATAGTGGTGTGGTATAGTGTTAACTTAAATATTTAGTTGGTTATGTCTACATTACTGAAGTTTAAACAATACACAAACATTTCAACCTCTTTAAGGTTCTGTCATTCATGTGAATTTGACAGCGGTTACATTGAATAACCATTGAATCGTTATTTACTGAAAGAAAAGACCAGACACTGAATTATCCTGAGGATTTAAGTTTAATTATGACACCACATCAAAATAAAAATTTCCAACAGATCTGGAATTTTATTCCATCCATATACATGCATAGCAACAACGTTTGTTAAGAAACATTTTCTCCCATAATTAGGACATTGGAATGATCATTTTACATCAGGTACCCCACTGACAGTCCCACCCATTCTGCTCATCAGCAATAAACTTAATTCTTGTACAATTCACTTTTTTTTTCTCTCCCAATGGGGTTACAAATAATTATATGCACAATTCCCCCATTTCATAATACTGCTTTTTAGTAACGTTCCCTCATTTACAAAGTATTGCATTGAGAGCAAAAAATTCCAAAAAGGGAGATCAAAGAATATCATTCAACAGAAATACGAGTACTATACAAGAATGCTGCCATCTTCATGAGAACATCCACATCTGAGTTGAAGATAAGAGACGGGGACAAACAGCCACATATGTATGCAAAGCCATGTGTATATGCCAAACGATGTCAGATGCTGGGTATGCATGTGCGCCCACTAAATCACCTCAAAATGGTGATTCTTATTTTATTTTATTTTTTTAAGGCTAACAATTTCATTAGTAGCAAACCGCAAGTGACATTTTGAACATATACAAAAAACTGGTACAGCAAATAAGAATACACAAGTGCCTCAGTAGCTATTTTTGTGTCTAAAATGCATCTTGTCTTCATGTTCTGTCTATTGTTTCATTGAGCCTACATTACAGTGTAAACGATATGTGTGCTACACAAGAATGACTATACAATAACGTTACAAACAACTCTGATATAAATTTCATTTTGAATTTAAATTAAAATCACTACTCCTATTAATACTGATTGTAAAATAAATAAATGTGAAAGTGGCACCAATATTATTCTCGATTCATTTTCCATTTTTTTTCTTTTTCAAACAATTGATTTTGCATTTGTAAGTCTTAAAACGATGATAGAAGAAGCTTCTCTTGATTGTCCACAAGCAGCATTAAGAACTGCAAGATGCTCTATTCCAGACACAACAGTGTACCAAAATGGAAGAAGAAAAAAAGGGGGGGGAGGGGGTAGGGGAGTTGGTTGGGCAAAAGTTAGGGGACGCTATGGTGACGGGTGAAAGAAGAAAAAGAAGCGCTCTCCCTCTTCCGGGACTTATTTGACGTGCTCCGCCGCGTGTGACGAGCAGTAGAACTTCTTGTGGGTGATAAAGTTTGACAGATTGTTGAACTGGATGTCACAGAGGCGGCAGTACTTGCCGCTCCCGGGGCCCTGTGACGACCCGTTCACACCTTTATTGGCCGCGGGCGGGGCCTCCGCGCCGGGCGACTTGGACGTGGGCGACACGTTCTCGTTGGAGTCGGCCGTGTTCTCGGTGCCCCACGTGGGCGAGGGATTGGTGGAGTGGCCATCTGGCTGCTGGGGGTTATGGGACTGGTTCTCCTGCTGGGGTGGCGCCGTTCCCGAGCGCTCCTCGGGCTTGTGCCCCCCATTGACGATGATCATGCCCCTGTTCTTGGGCAGCAGGGGGAGCGGCTCCTTGCCAGGGTGGGGGCAGCCATTAGCAGCAGCCGGCTGGGGCTGCTCTCTGGGGGTCCCGGCCTCTCCCCCCCCTCCCCCGTTGACGCTCTGCTCCGGTTCCCCGGGCTCCCCCGGGATCACTGCGCCGCTCGTCACGTAGTCGGTCGGCTTTATCCCGAAATACGGCGAGATCTGCTCAGCGCCTTTTACCTTCTTTATTGCTCCGGGATAAAGGCAGTGGGGCAAAAACATGCTCTTGCTCTCGTCCTTTGAGGGGAGGAGCTGGGGCTCGGTGAAAGGCTGCAGCCCGGGAACCGGCCCCAGGTGAGGGGGGAACATGCCTCCGTTCTGCACCATCATCTTCCCGTTGCCGTTCTTCTCGCACTTGCCCGGGCTCTTGGCGTAGACGTCGTCGGCGGCGCTGCTGTTGTTGCCATCGCTCTTCACATCTGGGAACAAGGCGGCGGGCTCCAGGCTGCCCGCCTCGCCGTGCTGCTGCTGAACTGCTGCTGCCGCCGCGGCGACAGCTGTGACGGGGCAAAAGTTCTGTTTGTGTGCGAGATAGTTCTCTACTTTGTTAAAACTTATCTTGCATACTGTACATTCGTGGTAGTCCAACAGTCTTTTCGGGGAGTTACATGTCTTGTCTGGGACGGGCGAGCACTTTTTGCTGAGGTCGATCGGGGCGTCCATCTCCTGCGGCTCGCCGCTACTGCACTTGGGCGGCAGGATGGACTTGGTGACCGTGAGCGAGGCCTCCAGGTGCTTGGGCACCATGCCCGGGAACACGTCGCACCGGGGATGGAAGCGCTCGGCCATGCTCTCCACGGCCTCCTGGGACGTGCAGGGGTTCCCCATCGGGGGGAAGCCCTGCTGCTGACCCATGGGCGGCCTGAGGTGCTCTTGGTCCGGCAGACACATCTCGTACATCTTCCTGCGCTTGCGGGTCCTCATGGTCCTCTGCATGGAGGGCACCTTGTTGGCGGACATACGCTTCATGGGCGGGTCGTGGCGCGTGGCGCAGTAGTACTGCTTGTGCACCATGAAGGTCTCGTGCCGGCTGAACGTGATGTTGCAGGCCTCGCAGGTGGTCTTGTTGGGGTCGTTGTCGCTCTCCACCAGGCCCGTGCTGGGGCTCTTGCCTTCCATCTGCTTGCCGTTAACCCTCTCCTCGGTGCCGGTCGGGGTGGTGACCTTCTTCAGCGCTCCGGGTAGCTCTTTGTCGGGCCCTTTGCCCCCAGCGTTGATCATGTCTAAAACGCTGGAGTTCAGACAAGCTGACTGCATGAGGTGGCTGTCGGTCTCCGTGGAGTGGCAGCCGGCCAGGATGCTCACTGAACTGTGGCCGTTGTTCGGGCTCACTGCCTCGGGAACCTTGTCCGACAGGCTGGAGAAATCGGGAGACTTTGCCATGTGCTGCCAGCGGCTGTTGCAGTAGTGCTTTTTGTGGACCAAGTAGTTGTCCAGGTTGTTGAAGGTGATATTGCATTCGAAACAGGTAGCCCCTTTGGGCATGAGGGGGCTGTAGATGACAGGGGGATAGCTGTTTCCTCCGTGGCGGAGCCTCCGATGAACAAGCTCTGACATTTTCGCGAGGATCTCTGAGGCCTGCGGGACCACGGAAATGTCCTGGGAGAACGCAAACTGAGACAAGAAGGGGCCCATGGGGAAGGTGGGCATGTTGTGCTGCACGGGGGACGAGGCCAGCCGGGGGCTGGAGGGCTCAGACTTGATCCTGGTGTAAGAGAAGCTGGCTTTGCTGCCCGGGTGGGCCTCTCCCTTCTGCACAGACAGCATTGGCTTTTTCTCAGCCTTGTCGACCTCCAACTCCGTGTTCGACTCCTTGTTGAGCGTCCCTTTGGGGCTTCCGAGCAGCGCATCCTTCCTGTGGGCCAGCTCGGCGCGGGCGTGATGCTGCTGGAGACTGTCCTCTGGACCCCGGGGGGAGAGCTCGGTGCCGTCGGCTTCCCTGTGAAGTTTGTTGCCGTGCCCGTGTAAGTCCTGATGCTGTAAGAGTTCCCTGTGGCTCTGGAAGCTGATATGGCAGTGATTGCATCTAAAGGCCGCCTGTGACAGGTGAGACATGATGTGATGCTGGAATGTAATAAGGGAATCTGCCGTGTAGTTGCAGATTGTGCATTTCAAGTTGGTGCCAGGAGGGATGCTCTCTTCCATTTTGACACCTGTGAAGGAGATAAAAGAGAAATGCTCAGAACCTCAGCGCTTCCAACTCCTCCTTCAGAGTTAACGTCAGAAACCATCAAATGGCATTGCATAATGCTAAGCCTATTCCTTCTCCTGGCAGATATATATATTTTTTAACAGATGAACTGTCAGAAGTGCCGAATGACAGCTGGGATGCGTTTATTTATCCATCTTAGAAACTATAGGTTCATCCATTCTGCGGGAAAGACAATTTCCCATAAAAATACGGAGAAATATTCAACGCTTGTGAAAATGAATAAAAAATGAGTATTTGGGTGACTATTTGTTCTGGGGACGGAGCCGGCGGTTTCTTCACTCACCGGTGTGTGATGTGCTCAGGTGCAGCTCCAGGGCCCTGGCTCCGGAGAAGCTCTTGTTGCACTGAGGGAAGGGGCACATGCTGGGGGTCAGGTGGGGCGCCGTGTCATTCTCCTCCGCCACGCTCTCCGGCTCCCGCTGCCGCCCGCTGCAGTAGTACATCAGGTGGGCCTGTAGGTTCCTCTCGCTCCGGTACCAGATCCCACACGCCTTGCAGGGGAAAATATCCTCTGCGGGGACGCAAAACACAAGAGGAGAAAGCGGACACGATTAGTGACTTTTCACGACTTGATCACACGAGATGGTTGTATTATTATTGCTTTCAGTCATTCCCCTTCTGAAATCCTCGCATCGCCGCCTGCCACCTCGCTATGACTGGGCTTGTGTCCTTTCTCAAGGGCGAACCAGAACACTGGCCCATCTGCTTCCAGAAGCCTCCCTGTCAAGCTGAACCCAGATAGCCCCTCAACAAGTAAGCAAACACGCTATTTGCATGAGCCGTGTATTTTGCAATTAACAGGTTAGTTTGAGCTGCAGAGTGTTGATGTGAACCCAAAAACTTGAAGGTCGCTGGCTCTTATCTGCGCCGCAGAGACTCATCTGGGTTAATCTATGGCCAGCGGAGACACGCGCCCAGTTAAGCAGGTGACTGAGTACAGGCGATGCTGTCCTGTGTGTGTGTGTGTGTGTATGTGTGTGTGTGTATGTGCATGAGTGTGTGTGTATTTTTACTAAAAGAGAAACGAACCAGCAGAGCTGAGGGGGGGGTTGGTAAATCAGAGCAAGACAGACGGACAGAGCACAGTAAAGACGAGTGGCGGGTGCCCCTTATCTGCACGCTACCCGGCTCGTGCACGTGTGTGTAACACTCACTGTTGACGATGGCGGTGGGCAGTATGGAGGCCATGGCGGCCTGCTGGGGCAGGAGCTGGATGCTGTCCAGCAGCCTGGCGGGGTACATGCCCTCGCTCAAAGACATGTGGTTCACCGCCTGCAGGCGCGAGTCGAAATCCACCGCAAACGCCACCAGCTCCTCGCCCTCCATCATGTTCTTGGTGGTGGTGCACCAGAGTTGGCCACCTGGACGAGACAAGAGATAAGGAGAAGAGGGACACCATCAGACACACGATCCGGGGAGGAAATATACAATGACCACTTGGAAAGGGTGTTTTATTTATGTTATATTAGGTGCACTTGGTGAATTGTTGGTAAGGTGAATGATGCTTGGCGACAGAATGCGCTGTTATTTCAGTATGGCATCAATGGTGGGTGAAAAGCCATTAACTACTCAGTGGATAGGAATATAGGCACAAAGCTAATGCCTGGTAGTGCTTTAAGCTAGCTGGGTTAGTGTAGCGCCTGGCTGGTGGAAAACGGAGCCCACACACATGACTGCCAAACTGATACCAGGTCCTCCATATTATTAGATTGTTGTGTTTTGGGATTAAGACATTCCTGTGAAATCTTCCAAACGTATTCATTAAGTCAGAGAAAGCACGGGTAGCGACGGGGGAGGGCGGGGATGGGAGTTGTGGTGGTGGAGGAGGGGAGTGGGGGGGGGGGGGGGGGGAGAGAGAGTGGCGGTTTTAGCTTAGATAATATTTATCTCGGCACATGACAGGCTTTTCAGCTGCACTTCATTTTCCATTGAAGAGATTAAAGTTTTTAATGTGACTATTTACAGAAATCTGGCTGGGGAGATAACAACAAACTATGATACGCCGGCGCTAAATGGCAGAATTAGGACATTGTTTCTGAGGAAAGCCGGACAATTAATTAAAGCGCGCTGTTGGCTTTCAAAGATGTGCAAACATTCTGACGGAGCGTCAGACGGTGGTGGTGGGGGGCTGCCGGGTGGGGATGCGATAGGAGGCCGTGCCTGATCGGGGATAAAGGACATCCTGAGGAGAGGTGTGGAGGTAGGGTTGGCGTGGCGACGGACTGCCTCCCCTCCTGCCCCCCCCCCTCTACCGACTAAAACACTGATTGCTGACGCCTGATGGTGTTCAGAGGAGGAGCTGCAGACCCAGAGCCTTCAGCCTGCCATGGGCACGGCCACCTGACATCTGATGGGGACAACCTAATACAAACTATGGGCTCTGAATTCAAGAGGAGGGGAAGAAACAGAGCTGTCATAATAACGCTCTACCGTTCCAGCCATGCATTATGCATAAATCACTGTCAAAGGACTCCAGCACATGAATTGCCCCATTATTTCGTTCTTTTAAATATTATTGATATTTCTTTGATTAAAACCATTTGAAGAGATGGTGAACATAAGAGCAGTAGAAGTGTGTCAATGAGGAGTGAGAGGGTTAAGAGTTAAGATTGTGCTATATTTTTTGTTCTTTGTGATGGCTAAATGTCTGTGTGTGTGTATGTGTATCAATCTGCACCTGTGTGTGTATGTGTGTCTTCATGTGCACCTGTGTGTGTGTGTGTGTGTGTGTGTGTGTGTGTGTGTGTGTGTGTGTGTGTGTGTTCATGGTCACCTGTGCGTGTGTCAGTGCTACTTTGGAAGAGTGCTTATCTGGTGGCCAATCTGGTCTGACGAGACACACTTCAGGGTGCTTGACTTGATCGTTTTGATTCTGTCACAGCACACACTGCCTGGAGAGCCCCCTTGAATTTTTATCTCCTAATTAAAATAGAAAACTCCTCTCCTAACTGTCCGCCATCAAGGTAGATATGAAGAGCCACTGACAACGTTGGGATGGGAGAGGGACGGGGGAGGGTGGCTGCATTTATCAGTGATGACTACACAAGTTCCTCTGAGAAGATCCTTTAGCACAGAAGCACTCGCACGCTCACAAAGAGAATTATGCAGCAGGTCTCTGACACCCCTTGATACAAATCACCGGTTTTACCGAAACTACTCCATATACTAGGCGTTCTCCTCCAGGCTGAAATGGAGATGATGAAATGGTCTAATGAAAGAAAAGAAAGAATGTTTTACAAGAGCTCGGATACTGCCATTTAACTGCAAAATATGCAGACAGAGATTGAATCCCTGCAGCCAAGGATGCGACAGATCCATCTGTTGTGTGTGAAAATGCTGGAAGTCAGTTTGAGGACCGAATGTCCCGGTTTTATCATGCTGCATGAAACACTGTGGCAGCAACCTTGTTTTGGCACAGTGGAGATCCACCCAGACCAGATAGCAGACAGGCACGGAGGTGTATGCACGAGGACTGCGACAGTACGGCAGATATTAAAATGCTAATTGTTCCTCAAGCCTGCATTGTTGCAACATCTTGAGTCGATTCAATAGGAGTAGAAACCTAATGCTTTAATGATGCAAGATGTTCTATATCTGCCGTCCCCCCAATCCCCCCTCCCCTCCCAATCAACACCAGATTGTTATATTAATATATGCATAAATTATTGTTGTAACTCTGATGCTAACATGCATGCACATATGTGCACGGATGGACCCATCTCCGGATGCACACATGGATATCTATCTGTGTGTGCGATGGAGCATGCACAAACACACAAACATTCACTCATGCACACACACACACACACACACACACACACACACACACACACACACACACACACACACACACACACACACACACACACACACACGACACACACATCCAAGCAAGTACACGCATGCAAGAACATACATTCACACACAGGTATTATTTAATATACACACTGACTAAAATATTGAACGAATGCCTGATTAGACATTTTATGAAACAGTAACACTATTCCGAGAGACGATTATGTGTTCTTTTCTGTACTCTTTGTACAGGAGGTGATCTAGGTCATGGAAGCAGAGGATGACCACCTCTGCCACTGGCTTGGGGAGTATAAAAAGCCCCTGTGTGGGTGGAGGGTGGCAGCGGGAGGGGGGGCTAAGAAGCAGAGAGGCAAACCATAAGTCTTGAAACTAGGGGAAAAGGCTGGAAGAAAAGTGCAGCTCGAGATTTGCACTTGTTTTGCCTGTTAACTGTCTGCAGTGAGCTGCCTTTGTGCAGCGGCCAATGCAGTTGGAATGAAGGCTATTGTCTAAATCCTCCTGCAGAGCACCTGATAAAAGAATAAAGAACTATGACATATTCTAAAAACAATGGAGGAATTAAGGGGAGACAATAGGCCAGCTGCCTCATTAAAACAATCAAAAAACGGCATCCTGTACGTAGTCCAGATAATTAAAAAACCACTGCTTCCCAGAGTCTTTCAATGCCATATCCACCAGCACATGGAGGCCCTGAGACTATGGCTCTGCTGGCTAAATGCCCTCTCCTCTCTCTCTTCTCCCTCTCTCTCCCCTCTCTCTCCCCTTTGATTAATGGTTTATTTGAACATGCAGTTGAAGATGAACATATGAAGGAATTTAAGACACAATATTGTTATGCAAGCCCCCTCCCCCCACACACTAGAAGTACCTCCACTCTAATCAAACGTCAAAGGATGAATCGCGCATGTGTGTGTGTGTGTGTGTGTGTGTGTGTGTGTGTGTGTGTGTGTGTGTGTGTGTGTGTGTGTGTGTGTGTGTGTGGAAGTGTGTGTTTGTGTAGGTGGTGGGGGAGGAGGGGGGGGCATACCTCTTTCCCCTTTCGCCTAAAGCCCCGAGAGATTTCAAAGTGCGAGCATCAGAGCACCAAATTTTAATTTCCTGCACTTTAAATGACTTTATAAGGAAAAAGGTTGGATGTGTCTCGTATCTGAACATGGAGGAGGCGGGGGTGTGGAAGGTGGGATCAGAGAGAGGGCCCCTCAACGCCCCGGAATAAAACAGTTTGTTTCATTACCCGCTTATAACCGCAGACCACCGTATCTTAATGAAGCCCACAAACAAATCTGGAGCCTCGCACAGGGCACAGAGCGAGAGACAACAAAGCGGCAGAAATAACAGAAGGCAGCGGATAATTAAACTGGCCTGAAGACAGGTATTCGAAACGTCGGTGTGTAAACAGCACAACTCTTTAATAGTTCGGCTGTAAAACGCATAGTTAAGCGCGTCAGCAGCACCACTCGCCTCTCCCATCTGTCCACGCACATTACGGCTGCGGAGGCCCATTACAGCACTGGTGTGAAGTCATGTCTCACTGCAGCACCCGGGCTGGGTGAGGAAGGGAAGGGGGGAAGAAGAGACGGGGGTGCAGTTCCTGGGAGGACTATCAACAGCCCCTCTGACGCCATGTGAATACACTGTGACTGTGTGTTCTGGAAGTTACCATCCACTTAGCGAAGCGGCTGAGTTGGATCGTGGCCTCTTCCAATTCCGCCGAGCGTGTGCAAAGGTAACCTTTGGATTGGTAACTTATGCAGCAGATCTTTATTTTTATAATCAATATCGTAGGGAACGTGTCAGGCGTTCCATTACTGGAAATTAAGGGCAGGAATAAATTGCAGGCAATCTCGTATCGCTGGCTGTCTCGCGCCGACAGCCTGATAGCCGCTTGGCAAAGCGCCTCGTCCCCCTGATTATTCAGCCTCTTAAAGTTGTCATCTCTGTCCATTGGCTTGCCGATAACTGTTGGTCTTAATTGTGAAGTGAGGCTAGCATCGCCCCGGGCCACAGAGAGGCTTGTAATTAAAGACCTCTACTCTCCTTGTCTTCAAATCAGCTCAGACTCCTCCCTCGCCCCAATGGGAACGGGCTTCTAGCACCTTCGAATAACAAGTAGCCACATGCTGTTCACCGTGAACTGTAGATTTTTAACAAGGCTTTGTCCTCGAAGAGAGCTCCATTACTAAACCACCCTTCTCCAAACACAGAGTAGCCTGGCATTGACTGATGGTTTCAGTTTTTTTATTTGCAAAAATGTGAGAGCATCAATATACTTTTATTATAAATATTGATAGCACTATATGATTATAATTAATATGAGAATGAAAAGGAGAGGAGGAGGAAGAAGCCGAAAGAGAGGAAGAAGAAGATGAATAGTTGCAACAACAAATCCATCTCATGAATAATGGCAAATATTGATACTGTTTATTGAATGTGCATAATCAACATTATGTACAATCACTGTTGTCAAACTGTCATCAGAGCCCCGCTCAACCTGTCTACCTGTTAGTCTATCACACACTCCCACACACACACACACACACACACACACACACACACACACACACACCAACACACATGCGCTCATGTGCACACGCTCACACACACACACAGACAAAGCACACACACACACACACACACACACACACACCACGCACACTGGGTCAAATAAGCTCACTATTATTGACGGTGCACCAAACTAGAATAAGCTGACTGTACCATTACCTTCTATACAAAACCACTAAGCTCTCCCCATGTCTCTCTTTCTCTCTCTATAGCTCTTTCTCTATTATACTTTCTCTTACGCCTGATGCTTCAGTTATATTTCAGGCCACTAGGAGGCACTCTTCTCATGCGTAAGCCGGGGCTGTGCAGGCGGTAGAGGCTGCTTCGTTACGATGGTAGATGCAGCTCGCTTCACCTCAGAGGTGCCAAGCGACTAGACAGAGACAACCAGCCTTGAAAAAGTACCCTGATGTCAAGACAAATATATATATGTGTATATTTATATTTATATATTGAATCAAGAAAATA
>NC_136934.1:39480984-39525984 GCF_949987615.1 Pollachius pollachius
GCACTCCGCCCAGCGCCCCCCCCCCATCCCCCAACCTTACCAGTCACAGGTGCGGCTTCCCAGCATGCCCCTGTGTCTCCGGCACCTTGCTAATACTACACATTGGTCCGACGCACGTGCTAATTACATTTTCAGCGTTTTCTATTCCGGTGATATAAATAAATAGCATGCGGGTCCTAATTGCTGTTTGTCCCAGTGTGTGCGGTGGCGGGAGCGGCGAGCGCCCAGCCGCTGCCCTCGCTCGTTGCCATTCTGTTGTTCTGGCGCGGCCCGGGCACAGCCCCGGCGGCCGGCGCAGCCCCAGGTACCACCGAGCGGCCATCTGGAGCCGGCATCTGTCTCTCTATTGATCACGAAGGGTTTAGCACTTGATCAAACAGACTGCGACAGGAAATTGCTCTTTTCCCCGCAGAAAGGGCCAATGGCCTGCGTGAAGGTAATAGAGTGGAACTGAGATGCACCAGCGGCGTGCCGGGGGAAGTGGTTGGCGTGTATGGGGGGGGGGGGGGGGGGGGGGGAGGCGGGCGCTGGCATGGCGAGACGAGTCGGGGGCACGGCCGTGTCACAGTGTTGTGGGCGCGGCGAATCCGCTGCCATGGCGACGCAGGCCCCTGCTGGAGCGCCGGGCGATGGAGGAGGCGGCGTGTCATTAGTCTGTCCGTGATGGCCGCTGTGACACGGCTGTTTCTGCTCCCGCTGGATAACACAGACTTTAGATTCGGCGCCTACTGAAGGTGCAGCAAGTGTATCTACCAGCGTGTCGATCGGAAAGGGTTCTTAAAGGTGTGGCCTGAGGTTCACCTCAGATCCTTTGGGGAAAGGCCTCGTGGTGGCAGGGGGGCGGAAGCGCGATGTTGCCTTTGAAACAGCGCGTGCGTGAGTGTGTGAGGGTGTGAGTGTGTGAGACAGGTTCAGGTATAGCTCTGGAAGCCAACAGCTGTCAGAAACTCTTAAGAAAGCTGGATCCAAGTGAAATATGCTACATGATAAGCCCACCAGATGGTAGTGGATTAATGCACTTCTACTGAAGGAGAAAAAAATAAATAAAACGCCATCGGAGAATAACAGCATGTCGCTTGCCAGCATTTCAGAACCCCCCAGCTATTAAAAGCCATTGTTGAGATGGTTAGAAAGAATGCTCCAAATCACGAGTCCAGAAAATGTACAAATAAAATACAAAAAGAACAGCAGTAAAATAAATGTCTTGCACACTGGGCGTGTGCTCTCTAATTATTTTAATGGTCGGAAACCTCAGACAAGAGCAGCGGTCCTACTGCTCAGCCCGCTGTCCCCCTGCAGCCCGGGGTGAGGCGCAGGGTTAACTGTGTGTTCTCTCTTCAGCATGGTGAGTACCATGTCAGGGTGGTAGTCCCCATCAGAAACACATGCCCTGCAACACCATGTTCAGCCAGTATGGACGATTTGATATTGAAGGTGACATTTCTTCACATTGTAGAATATATTTAATTGTTCCTGCGGAGGGAGATATGTATTTTTTTTCTACCCCTCCCCCCCCCCCCCCTTTGCCTACAGTGGCGGGGTTTGTCCTTTGGAATATGATGCAAATTTGGGGGATGAAGCAACTAATTCCTTTTTCCTCCACCTCTGCAGTGCCTCCTCTCCAACCCCCCCCCCCCCCCCCCCCCCCCCCCCCAGTTCCCCATTTCCTCCACCCTCCTCCATCCTCGCCCGGCACCAGGATTCTGATTAATCGTGTGACCGCCCCTCGTTTTGCATTTTACACAATCTCACGGCACCACGGTGAGATGTGTGAGGTGTTTCGCCACTTTTGGCGAGCTGAAAAGACGTAGCCCAAGGAAGAACAAGTCAAAAGTGGGAACGAGGAAAAAAATATATATGACCAGGGGGACGTGATAAAGAGAGAGAGAAAAAAAGAAAAAGAATTATCAGCCAGTGTGTTTTCCTGTTTGGTTTTAATCTACATTTAATTAAATTCTTATCTGCTGTGTGCTTATGGCTGCATTTGAATGGCGAGGCTGCATTCATTATGAATGGTAAAATTGAACTCGGAACATTGTGTGTGGCCCGATGAAGAAACCAGGCACTTATTGCAGTGCGATGCACAAGCACCGTCAGACATGCGGGGTGAGAAAAAAATAAAAAAGTCAATTAAGACGGGTCTTTAAATGACTGCTGTATCCAAACATGGGGCGGGGCCACGCCACATAATGGGATCCTGATGGGGCGGAGAGAGCACAGTCAACTGTTGTTAATACACATTCCAACCCAGGCAGCCAATGGCATTGGCTTGTTTATGGAACGCAGAGGGTCCACACTGGCTGGATTTACTAGTCCTGTCATGATAGTTCATAATCGGCAGAGGCGGGAATCAAAAAGAATAAACACCAGCAAAACATATTACAATGGAGAGGTCAAACAAAAAATGGTGGCCGTTCCTCGTAAATATTCTGCTGGTTTATCTCCGCATTGGAGGTCAACAGCAAAGGTCAATCAGTAAGTATGTAAGCAGCGTTATGTGTCCGGGACTTGACGTTTCAGCGTTAAATCCCAGGGAGTAGAGGGAGTAAAAAAAGAAAAAAAACAACGGGTAACAATGGAGCTCCAAATTTGTATCGCTGGTGACAAAAGACACACAGCGTATAATGTGCGGTCGGCCCTTCAGAAGCTCACAACAATATCCGCTAGGCAGAGCACAAAACATGTAAAACCAAATAATGAAATAAACAAAAAGAGCCCATAAGCCGAAGCGGCAAAGTTGGGACCCACGGAAATCCCTAAATCTTCCCGTTTTCAGAAAAGTGGGGAATGAGGGTGGAGGGGGAGGTGGAGAATAGGAAGGTGGGGTGGGGATAGGGGGATAGGGCCCCTGCTGTTCGGCTATGTTTACACAGCCATCCTCATCTCTAGGCCATGCTCATCCGTGGCACTGACACACAGTGTCGACATGATTAGGGCGTCTGCCTTTGCATATGGGTGGGTGTATGTGTGTCTTGTGTGTATGTGTGAGTTTGTCTGTGTGTGTGTGTGTTTGTGTGTTTGTGTGGGTGTAAGTGTGTTTTGTGTTTTTTGTCGGTGTGCGGGATGAATGACTTGTGTGTGTGGGGAAAGGGATCAACAGCAGATAATCACTCCCAGGCTGCTCAGTACTGGTCTTTAAAATAATGTTAGGAGTCAAGTATCTCTCTCTCTCTCCCTCTCTCTGTCTCCCCCCCAAAGCTAGGTTATCTCCCTTTATGTTGTGTTTGCAGTCTAAATCTGACTAACAGGACACAAGTAGCACGGCACAGCACATACGTCTGGAGCGTGGAGAGACGAGGAGAGAGACGTTACTGCGAGGGGTTAAGATTAGCTGTCGCAGGGACTCAAGAGACGGGGCTTCCATTAAAAAAATGATGTTTGATGTTACTCAGGGTGGAGGAATGGAAAGAAAAAAGAAAGAAAGGACGGAAAAAACGTTAGAATGTCTGATTCAACCTTGGGTGTCGCCCGCTTCCTGTTAAAGCTCCAGTGCGGATCATGATTCTGACCCTGTCTCTTTATCCGAAATGATACAAAGTCATTTATCACACATCACAACCCTCCCTTAGGTTCTCCTTCCCTGCCGCATTTCCAGACCACGCGATCATACACAGATGGTATGTATATACATACAGTGCGACATCAATTCCTACATCGTAAATACTGCTCTCTCTCAGGCAAATAAGCCATAAACTCCAGGTACCTGTGATGCAATGCCTCGGGGCTATAACCCGCACCATTCACAGGAAGTAAACAAGCACCCACAATTTACGGCGCCGTATTTCTCCTTTGTGTCGCTTTCATGTAAGCAAAAAGAATATACGCCACCCGGTCTGCGTCTGCGGCGCCTTGGTGGAAGTTTCACTCGTCCTCTTCGCCGTTTTTTCAATTGTCTTTGTCAACATCCGCTGCCATTGGCCAACCCCCCCCCCCCCCCCCCCCATCACCTGTGTGTTATCACCGTACGTCCTGTCGGGGAGCTCTTGAAAGCGTGCCATGGCGTTGACTCCCATTTAGCGGCAGGTCTGTGAACTCCTCACGGTGGACTTACGCTAACAACTAATTAACATCATAAAGAACGCCTCGCTGAAAGACGACACCAGCAACCTTGATTTGCACATTCTAGCGCAAAAATGACCTGTGTTGTTTTTTTTGTATTTATTTATTTGTGTCTGCCAGTAGCGTGTTTGTTTTTTTTTGTTGTCATTTGGCGGTGTGTTGGCGGGGAAGCCGTCAGACCTGCTTTGACCGGTTGTCTTTTTGAAAACGTAAGATAAAACCGAACGGTAGAACGAAGGTCTGATTTTTTTTTTAAGTTATGCAAAAAAAAAACTGGAATATGCATTTAAAAAAATGGAAAACAGGGAATCTCTGCACTGCCAAATTCTGCGCTTGAAATAACACATTCAACTTTCTAATTTTCTATTTGAATATAGAATATTTCCAGGCGGTGAGCGCGGCAGACCTCCAGCTACCGGTCCGAGTAGCACGGCGCCGGCTGTCAGTTGCAGGCACTTTGCTGGCTGGCTGAACTAAGCTGGTTTAGAGTGACAAGTCTTCAGCACTGGCAGCCTTCACTTCTCCCAGCCATTGCTCCACAGTCCCTCTCTCGCCCGCTCTCTCTCTCTCTCTCTCTCTCTCTCTCGTTCCACCCACAGGCTCACAACCTTTCTCTTGATGGCCATCAGAGTTGACCACTATGCGCTAGTCAACTTCACAGCCCTGGTCCTACTCCCACCACTACCCAGCCCACCACCACCACCACCACCTCACATTTCCTCCCTCTCATCTCCCCTCCCGGACCAAAGTGTGAAACAGAAGCTAACTTGCAGCTCACGATGCAATGCACTCGCACCTCATTACAGAGCCACATTACGGACTACAGCAGTAATGCGGCTTTAATCTTCTGCAAATCGTTATAAATGTCAAGTCGGGGCAGGGGACTTCCCAGTCTGCTGCACCACTGGCTTAGTCCACTATTCGGCATTAGCTTTTTTGCCAGAGAATTACATTCATCACCAGATTCCCCTGAAACTTTGAACTCCATTGTTCTGGCACTCGATGCACCATTACCATACTTTCCAAAATGGTCGCTCTGTGTTTCTCTCTCCCTGCTCTAAAAAAAGCGACAACTTCTGCATACAGCTAAATATGAAAACCACTGATACCCCCATCTTCTCACAGACACACACACACACACACACACAGACACCGTCTGTACCCTCCTCTGGTTTTCTTCTTCTCCTTAGTCTCCTTAATGAGACGCTACAGCCCTCTCTCTCTCCACTGAAGGACCCAGACTTTGTGTGTGATAGAGAGACTGCGGCTGTTTATTAATAATGAATTGGGATGTTTGCGCGTGGAATGTTATCAGCACGCACACAATCCCACCAATAGTTTGCCCTGATGGGCTAGCTGGGTTCCTCATTAGCAGAACATATTTAATCCAGAAGTTTCTTATCAAATGTCACACCTGCATCTCTAAATGGCATTTTCACATTCATTCGCCTGTATTTGGGAGATGAGGCGCCAAGGTGCTTTGCGGAGATTAAGAAGAAGAGAGGGAGAGAGAGAGAGCAAGCTTATTTTATCATTTAGCGGGTCTGGAAGGAATCCAAGGAGTTTTTGTCTTGTTGTTGTAATTAGAAAGCCTTTTAAGTGATAACGCCTGCATAGGAATATGAATATGTAGCGATCAGGCCAGTCCCCCCCCCAAACACATACACACACACATCGAACCCCCCCCCCCCAGCTCTGTCTCCCTCTCCCCCTTCTTTCTCACTCTCTCTCTCTCTGTTTTTTTCTTTTCCTTCGCCCCCCTCCCAACAACCCCTCCTCTCTTGTCTTTTTTAAATAGTTGAATGCTCCGGGTTTTTTTTGTTCTGTGTACAGCGAGGATTAGCTCAAGCTTCAGAAGTTTAATGAAAGCCTTGAAAGTAGGCAAACATTCCACGGCTGAACCCGTGCGCGTCCTCCTTTTCTGCCTGCGACAATCTTGGGTTCTCCTCGCGCAGTCGAGTCGGATACGACACGTGTGTGCTTCTGTTCTTCCAGACAAACAAGGATCTGGGATTGCAACATTCATCAGCTTTACATGCTAACATTATAAATACAGCTGAAAGAAATAAAACGGAAACACGATGACAATGTGCCGGTATTTGGCCCAGATTCGTTTGCCACACGCCATCAAAATACCTTAGGTATCAAGTCAAATCAAAATATGATAAAAATGTTTACGATTTCATATTTCAGAAAATAAATACTGAAATTCATACTGTGGAGTGCCAGATATGCCAAAGCCTTCCGTCTCCCCTTAGCTGAGATAAATCTATTTCAGAGAATATAACATGATCATTGAAAAATCAACTAAAAACAAGTAACATTTCCTCCTACATCGTCCCCCACTCCCCTTATGACCAGGAACATGAGGTATCCAGTCTCTCTCTTGTTCTCTTTCTCCCGTTCTACTTCTCTCCCTCTCTCTCTCTCTCTCTCTCTCCCTATCTCTCTGTCTCTCTCCCTCTCTCTCTCTCTCTTCCTCTTTCCCTATCTCTCTCTCTGTCTCCCTCTTTCTCTCTGTCTCCCTCTCTCTCTGTCTCCGTCTCTCTCGACCACCCTCAATCTCTCCCTCCACTCTCTCCCTCCCCTTCTCTCTCTCCCTCCTTCTCTCTCCCTCCCCCTCTCTCCCTGTTTCTTGCCCTCCCTCTCTCTCTCCCCCTCTCTCTCCCTCTCTCTTGCCATCCCTCTCTCTCTCTCCCTCTCGCTCGCTCTCTCACACTCTCTGTCAGTAGTGGCATTTAGTTCTGCTGCTAACCATCGGGTCAGAGATAAGTGCAAAACTGAGAAATATTGATCCAGTAATAGCGGCTCGCGCTTTGACTCTGACACCCTAACCCTGCAGACATAATGTCATAGCCTCTTATCCGTCCCTCTTAACACAGCCTGCCTATCGGCCAGCGGCTGTCACCTGTGGTAATACACTTCTTAAAAGCCCTCCCCCACACCCCCACTAAATCACAAAAATCATTGCACTTTCAGACATTATTTATTTTCCACCTCTTAAAAGTGAAGCATGATTTACAGTTGGGTAGAAGGCTGTGTTGCTCCCCCTTGCATGCCCGTCTCCCCTCCCCTCGTTCCCTCATTGTCCCCAAAGACCCGCGCGTTCCCTCTGTCAAGCTAATTCTATTTGTACCGATTGGATGGAAGGGGCTGCTGCTATACGCAATTACGACGTGGGGCCTGTGTAATTGTGTTAGCTTACAGCGCATGACAAGTGCGGTTGCGCTAGAACTTGTGGAGGCATCCCAGATGCATGCCGGGTTTAGAAGTATTCATTAATTGAAATTGTCACTGGGTAACAGTGCAGTAATGCAGTGTCTGCCAGGTATGAACTAAGAAAGATACAGCTTAATTAGTCCAGAGCTTAATACTAGGGATACTGCACCATTTAGCAATAAAAATAATAACAATGATAATAATAAAGATTATAATAGGAATATCACAAAACATTCAAATGGTTTTCATTTGTCTGCGGGTGTGTGCCACAGCTCTACATATTAAATACCTAGACGTCTCAGTTATATGCAAAACCGCTTGAAACAATCGTGCATTTCTGTAAAGGTATGCAGACAATGTGGATGTGTGCCTTCCCGAAGAGAAGTAAAAACAGCTGCCAGACATCGTGGTTGTCGTCAATATATGCTAATGTCTGTTTGTTATCTTCCAGGCAGCTCAGATCCAGCCTGGGCTGGGGCCGGTTGGGGTGCAGGCCCACGGCTACTCCCAAGCAAGGTTTACACTCAGGGGCCTCTAATGAGCTCTCTGAGGGGCCGCGGTTAGCCAGACACAACCAATGTACCGACAGCAGTTGGGGAAGTTGCGTCGCTAAGTTGGAGGGCCTCCATATGCTGCCCGGAAGGCCTGAGACGCGGCGCAGGAGAGGACTGGCATTGGCTCAGGGAAAAGCACACTCCATGGTTTCACTTTCCTTAAATGCTTTTTCCCTTTCCTCTGAGCAGAAGTGTACGGCTGAGATAATGGCTGGGTGGCTCTAGACCAGTCTGGGAATAAGAATGCGTCTATAACAAAACAAAAATAGAGGTGTGTGTTTGCAATTAGATTTTTCTTCTATGGTAATGAGATTAGTTCTCCACATAAATACATCGCAAACCAATCCCACATATACTCATCCTCATAGATCGGTATACCTAGAAGCCACTTCTCAGTTAGAGGGCATTTAAACATCCGGCTGGACCCGTTTATTACAATATTATCAAGTGCATTTGGAGTTTGATCAGTAGGTCCTTTGATCGTATGTCTGCCTATCGATCTCTACAACGTTGTTTATTTGATGCGGCCACTTATATACCTGTCCAAGAAAAACAGACTTAAATAAACTAAACCATATCCATGTGGAATCAACGCCTACCAAGTTGGCTCTAGGCTAACCTTCATCTCTACACACTTTCTCTATTCCAGGTCTCTGGCGATCAAATATCCATCCATTAAATATCCATCAAGTGCCATATTCGCTTTTTATACTTGTTTTTACTTTAAAAACCCTGTTCCTTTTCTTGGAATTGCTCGACACTTGCCTCCACTCCATCTCAATGTGTGTGGGTTCTGCTTTTAACCCCCGAGAGAGCAAACCAAACAACGGCTCTCATTAAATGGAAGCATCACACTGGCTTTTCTAACCGCATTGTCTCTCACACCTTATCTATGCCTTCATCTGAAAACTTGGAATAAATTAGACGGATAGCGATCGCGTGCATTCCATTAGTTGCAAATGAAGTGGTTAAACAGTAAGAGGGGAAAGAAGGGAGATAAGCACGAGATCTGATGCCAATTCACAAAAGGGGATGGCAGATTGTTGTGAGAAAAAAGCAGATAGACCATGCGAATTGGTTGCCGACATTATGAGGCGGTGTTATTACCAAATTAGCCTCAGTCCCCCTACCCCCCAACACTGATCTTAACCCCAGGAGGAATGGTGCAGAGAAAGGAAGCTATTGTGTGGCATTCCCCTGACATTATTCATTGAACAAATAGCTGAGATTAAACGGCAGCCCCTGATTCTGTCTTTACCTCCCAGATGTGTTTGCTTTTAATACATACATTTGATTGTGACACTTTAAACAATTTCTCTATTGAGAATTGGGGCATTACAGGCCAATTGACAGCGGTGAGCAAATAGAACATGGAACTGGATGGGGACTAGATAAGGACATACAGTGTTTGTTCAAGTAGAGTCGATGGCTTTTGCTGGCTTAGTAAAGGTCTTATGTTCTTCTAGGTGAGGCTGGTGTCTTTGGTCTGGGAACGGTTTTATGACTTAATAATATTCCAATATTTGATAGCGTACAAGTAACATGAAAAAAACAACCCAAGCCAAGCCTGGTAAAGACGTTTGTTCTGCTAAAATCAGAAATAAGAATTGTGTCTATATTTAAACATGAGTACGCTAACAGATTGGCAATCCCCGATCGGGGAACGTAACCAACTGATACATGATAAACCGAGACGGCAACACTTCTGTATGCAAAAATAAGAAGAAGGAGAAGAAGAAGCGATTCGCGGGAAGGCCCCCTCGCACGCAGGCTGTCACCGAGGGGGGGGGGGGGGGGAGGCGACGCGCTCTTGTAATTTGCAAGAGCCGAATCCATGGAGCGGGCATGAGGGAATAAGTTGGACGGGGAAGAAGACAGAGAACCAACCTGGCAGGCTGGCTGAGGCCAGGCCAGTCCCGGCTGCACCACGCAGTGTGGCAGCGAGGGGGGCGCCGCGCCAGGAAATGTGGCAAGAGGAGGAAAGATCAAACAACAAGGGCTGGAGATCTCCACCAATCTGCTCTGTATTAATGTTGGAGCCAAGGAGCAGCTGAACCACACGTGATCCACAATGTGTGACAGCCATGCCCGACTGTGTGTGTGTGTGTGTGTGTGTGTGTGTGTGTGTGTGTGGGCGCGCGTGTGTGTGTGTTTGTGTGTGTGTGTGTGTGTGAGAGCGAAAGATTGAGAGAAAGAGTGAATGTGCGTTTGTCTGTGTGTGTGTGTGTGTGTGTGTGTGTGTGTGTGTGAGTGTGAGAGAAAAGTGTGTGCCTGTATATATTATGTTGTCGAGTGTGCGTTCAGTGTTTGTGTGTCTGTGTCTACGTGGTCAACCCATCAAATACTTGACCAAATGAATAGTGGCACAGTAATATGAGGTTGCTCCTCTGCCACACAACTTTCTAAGTGAGTGAGACGTTTAGCAAAATCACTTAGCAAACTCTTTCACTCATTAATCTACCCCCCACCAAAAAAATGGAAATTCATAGAAAAAAACACAATTCGTCATCAATCATTGTTTGACTGTCTTTCATTTGCACACAGCTATCTGCATGGGACAACTGTTAACAGGCGGATCCAAGAGAAGTCATTTTGGGGATATCTGGTGCGGGCCCCTGTTTGTCAGACAGTAACCCATGATGGAGTGTCTGGCCCCGGTGCCTATATCGCCACGCCTCTCGGCTCCAGCGGGCCCCGCAGCCGGGCCTGCATCCTGCTCCAAGAACGGGCTCCGTACCGCCGCAGTAAAGCAGGCAGACGGCAAATGAGCTCGCCGCTTCCATATCCCGTGGACAGATGGCAACATTAGACAATATGCTTTCCAAACTACACTGAAGTCAAATGGCTGCATGTCGCTCGGCCTGTCTCTGCTGTGTGCGTGTCTCCTCTGTCGGTTTGTCCCCTCTGACTCTCTGTCTGTCTGTCTGCCTGCCTGTCTGTCTGTCTATTATTTCCTTCTGTCTGTTGTTTTTAACTCATGGCATTGAAGGATTTGCGGGGGTGTTAACGTTCTGTGTTTGTGTGTGTGTGCGTGTGTGTGTGTGTGTGTGTGTGTATTTGTGGTATGTGTGTTAGCGTGACACTGTGCGAGCATAAGTCTGTGTGTAAGTGTGTGTAAGTAAGTGTGTGTGTAAGTGCAAGTAAGTGTGTGTCAGTGTGATGGTGAATGTGTTTGGTTTATGAATGTGTGTGTGTGTGTGTGTGTGTGTGTGTGTGTTTGTATGTGTCTGTATTTGTGCGTCTGTGTGTGTCAGTGTAACAGTGAATATGTTTCTGTTTATGTGTGTGTGTCTGTGTGTGTTTGTGTGTGTTTGTGTGTTTGTGTGTGTGTGTGTGTGTGTAAGTGTGACAGTGAACGTGTTTGTGTTTATGTGTGTGTGTGTCAGTGTGACAGTGAACGTGTTTGTGTTTATGTGTGTGTGTAGGTGTGTGTGTGTGTGTGTCAGTGTGACAGTGAACGTGTTTGTGTTTGTGCGTGTGTGTGTCAGTGTGACAGTGGATGTGTTTGTGTTTGTGTGTGTGTGTGTGTGTGTGTGTGTGTGTGTCAGTGTGACAGTGGATGTGTTTGTGTTTATGTGTGTGTGTAGGTGTGTGTGTGTCTGTGTGTGTGTGTCAGGGTGACAGTGAACGTGTTTGTGTTTATGTGTGTGTGTGTGTGTGTGTGTGTGTGTGTGTGTGTGTGTGTGTGTGTGTGTGTGTGTGTGTGTGTGGTGGAGAGGAGCGGCTGCTGCAGCAGGCCCAGCCAGCCCCATCTCCCTGGTTGTTGATTGGTCTGAAGAGTGTGGGGACGGTGAGTATGAGGGCCAGCAAGGGCCCCCGGTGAACACGAGCGAGAGAGGCTGCCGAGGAGCTGCTGGCAGAGGGAGAGAGCGCGCACACGGGGAGTGTGTGTGTAAGGGCGGAGCGTAGGTTTGGAGAGAGAGAGAGAGAGAGAGAGAGAGGGAGACACTGGTACTGGTGGTGGGGCGGGGGACTGGACTTGTTCTATGACAAGGCGTGATGAACAGTCTGCTGTTAGGAGTGTGACTGTACAGTCCAGTTAGTAGTGGAGAGCAGGGGGACAAGAGAGAGAGAGAGAGAGAGAGAGAGAGAGAGAGAGAGAGAGAGAGAGATGTGGGAGCAGAGCAAATGTTTGAGGAGCAGACTGAACTGCAGGATCTCTTGCCCTGTGTGTGAGTCTATGTTTGTGTGTGTGTTTGTGTGTGTGTGTGTCTGTGTGTGTGTGTGTGTGTGTGTGTGTGTGTGTGTGTGTGTGTGTGTGTGTGTGTGTGTGTGATTGTGTTTCCGGAATGACAAGGGGTGTCTTTATGCCGATATCAGCCTCCAAAGTCATGGCATCTCAAACCAGAGATTGAATAAAGTGTGTATGCAGTCTTCCAGTGGTAGAGAATAGGGAGGTCTGAGTGTTTGCTGTGTGGGGTACAGCAGACGTATACAAGGGATGAATGCATAAGCCAAAACCGGCCCTGTAAATAATCGAACAGAGGGGGACCTCCGTGGTGAAATTACTCTTTTTTTTTTATGAGTGCCACTTAGATATCCTTGACATTTGCAAAGTGCATTTAATAATGTCCTTCCATATAATAATAATGCAATTACAAAAGTCATGGATTGCTGTTATTTAACAAGATGAAAATCGATCATCCCTGTATGTCGAGATGCAAGTGCCAGACTCGCACTGGAAAAATGTGGGTAGTACTTGACACAGAGGGAATTTTGTTAATCATATATATTTATATATTTTTATATATATATTTATTTATATATATTCAGGGAAATGGTGAAACGATGACAAGTGCAGAGACCGTTCATCACATCCTCTGGCCTCCTCGGTCGCTGGGGAGGAATCCCTGGTCCTGCCGGTGAAGGCTGTGTCTCCGTCTCCGTGCCCCCGCGCGAGCAATTACGCCCAGTTACATGTTTCCATTCGGGAGCTAGTTAAACCAGGGGATATCGGGGGGGAGGAGGGAGGAGGGTGGGTTAGTGGGTGGTGTGTGTGTGGGGGGGGGGGGGGAATGGAGCTCTGGGGGTGCCATGTGTAAAAAATACAAAAAAATTGGTGCCGCACCCCTCAGTTCCGGTCATGCTCCGCTCCGACGCCAGTGGAAGCATCCCCCCGCAGCCCCCCTATGTAAATATGCTGCCTAGTGCGCTGCGCTTTAATGAGCCGTGATATGAAAGACATCGGAGACCGCGCAAAATAACCGGCCACTTCAAAGTGGGCTGCGTCTGACAGGTGACAGGTAGAGGCTGGTGTCTGGGGGGAGGGGGGGGTGAGCTGATGGTGAAGGGAGATTGCCGCCCCCCCCCCCCCCACACCGATCTCCCTGGTGGAGTGGGGGAGGTGGTGGTGGTGGTGGTGGTGGTGGTGGTGGTGGTGGTGGTGGTGGTGGTGGGGGGCATTCTGGTATAATCTGGAACCATGCGCCTGCGAGCCAGAGGAGAGCAACTATCTTTTTAGCCTCCGGCATTTCAAAGAACTGTGGGTGGCTGTGGCCCGGTACGAAGGGAGTGGGGGGGGTGGGCAGGGAGAGGAGGGAGGGGGGCCGGGGGGTGGACGCAAGCTTGTTTGTACGCCTGTGTACTTAGTGGCTGTGTGAGTGTGCGTGCGTAAGTGTGCGTGTGTAGGCGGTTGTGTGTTTGGGCAATTGTAGACGGATGGATGATATTAAAGAGGTAAGGGAAAGTAGGCAATGTGTGTGTGTGTGTGTTTGTCTGTGTGTGTGTGTGTGTGTGTGTGTGTGTGTGTGTGTGTGTGTGTGTGTGTGTGTGTGTTGTGTGTGACGTTGAGACACATTTCATTGTAAAATAAATGCACATTATTTACTGCCTACGCTGTGGCCACGCACAAACACACACACACTCACACACACACACACACACACATACACACTCAATCCTCTAATAACCTGTCTTCTAAAAACCTGACAAGGATTACCTATCTGTAAATCTGCTTTGTATGCAGAATGCGATGGGATGCAGAATGGAAATGAACGACTGTTCAAGATGGCGACCTAAAAAGGAAACAGGGAGGGGGAAAACCACATGTGCGCAGACCGATTAATCCGAAACATTCAGAGGAATCTGAAGTCATTTGCAAAATCACAGAGTTCATCATCAAGATGCGCCGCCGGAGCCCGACTCCGTGGCACAGAGTCCATGTCTAGTTCAATGACGGCTGATGGGATGTGTAATTTCCGGACAGACGCACGCATTCACACAGGCGCCAGGGGTCACTTTAACATTCGGAATGCAACGGGGAAAACGCATAACCAATTATCGCAATGAAAAGAGGCAAAAGAAAATAAATCCAAGAAACATTTGTTCCATTAATGGTCAAATATTCCCAGAATGTCTATCATGCACACCCACGTGTGTATACTAGTAATAGCAGCGGTGTGTCTGTTTAGACAAAGAGTCCTATGGATATAAATGCTCATCTCTAATTGACGAAATCCTGGTGTGTGCATAACATTAATTAGGATGATTTTGTATAGATTATGTGCTTATGTGTTCAGGTGACTAACAGAGAACAGCGAACCACCTATACGATGATACTGTACTCGGAGTGGGAGAATTAGGGTTTGCTGCTGTAAAACGCTTTGGATGCGGCACATGCAAATGCAGAAAAAAATAGGGGCGGACAGATATGCAGATTTTCTGAAACCGGTGGTATCCTTTGTTGGTTTGAACCTTGCCAAGCCATGCTAAATCCATTCTGTGAAGCTTCTCAGCGAGCTATAAAGGTAGAGGCTGGTAGATAGGCCTGGTAGAGATCTATTGTTACTGGTTCATCTGACAGTCTACCTCACAAGTGCTGAGGAAACAGAGGGAAAAGCCGGTGGGGCGCCTTATGAATTTAGACTCAAGTTCAGAATCAATGTTTGGCCCAAAACACACTATTTTCTGTGAACTGTCAACGAATGCGAAAAGCCTAATCCACACCAGGCACTAAAACTGGTCAAATTTGCTCTTTGCCAGTCACCCTTTGTGATCTATCGGTTGGATTTATAACACAGCTTGACACGACAGACAAGGTTTCAGATCATGGTTTTCTAGGTTATGATTATGTGCAAAGGCAAAATAAATATTATCCCGATTACAATATGCACAAACCTGTGTAAAACAGAACAGGGAAAAAGATCATTTTAAGAGTTGACTGTAACACATTCAAACATCTCTCTCATGTTAATCTAAGAAAACTGCTTTACACAAACCAAGGCGAGGTCTTTGCAGATACCGTGCAGATGCAATGAGTCTGTTTAGTACCACGCCAGGTCTCTTTGGCCCGTTCTTTTCCTTTTGCCACTATAGGGGCATTTTTTATCTGGCATCCAGGCAACTTTGCCTGACCTTGTGTGACTGAATAAGACTGTAAAATTGATTCAGCTCCCGTAATAAAAGAGCACACTACATTATCGGCCTTCTAATTATAATTAATACCGGCAGCGCCAGCATTCTCATTATTTACGACGTGGACTCTTGGCTAGGCAAACACAACAATAATCTGTTCCTTATTTTTATTGATATGTTGATGAATTGCATGCTTTCATCCAAAACACCAATGGAACGTCCTAGTGGCCGATCACACACGTGATGATTATTTTATTGCCCGTTTTCTCCCTGCCTATGTCTCACCCTTTCAACCTCTTCTCGCCGCTCTTTCATTAGCTCCCTTGTTTGCATCACCTTAAATTTCCCAGTCCATAGCTCATTACTGAGCTCTGGGCTGGCCGATAAGCCTGACTAACCTCCAAGAGGTGAACAACTGTCAGAAACAAACTAGTCCCATGCAGCTAGGTGCATCTACACCACTTGGTGGCCGTACTCCACGGCTGGTAAGAACATGGCTTTTGGCTGTAAGTCATGTTGCTGTGGATGTAGTTAATGTGGCTTTGGAAGTAGCTGGTGTCATTTTGGATGTAGCTGGTGTCATTTTGGATGTAGCTTCCAATTTCTGTGGCAGGTTTAATGACCGGGAAGGTTTTCATTCCATAATCGGATCCAAACGGCCTCCAGTCTCAGTGCTTTTAATGTTGGAAATAGACCCAGAAAAAGCAATCAACCTTTTTTGGTGTTATTTTACAAGCAAAGCAACACAATGAACCAGAAGAAGTAGAGAGCGTTTTTTTAAGAATCACTGTTGATACAATATGTTACGTTCTCATTTACATATGATCAATTCCGTCTCTGCTACGTTAGTTTCACGAATGGATTAAATTGATCAAAAACGTACACCTTGAAGACACCCTCAAAACTCGTTTGCCAAATAGGGTAGGGAAAATTTGAAGCCAAAATTCCAAATGAACAAAAATAGCCTCCAGTTTTCAATATTATGTTTGGAATTTTAAAGCCTATGCAAAAAAGACAGAAAGCGACTTCTACCAAACTCCCTAGTTCCATCAGTGTTTGCGACATCATTATAAATGGGTCACAGATGCCTCTAGAATATTTTGGACTATTTTGTCCAAAATCCCAACTCTGCAATTGAAGTCTAACGAGAACCAAATTATGTTTTTTGAAAGCAAGTATTTATAATGTATCCTTTAATACACTTGATTCATGAGCCACCATATGGGAACGTTGTTCATGTATTTTCGTATCATCAGTGGCTTATGAAATAATTACAATTACACAGAGGTTTACTAGGGGAAAAATTTGATCATCCATGTGTGAAACACGACAAAAAGGAAACGATGGAAGGAAGATATCACAGCAGTCTCACGCTCTTCATTTACTTGGAACAGAAAGGATAGTGGCATAGTCAAAGTCAAAGGCTGCAAAACAGAAAGCAAGCAACCTTCATATCGAGGTTATCCTTTATAATTAGGAGTCTATGTAGCTTATGCCATTTCCCCCGCTTGATAATTGTCGTCCATCCCTCCTAATTTTTCTGGAGAGGAAGAGAGCGAGAAAAAAAATGCTTATTTGCGCCTATCGTCCTTATTAATTCTCCTCACAAATCCTTGATTATTTTCCAATCCTTCCCTCTGATATCTCTGGCTTCTGTTTGTCTGTTTAACTCCTCCGCTGAACGCTCTCCTTCTCAATCGCCTGTTTTGTTTCCCCTTTTAATGAACAGTTGGATTCTTTTATTTCCCTACAAGTGCTGGATTTGCCTTATCACCCTCCCGTCCCTTTGAGGGCTGCCAATTGGTTTTATCCACGGATGTATCATTTCTTAGGCTTCCTCTTTTTTCTCCCCCCACAAAGAAAAGCGAACCTCTCCGTCAACAAGCCTCTCCGGAGCGAGAGATTAAAAACCTCAACATCACCTAGCTTCCAGCTCTACTCCCCACTGGTTTGTGTAAAACTCAATTAAACGCGTCCCCCCTGAATGGCACATTACAGTACATTAAAAGGGGAATTCTTCAAGCGTGATGACAAAGCTGAAAACCTTAGCCTGTGAACAAACTGTTTAGACGGACGTTCTTGAATGTTGTCGGTCTTTGGGGCGTTCGTCTCTAGCCGCTTCACGTAGGAGACAATGCCTTTGACTCATGGAGCGGGACAGGGGACGAAAAAGAAAATTAAAACTTGGTGATTCACTTTATTTTGCTGGCGCAGCCTTGCTTGGAATACTGTATTTATAACAGGCTCTTTCCAGTTTTCAAATGACCCAAAACTTAGATTGAGTTTTTTGATGATGGAAGGAACATGCCTTCAGATGCTTTTCCTTATTTATGTACGGCAAGGTGATGGCGGTCCACCTTTTAACATAATCCATCTCTGACTGTGAGATGGCCATCGCTGGGGCAGTTGCAGCTATTTTGATCTCAATGTCAGGGCCATGGTGACTCGATATCAAATCATACCACTGCTGCTTTAATAAGATCTGTCTGGCTGACTGTTCCCATCCAGTACACCTCCCATGGGAGAGCCCAGTACAGCAGGTCTATGTACCGGTTAACTTCATTCATGTGAGAGTCAGTCAGTCCACTCTCCCACCACTGAAAACAAATGCCGTGGTAAATGTGGACACTAGCCTACAAAGCAGAGAGAAGTGTATGTGTGGCTGGGTGTGTGGGATGGGCTCTTTGCTACAACCGCTGCTTAGCAAGGGAGAATCCCAGTCGTTGACACCTCTCTCCTTTCCGCCCTCCCTTCCTCTCTCTTCCTCTCCTTTAAGTATCTGTGTATATGTATGTGTGTGTGTTTTTCTTTGTGGCATGTGTGTGTGTATGTATGTATGTGTGTATGTGTGTGTGATGCGTGTGTTTGTGGCGTGTGTGTGTGTGTATGCATGTATGTGTGTACGTGTCTATGTGTGTGTGATGCATGTGTGTGCGTGTGTGATTGTATGTGTCTGACGTCACCTATAGTTGGGTTCACGCTGGGCTCGGTGGAAGGGTTTGGGCCAAACATGCCCATCCTTTGACACCAGGGGCCGGGCTCCCACTCAGACTGGGCTGCAGACCAAGATCCCTCCCCTCTCTCTCTCTCTCTCTCTCTCTCTCTCTCTCTCTCTCTCTCTCTCTCTCTCTCTCTCTCTCTCTCTCTCTCTCTCTCTCTCTCTCTCTCTCTCTCTCTCTCTCTCTCTCTCTCTCTCTCTCTCTCGTCTACTCTGCTTCCTCCTCCTCCACATGACATGTGTCACAGAGCACAGATCGGCTCTGGAAGATACCACGGACACTAGTTCAAGGTCAGGACAAATCCACAAAGGATACATGAAGGAGATGAGGTTGGGGTGTGGGGGGAGGACTTAGTCAGTTATTGCAAGTGAATGTCTTTTTTTAAGGATTTCATGGTGCGGTATTCTGTGCTCTAATGTAGAACGGCCATTAGTCAAGAAAGGGTCTGGGGTATTCAATGGATTCGTAAATTTTAATTTTTTTCATAATAGGATACATGCAATATTCATACTTCCTTAGTCCAAATCGCAATCACCAATGAAGACTTAAAGAGATTATACAGAGAGGGAAATTGAAGGCCTGTGATCTATTACAGTTTACCAAATGAATAGCTTGCAGCACAAATATTCTTTTTTTACACAAAAATTCTGTTTATACACAAATATTCTGCTACAAAAGTAATTTTCTATCCACAATATAATACTGTATGATATTATAGAATAAAGATTTAAAATAAATCCATATTTAATATACCATTTTCATGTTGTTCACCCGTACGCAAAACAATTAAGACAGCATTGAGAGAACACTGAGGTCTTGCTCAGAACAACAACGCTCAATCTCCAGGAAAACCTGGTTTTCTAAGAGACTTAGAGACGACGGGAGGGGTTGCTATGTAATTATATGGTACTTAGAATGTCCCACACTTTAGATTTCGATGTGGGTGAGCAGAAAATCTGTTTACTAGTGAACACAATTCCCTGGCTTGCAAGTGTGGACCAAGGCTTTGAATAATTCATAACCACAGAGCCATAGGCATGTGCACTGGAAGAATATGTGTGGATATCTCACTTAAGATGACGAAGTCCCCAACAATGTGTGTGTGTGTGTGTGTGTGTGTGTGTGTGTGTGTGTGTGTGTGTGTGTGTGTGTGTGTGTGTCTGTGTGTGTGTGTGTGTGTGTGTGTGTGTGTGTGTGTGTGTGTGTGTGTGTGGTGGTAGTGCACTGGCCGGACCGTGAGTCCTTAGAGCTAATGCCGGTTAAGTGGTTTAAAGTTGGATAGAAGCTACATAAGGCATTCATATTCATGTGAACGTCTGCTATGTGTTAAGTGAGTGGATACCCGGCACAGAGGAGAGGTGTGCAGCGCTGTTGTCTCAGTTTATTTATCTCCACTTACTCATTACATTTTAGAGCCACCGCGAGTCATAAGTGGAATGCATTCATTTATTTATTGAAATTTGTGTTCAAAAAGCATGACCTTCACCAAATAAAGGAGGCAATAATAAATAAATAAATAAATTCATATTAATAATAATAAGGAAAAAACAAATCATCTTGAATTTCAATTTCATAATTTGAACTTATGTCAAGCGAAGATGCTTTATCCCGTTTTGCTTGTTTAGTACCGACTCAGACATGCATTTTACATATCAGAAACCAGCCAACCAGTGCATTTGAAAGGAGCTAAAGGTACAAAAGTTGTCAGGATGAATGCATGGCGCTCTCTGGCGTGGTGCATTAACCAGACCAAGCCCATGCTAAAGGACAGTTGAGGATACAGGTTACCTAAGAGAAAGAGGTAAACACGTGTAAACCAACAGAGTCAATGATGGATGTGGCGGCCATTCCAACTGTAGGGAGGAGTAGGTAGGCTTCCTTAATTCCTGACATGAAATATTACCCCAAGCCTTCGACGGAGCTGACCCGCTTGGATGGCGAGAGAGATAGCATCCATCCTTTTCGAGAGAGAGAGAGAGAGAGAGAGAGAGAGAGAGAGCAAACAAACAAAAGCTCCAGGAACCCTTGACCTGACACAGGAAGTACAACTGATAAGTTGCTACCAATTCTTTCTTTTCCTTTTCTTTTTTTCCTCTTCAGGAACAGCATTTTCCCGCCTTTGGCCCTGGTTTCACCTTGCTGAGCCAGTGCCCTTCTATTAAAGGTGGTAATGGCTGCCAACTTGCCTCTGGACTTTTTTTACATTAGTCACTCGTGGAAAAAAATACAGGCGAGGTTAGGAAGAGGATAAATCGTACTTCTGCCAGCTACAGTCTTCTATCTCTTGTACGGAATCAAAATGCAGCCGGAAAAAACACTGCTGTGCGCATCAGAGGGCTGAGGATTTAAGACTTGTCAGCCATGATCAAACCAGGATTTATGACACATCATACTTCCTACTATAACCTTTTTCTCATATTTGTGTAGCCTTGACAGCCACTCAGGAAAAGCGGACTGTCTTCTACCAGGGGTTGTGAGTGTGTGTGTGTGTGTAGATGCTATATTTTTATTAATATTATTAAGATCACTATGACTATTATCATTATTACTATTACTATATTATTATTATTGTTATTATTATTATTATTTATTAAATTATAATTATTAATATTATAAGATATAAATACTATTTTATATTGATATTTCACATTGACTAGGTTAATCTGAAAACCTTGAGACAGTCACATGACTTTGTCTCTGGTTTCTGTCTTCCCTCACAGCCCTCCCATGTATGAGCGTCCTAAATCAGCCACGACGAGAGGTTAGACAGAATGAGGGGAGGCTTCGTCTGTGTGTGTGTGTGTGTGTGTGTGTGTGTGTGTGTGTGTGTGTGTGCGCGCATATGTATGAGAGAGATAGAGTCAGCAAGAAACCCATTTTGTGTTCTGTGCTGGGCTTGGGATGAATGCAAGTATGCAGATGTGCATGTTTATGAGCAGAGAGGGAAAGAGAGGAAATGTTGAGAAGAAATAGAGAGAGTGATAGAGCCAGATAGAGAGCGAGAGAGAGAGTAAGGGAGAGGGAGATAGAGAGGGAGTGAGAGAGAGAGAGAGAGAGAGAGAGAGAGAGAGAGAGAGAGAGAGAGAGAGAGAGAGAGAGAGAGAGCGAGAGAGCGAGAGAGAGAGAACTGTATTGTGCATGCGTTGGACATGTTATCAAAACAGCCAGTCATTTACATGCCATCTTTATAACGGCCTGTTCTGTGGATATGTGAGGAGAACATGCTGATAGGGTTTAATAATTGAACCAGAGTGTAGGTCCAGGGCTTCATTTAATGTGGCCTGTAGGAACAGTGAGCAGGAAGGATAAGGAGTTCTTCATGCAATGATCAAACATGTTCAGGTCAATTAGCCCCGAGGCCAGAGAGGTGAACTCCCTTTAGTGGCAGTATAAGATTCTTTATTTGTATTATTAATATATTGTAGGTCAGCATGTCCGCTCCGGGTCCTTCACTTTTCTGCTCAAACCACGCAAATATTCTTTCAAAACATAATATACATAATGTGAAGAAAACTGGGGTAGTTAGGAAAGTGGTACATGACCTAGTTTAAAAAAGAAAAAACTATTAAAAGCTACACGTATAGTTTTTGGAGTCAGGACACGTTTTTAAGGCTTTATTTATATGTTTATGTATTTTTTTATTAGTCATTATTATGTTATTAGAGTTTAAAAAGCTTCTAAATTCAAGTGTCATCAATCCAGATTAATAAATGCATGAATATCACACATTTGTGTAATTGAATCAGTAAATATAATATTATATTTATTATACATTAAGCTGTTAGCTACTTAACAGTAGTAACTATAAACTATGCTCATGGTTCTTGGGTCAGAAGATTACAAAATTGGAATTATTTTGCTCTGCCCGACTAAAGTTTCCTCATGCCAGAATCCTATGATATCCCTGCTCTAGCTAGCTCTAGCAGCCACAATGCAACAGCCAGCCCAGGTCCTCCTCAGAGAGGGTCCCAGGTGCTGTAGCTAGCCACTGGCTTCTTGTCGAGGAGGGAGGAAGCCAGTGTGTAATCTCCAGGGGCTGTTGATACAGGAAAACACACAGGGTTTGGGTCAAAGGGATTAAAATGGTGGAGGTGCAGGATGTGAGAGGGACAGGGGCTGTGGACTAGTGGAGGGAGCAGCAGGCGATCCACCCCACAACAGAAAGGAGTGGAGAGATTACAGGGAAAATGGCGCAGGGGGGATGATTCCGAGCAGAGTGGAGGCAATGACTCCGAATGGCGTTGGAACATAGCTTTAGCCGCTACGATTCAACAATATGCAGGCTTAACAGGTCCGCGGGCCATCAGGAGGGGTGGCCGTGTTTGCTAGGCCGGTCAGCTTACGCTGCTGCCGTTCTCAGTCATTCTACTAAGTCCGTCTAGAGTCGCAACTACTGACCGTGACGTCAAAGAGTCACGACTCAGGCGGCCATCTGAAATTGTTGACAAACAAATCATAATCTCTTTTGTTTGTCCCATTCCAACTCAAGGTCTCTCCTTGTCTGTGTATTTCGGTTCTGGAAAGTGCCACTGGGAGGAAGTCAAGAAAAAACAACCGAAATCGGCAAAAACAAAGAAAGCCGATGCGTCTGTAAACTAGTGTGCGCTAGCTCAAGGTTTGCGACTGAGCCGTTCATGCCTATGCAAACCTCAAATGGTTTGGCTCGCGTTCCATCAACAAAACATGTCAATCACTCAAAGCACCGTGAAGGCGAGAGCAGATACGCGTCTGAAACATATCTACAGGAGACCCAAATGTTGCACTGACACTGGCTTCCATTTCACAGGCTAAGGGAGAAGGGTGGCTCCGCATTCTTACATCACATATATATATATATAGAGAGAGAGTGTCCATGGGCTCTCAGATTACAGTTGTGCTTCACGTTGGATACACTTCTGTTTCCGTGTCTGCTAGGCTGGCTCGTGGAGCGATGAAAGATTGGTTTCCACTCACTGCATGGGGGAGCACAATTGAGTGACTTTGACCGAGCAAGAGAAACACAGTGCTCCCCCCCCAAATGCATACACACACACACACACACACACACACACACACACACACACACACACACACACACACACACACACACACACACAACACAACACACTGTCGCACACACCATTTTTCTTTCCCCCCCCTACCATCTCCTCTCCCTTCCTGCTGTCTTGCAAGCACTCGCTTTCTTACTCTCTCTCTGTCTCTCTCTCTATCTCTCTCTTCCTCTCGATGTCTCTCTCTCTCTCCCTCTCACTTTCTGCCTCTCTATGTCTCTATCCCGCTCTCCCTGGTCCTCCCTTGAGCTGGGAAAATGGATGGCCCTGTCTGACCTGGATGACACTTCATGTCTGGTCCTCTACACTACTATACCTACAGCACAGTTGTCTGACACGCCGGCTGCTAAGGTCCACACACACACCCACGCACACACACACACACACACACACACACACACACACACACACACACACACACACACACACACACACACACAGACATGCATACGATGCACATACCCAGGCATAAACCCATATGTTCAAGCGTACAAATACACTTGCACACATATAGGCAGGTGAAAGTCACACACATTTAAAGAGTGAGATGAGTGTGCGAACACACTCATCTCTGTCAACCCGTGTTGACAGGCAGAGGTCACCAGAGCTCAGGCTGTGAGTGAACCACACACGCACGCACGCACGCACGCACGCACGCACGCACGCACGCACACACACACACACACACACACAGACACTTGCATACACGAATTCACACAAAGACACATACACACACACACACACTCGCTTGCATGCAAACGCGCACACAAAGACCCACGCACACACACACACACACACACACACACACACAAACACACACAAATACGCACCCTCGCATGCAAACACATACACACCCAAGAACCAGCAAGAACCAGCCTCAAAACATAAGCACCTGGACTGCTGCACACATACATAGTGATGAAGGGACAATTCAATGACTCTCCAACCGGCTTTTTGTCTGGGTTGCTTTTGACTTTTTGCTTCCTTGGTCACCTAACCACGCCATCAGGGTCCACATGGCGGCGACGGCGGTCAGGGAGACCCCCCCACGCCCCACTGGGCCCCCACTAGGCCCCCATTGAGCCCCTTGGCCGGTCTTATGAGTCCCAGTGTCCTTGTCCTCGTGGCATTGGGCCATTTTAAGAGGGCTAGCATAGCGGCCGATCGCGTGGCCAGATGGCGTGATAAGGAACGAAACAAAACCCTGGGAGATAAGGGCCGGCGTTAGAGGTGGCTCACGGTGTGTTCTTCAGCGCAGGGCGATGGGAATAGAAAAAACTGTGGGGGGAAAAAAAACGAAAAGTGCGATATCACACTGATAGCGCGCTCTAAAGACTACTGGGGTGTGGGTTGTTGTGCTTTTTTTGTTTTTTTGGTAATGCAGGTGGATGTACAATCAATAAAATGGATTAAGCGCAGAGGTATGTATAAAGGGTTATCAGCCGGTCCTCCAGCCGCAACACAGCAGCAACCCATGAAACAATTGTGTAATGTGTCTCGCTCTTTCTCTTTTTTGCCATCCCAGGGAAGATCAGATTATTTGCACTTAAATGGAAAAAAAAATACCTGTGACCTGTATAAATACATATATATGTAGAGATTTACAGTGTCTCCTGACACACACACACGCATGCACACACACACACATACACACTCGCAAACAAACACACACACACACACACACACACACACACACACACACACACACACACACACACACACACGGTTCTGTTCTTCCAAGTGCATAGGTTTTATTTCCTGTTGTGTCTATATTTTTGGTTTCTACGGTGATGGGTCCTCCGCGGCGCGTCAGACCTGGAGGTGTTAGCACCGGGACGGAGGTTCCGCTCGCCCCACGCTCCCTCAGCCCTGTCCCGACCTCACGGCCCGGCTCCTTCAGGGACCCTGCACCGCAAGGTTTCCCATCGCTCTGTCGATGAGAGCATCTAAACTCCCCACATTGCCTTGGTAATTCTTCATCTCTTTCTCGCCTCCATCCCCCCCTCTATCCTCTCCTCTCCAGATAACCCCCCCTCAAAACACATATACAACGCAAGAACTAACTGTATGTGCAGAAAAGGCCTTTTTCTTGTTCTCTCTCTTTCTCTGTCTCTCTCTCTATCATTCTCCCTCTCTCTGTCTCTCTATATTCTCTCTCTCTCTCGCTCTTGCCCTCTCTCCTTTGCTCCCCCTCTTTCTCTCTCTCCCCAGTTTTGAGCATTTGTCTCCCCGCGCATATCCCTACGAAAACACTCCTCCGAGATCCCCCCTCACACACATACACACACACACACACACACACACACACACACACACACAAAGCCGTCCTCCACTCTGCCCTCAAACACACACACAGGGCTTGTGGAGCCAGATCGTGGAGGGGGTTAATTTGGACCAATGGCATCCAGCAGCATGGCGTTATCCTAAAGCACATTGACAATGCTTCACACCTACTTAGCACAGCAGAGATGGGGGCGGTGGTCTGGATCATAGGCAGCCCTAAAAGCAGGCTAAGGGCCTTCAGAAGACGCACACACATACACACACACACACACACACACACACACACACACACACACACACACACACACACACACACACACACACACACACAGAAAATGGACTGTTTAATTACTGACTTGAGATCTGGGGCTAGATTAAGAGGACCTCTCCGAGGCTTATTTCCATGTCCGATAATTTTTTCAATGAATATAAAAATGGTCATTGATTATGCTGTTAAGCGAGGGAAGTTAAGAAGAGAAATATATAAAGTGCATATAATCACATTAACTTGCTATGATTAATGGAATAAAAGTGGAATCTTTTGGGCCAATCTGTATTAAACTAATTCTATCCTGCAGAGGCAGCTCCTCAAAATCCACTTATACAGTTCAGTGTTGAAAGCTCTTTGGGATTTGAGGGTAGACAACTGTGTAAAAATGTGCATTTGTAATGCAAACTGAACCGAAACAATAAAATGTTTAATCTAGAAAATATGAAGTAAAGGGGTTTAAGGCCACAAAGTTAGAGCTGTCTATTGGCTTAAATTCCCTTCTTACAATCCATAACAGGCATCACAGTATTCAGCTGGAAATTAGGTTATTAATACCTTATATTATATCTTTAGCAAAACCTCCCAGGTATTCTGGGGCACATACACACAAATGCACACACACACACACACACACACACACACACACACGCACGCGCACACACACACACACACACACAAACACACACACACACACACACACACACACACACACACACACACACACACACACACACACACTCACATACCTCAAGCCCGACTCCCCTCCCTTCCTACACTCACGCGGTCATCCCTTCTGTGTAATCAATACCAGGGTATTTCTCATCATTGATTATACAATTATGGAGTTAGCGAGATGGACGGCCACACAGCCGTGTACGGCACATTAACCCGCTCAGACTGTCCTGCGAGGGCAGAGACCAGGGCGGTGGAATCCCTCTCTCTTTCTCTCTCTCTGTTTCAAGTGTCAGGGAGCCCCCTGTTTCAGCAAAAAATGCAATTCCATTCACCTTATGAAGGTCCTGGCATTAATCTAGCATGTTGAACATCATCGAACACACACTTAGGTTTAAAACAAAAGAAGGTGATTTTATGTCCACTGGCCCTATCCCAATGGGGTCCTGCTGCGGAGGTGCTCAGGGCGAAGGCGGTCTGCGGTCTGTCGTCCAGGTACTTCACGCGGGTGATTATTAAGCCATGAGAGGGTGCAGTACATCACTCTTATTAGTAACACTGCGAGCACAATGCTATGGTAATTAATGGCGGTGCCCTGACATGGGGGAGAGGGCCTACTTAAGCCGTACACAGTGTCTAAATACAGAGGGTGAACCGCTCACCAGTCCTACACTGTCTGAGCCACTGATACAGGGGTGAGCTGCTGTATACGACACACGCACACACACACATACACACCTCATATGTGATCATGACACATAAACAAATGCTGTTGTTTCACACATGCACATAATCATGGGACCACATGCACACACATGCATACCAACAGATGTGCACGCACACACACCCACACCCACACGCTGACGCTTGCTCACGCACACACACACACACACACGCCTGCGCATGTGTTTCTCATCAGTGTCCAGCAAGTCTTCTACATGCACTGGCGGCTGCAGACGGACACCTATATGGCTTTTACATCAGAATGCATTATGGGAGTTCATGTTGCCGATAATCTGCCATATTGAGAGGACTCAAGGGAGTTGTACTAATGTAAAATCAACATAAATATACTGTGACTTAGGATATTGAAAACTTTGTTCTGTGAGAGTTTCTCATGCGTCCTGAATGGGAAACGCTGGCAGTTTCAAACACAACAATGTCTTCGCATAATGACGAATAATTTCACAATGAATTGCTAAACAATGACCAAAATAACATTACCATTACCCACCAACTACCATTCCAATGCTCTTATGCCTCCAAAATGGAGGCGTTCAAATGTAAGCAAACCTTATGACCATTGTATGTAATGGCATCTGGTCGATGAGCATCATTCATTGTGCATGGGCTGTGTCATGTTACAGTAATGTATTAATGTTAATGTTAATGTATGTGTGCCTTTGTCTGTGTTTGTGTGTGTGTGTGTGTGTGTGTTCAGCATGAGTGCTTATGTGTGTGTGAGATAGAATGCATGTGTGTCTGCATGTGTGCATCTGCTTGTGCATGCATATATGCGTATGCGTGCATCTGTGTTTTGTGTGTGTTTGGGAGGGAGTTTGTGTGTGTGTTTGTTTGAGGGAGTGTGTGTATCTGTTCTTTGGGGGTTGCTGTGTGTATATGCGTGTGTGTGTGGGTTTCAGGACAGGGGGTGTGTGTGTATGGTTTGGGGGGAGGTGCCCTGTGTGTGTTCGAGTGTGTGTGTTTCAGGGGTGCTGTGTGTGTGTGTGTGTGTGTGTGTGTGTGTGTGTGTGTGTGTGTGTGTGTGTGTGTGTGTGCGTGTGTTTCGGGGGGTGCTGCGGGTGTGTGTGTGTTTGTGTGTATGGTGCGGCTGGTGCTGTGTGTGTGTGTGTTTCGGGGGTGTTGCGGTGGGGTCTAGCGTAGAGAGAGAGACCGGCTGCGGCACGCGAGCGGGGGAACAAAGCACATAAAGAGCCGTCTGGGGCTGGCGGCTTCCCCATGTCTCTGAATGGAGCGGTACCACCGTCTGTGTGTCTGCGCATCAGTCGGCACGTGCACTTTCACGCTGGTGCGCATGTGACACAGAGAACCAATAGACAATATGGCTTTTTGTGTATGCGTGTTTTACGTGAAAAAGACAAGAGAAAATAGGGGATGTGTGTCTGTGTGTGTGTGTGTGTGTGTGTGTGTGTGTGTGTGTGTGAGTGTGTGAGTGTGTGTGTGCATGTAACTCGTTTCCCTGGCAATGGACACAAATGTCTGTGCAAATGCCCAGGCTCTTAAACCCATGTGTGGGATTGTTTTAAACCCATGTCCTCCTCACATTCCCATATGATTCGGATCGAGTTGCCTTTAACACACACACATCCACGCACTCACACACACAGACAAACACGTACAACCAGACACACACACACACACATGCACCCGCAAAATCACACACATGCATCAGCACAATCAACTGCACACACACACACACACACACACACACACACACACACACACACACACACACACACACACACACACACACACACACACACACAAACACACACACCCTCAAACAGCCTCCTCCTATTGCTGTCCTCTCCATAAAGTCACCCTGTATTTAGGGTCCCTCCCTCGACAGCTACTGGGGAATCAACGATTAGCACGTTGCTCCATAACCACCACCATACTCCCCCATGAAGCCCCATACACCCTCATACATCCCCTGCACTCCCCTACACCCCCACCTCCATCTCCAGACCGTGGCCACTTATCGCCTGGCTCAGCTCAATCAATTATTGTTGCGGTGGAATCGTTAATAATTTGCTAATGAAAACGATTCTGTTGATCTCTGTTGTATTTTAATTAAACGTAATTAGTGGGCTGTTGGGAGCCGGGTGGCGGGGACTCCTTTAGGGTACAATTTTGTTTTAATACACTGATAATGGAATTTTTACATTGTGTCAGTTGTTTGGTTATTATGCAGTCACACTATTTTCCCCATGTTCACAGATAACAGATAATCACCCTCACACCTCCTGTCTGCCGTAGTCGCTTTTCCCTTTTTTTTGAAGAGTCGGGTGGAAATGAACAATTCAGTGTTGAACTGTGAGTCTTCTCACCACTGAACGCTGAGCACTGCCACTCCAGCAACATACCGACTACCCATCCCACCTGTTCTAGACAACTGGAACAAACGTGTATGCTGTGTGTGTGTTGATGTGTATGATTGAATTAAACACAGGCCACTGATGTTTATGTTTTTTTTTACATATTTACAGACAGATTTTTGTCTTTGGGGCATGCCGCACAAACTATACTTGTCTTCTGTTTTGTATGCATTGGTTAACTTAAACGCAGGAGTGAAATACATCCTGAAACGTAAACTGCCGGTTCTTGTCATACCTTAGAGGTCTGCATTCTCCGTCCCGACCAGTGAAACACAAGAGATAATAAAGAAGGGATCTGATGGCTGAAGGATTTCGTGAAAATGAAATCCCACAAAGACGATAGTGAGTGGGCTTACATTGCACTGGGTAAGCTTATGTAAAAGAAAAGAAGAAGAAAAAAAAAAAACGACCTAGTTACATTGGTCAATTTCCGCACCAACAATGGGGTAAGTTACTCTGGAGACTTATGGGACATGCCGTATCTGAATGTGGTCTGGCTTAAGAGGCTTACTGTTGAAAAGTTAAGTTGACCTCTGAATAACGCGGCATAATGTGCCCTCCCTGCGTGTGGATGTGTGTAGCCTCCGAAGAGGCTTGGGCGATCAGGTAATGTGGACGCAGAACAGAGGGATGCCAGAGGGATGTCGCTATAAAGACACAAGAGTGATATTGATTATTGTCACAATATATGGGGTTCTGGTGAGTCTGTCTGTTCTCCAGCTGCATGAGAACATTTATTTTAATGGCAGTACTCAGTCGAAACTGTTACTGTATTAATATCATACATAATTATGTATATTTCGTCTTGTATTCATTTTAGTTTTTAATCAATCTGTTACCCTCTTTTCATCCTCTTTTTCCTTGGTCCCTATCTGTCATTTCCTCCTTTTCTCTCAGCCCTCCTTCTTCCTCCTCCTCCTCCTCCTCCTCCTCCTCCACCTCCTCCTCCTTCTCTCTTTCTGCTGCCACTGTCTGCAGCTTTACTGTAACATGTAATTACTCTGTGGACCGGCCACCTGTTTCAAGAAACTTCAGCGCTTCAAAGAGAGCGGTGGAGTGTGGAGGAGAGCATTGTGGGATTTCCAGGTGGATTTCTCGATAATGACTCGACGCCGCGGTTGAGCCGAGAGTTTTAGTAATGGCTGACTGCTAGAGGCTCTTGCTGGGAGTTTAATGTAAAACAAATAACGCCACAATGACAGCTCCAACATCCCTTTGGTTTATTTTAAAAATAAACCAAAAATAAACAAAATAATAGAGAATACTCAATTATTAAAAAGACCGTTGATAATTCATGGTATTTGTTTATTCGAAACAGGACCCATATTCTATTCCTCTATTTAGATTTAGATAATTTTTGGGGTAAATCTAGCCATATCTTATTGGATATGATTGCTAAGCGCTATGCATAGCAATAGTTGCGATAAGGCCGGTAAGATATGACTGGTTGCCATTACTCACAAAAAGTTGAGCTATTCTTGGCCTCGCTAACCTGGGGTTACCCCGAGGCGAGGACCGTACTAAACCAACTCCCCACTTGTTACACCCCCTGCTCCATGTATTATACATTACCCGCCGCTGGGACGCAAGTCCCCCCCGTCCTGTGTCCCCCTCCTCCACGCGTCCCCCTAGTCCTCCTGAATGACAGCTGCTGCGGGCTGATGGCCACTCACACAAAACTGTACAACTCAACAACTAATAAAAATAACAAAATACAGCGGCCCCAGCGGTCAACGGTGGAGCCGATCCAATCCCTCAGCCTCACCGCACCGCTACACTATTCATATTTTATGAGGTGGTGTGTGAGGAATGCCGGTCCGATTCAAAAGCACTCTCAATCCTAACACGGAGACACACTGTACATTGAGATATTCTCTTGCTCTCCTGCCAACAAGAAGATCTGAGGTAGACAGGAACAGGAAGAGGAGGCTGTGCAGTGCCAACATTACACAGGAGGAGGAGGAGGAGGAGGAGGAGGAGGAGGAGGGGAAAGAGGAGGAGGAGTAAGTAAATGGTGTTGGCCCCTGACGACTCCATCTGCTGACAGGGTTGGTTCTAGTAAGATGATCAGGGGCCCGCTGGCCCAACGGTATAACCAATGCACCCTTGAGACGCAACTTACCCTCGACACAAACAGAAGTGATCCAGACGAGAAACTGCACAGGCGTGTGCTCATTTAAAACTACATACAAATGACTCATGGACCCAGAGAGACTGGCTTGCAACACATGCATTACTGTGGTATCTTAGCATGGCGGTTAATGATTGGAAAATTAAGACATCATCTTTTATAGAGGCAAACTGGGAACAATTGCATTCTTACTAGATGAATGGAGAAATTGTTTACTACACAGAGATATTCCCAGTCCTCTTAAAGATTTAAATGAATTCTTTGATGTTTTGATTATTTACCATTATCTATCTTGGCATGCCTTAGCATGTGGTGGATATTGTGGAGGACTTACCGTAATTAACTTATACTGATATGAGCGCATGGCACCATAGTCAGCCACTCTCACATGTGGTCTGTGGAGAGATGCTACTCCATACAATTTAATGGGGGTCAAAGCACAATTGACAAACAGGGGATAATTGTGGTGGTAACTGATTGGTAGGTCAGGCGGCGATATAACATTTGATGATTACAAAGGAAGCGGTGATGTGAATGTGAGCGAGCTCCACTCGCTTAAGGAAGTCATTCATTCAGTATTACAAAGGCATGTCAGAGACATCCGTACCGTCTGAAACAGAACCAGAGAGTTATTGCTGTTGCTCCTTCTTTGTTTTGTTTCATGCAGCCAGTGCCCTTGCAAAAAAAATACACTCTCATTTTTCTCTTTAAAAAGAAGTGTGCATAATCTTCTTTAACAGCTTATCAAAAACTTTAATGATTTGGTGATAAAGAGCACAAAGTTAAGTAGCCGGTTAAGAGGATAACTCCCCAGTGCAGTCTAGTGATTAGTAGATGAGAATTGGGAGACTGAAAATCCGAGGGTTACAAATCCCACTCCTGCCACTTATTCACTTTGAGGGGAAAGAAGGAGCTCCATTTCAGCTCTTTATTTGGGGGGGAGGGGGGTTAAAGTCACGGCCTAATCATTTCGAAAAGTGATAAATGGTGCACCCCTCCTCCACCACCACCACAACCGTTGGCCCTTGTGGAACACCAGACACCTCCTTATTTACTTATTTACGTTTGCTTTCGACTCTCTGTTGGTGAACACCCGTCAGGACCCAATTATGTAGCCGCGAGACGCCTCGCAAACCTTTCATGAGAACGGGGGGAGAGCTTGGGTGTGTGGGGGGATAAGGGGGGAGAGCAGGACTGAGGTGGCCGTAACTAAAGTAAGCGGTGCAACCCATCTCCACATAGTGTCTGGCCAGGGCTTCCTTTAGATATCCGTGTGGGGCTATTTTAATGAGGGCCGTCCTTTTCACTTTCCTCTCAGTTTCCAGACGCAAATCAGCGGGAGATAGTTTTCACAGCGAGTGATTCATTTAGTTCTCTTCTGTTGTGCGTATGTGGGGTGTAACACTGCATTCAGTGTTGACAAAAACAATGTCAGTTTTGTTAACACAAAAACATGTTAGTTTTTCCTCCCAAATGTGTGCTGAAATGAGGATGTATAGTATATGCTGTAGCGTAGGCAGCCAGCATGGGCATATAGAGTTTGGGCTTTTAGTGCAGGCGCCAGGCAGAATTATCTGCCAAAAAGAAATCACCCTTATGCTACAGCACATTCCAATCTGAAAAGTAAAAGATCAGGAAAACCACTTCTAGGAAAATAAGTGTATCCAACACTGTGCTCCAACACTCACAGGTACAATTAAAAATAAATACACTAGTAGTTCGGCAAAGGGCCGTTCTTGGTTATTAAACACAGTTCAGCCACTGTTGAAGTTTGCTTCTGTGGCGTACGGTTTTCCTGTGAAAACTGAGACTGTAAGTTACGTACAGCAGTACACAGCAGATCCAGCACACCAACACAGTGATCTATTTTTTCCAAAAGGCGTCCATAAGAAGTCAGAAAGGATTTCTGGCTGCTCCGGATATCCTGCTGAACCTCATGTTGGAGCTGTTCCACCATGAAACAAACTTTGGCAGTCTGTGTTATTCCCTGACCTTTAAATTCTTCTGTAGCAATCATTTTTATGCCATTAACCATGTTATCCAATTCATTTTGTGTAGCGGCCTTTCAGAGTTCTCTTTGATCACAAACTTAGATATCGAACCAGCATTTTAACATTTCCGCGGGACTAGAATTCGTATAAAGAGAGCCAAGCTGAGACAACGGTGAAATAACAATGCAAACAAAAGAGATGTGATTTACTGACCAAAAGATCGAGAGTGATTATTGGATGACCGCTAAATAGATAAGCAGTTAAATACTAGGTGGCGAAGAAAATGCTTAAAGGTTAAGGCGTGGGGATAGAAATATCAGCAAAAGAGCCATCATAACTATACCCCATAAAAAATACATCAGATTACAGCATGCCAATTATATATATATGTATAAATGTTATTATTTGTATTCATTTTTCTGTGTGTTCAAGTTCAATCTTTAACAGTTCTTTAAAACTTGAACAGTTCCTATTTAAATAGTTTATGCTATGTTAGTACAGACCAGTACAGTGGTTCTGTTTCCTTTTCACTTAGTTGTTTAAGTAGGAAAAATAAACAATATGAGTAACAAGTCCTAGAGCTGGTGTTAGCAACTTAGGCTTCCAATAGATACTAGGCACGGGTGGAATGCAATCATATTCAGAAAATATATCCTGTTTATAAGGGGCGAGCACCCATCTGACCTGAGATGATTAGAAATAGCATTTCTTTGTCAAACCCGTCCGAGCTCTGCTGCTCGGTCCAGTAGTTCAAACAGGATTGAAACATTCCCAGCAGCCTTGGACTCCTTGCCAAAGCGTTGCTCTGGTACTGTGTTCTCCCAGGGGTAGAATCCCAAATAGATCTACACCAGAGAACGCAAAACCACTAACCACTGCTTGCACTTCTTTGAGACCGCTCTCATCTCCCTTTGCAACTTCTCTCTCTGTTTCTGACTGTCAACCAGCCCGCCCTACCCAGGTGTATGACGTTACTACACTATATATAGATTAAATTATTACCTCAATTATTAGAAAACGATAATATAATAATTATATTTAAACAATCAATTTAAAGACTCAGGAGCAACCGGCTACAATGCATGCAAATAATAATCGGGTTGACCTTGGGTATAAACAAAAAAAAGGAAATGAAAGAGAAGTGGAAAAAAGGGAAGTAATTCCCTCTTTCTTTTGGATTCCCCTTTAAGATAGAGATAGACAGCGCGGAGGCCATTATTTACCTTGTGAAATCTTAAAACCATTAACTTTGTGTGTCAAATGATGTTTCTTTTCTTCTAATCCGAGTTTAGTGATACAAATTACCTCGCAGATGAGAAAAACAGATACTGTGAGTGTGTGAGTGTGTAGGTGTGTGTGTCTGTGTGTCTTTGTGTGCGTGTGCATTTGGTGTATGTTTGTGTGTGTGGGATTGTGTTGTGTGGGCATATGATTGCATTTGCGTGTGTGCGCGCCAGAGTGCAGAGTGCAGAGTGTTGTGTGTGACTGACTTTGATGAAGTGTGTGTCTGCATGCATGATGTGTGTATCTTTGCTAAGTGGGAGTGCGTATGTGTGTGTGACTGTTTCATGTCCACACTGTGTAGTGTGTGTGTGTGTGTGTGTGTGTGTTTGAGAAAATTAGAAAAAGAGCTCAGCGATAACAGGAAAAAAATAAGTAAACAAGAAAGAAAGACAGGCATAGAGATGTGGTGGTTGCGGTGATTGTGGTGGTCCCGGTGGGGTGGTGGTTTTGTGGTTTTGTGGTTGTGGCGGTTTCAATGGTGTGGTAGTTCTTGTGGTTGCAGTGGTTTGGTGGTTCTGCTGGTGTGGTGGTTGTGTTGATGTGGTGGTGTGATCGTGTGGTGGTGGCGGTCGCAGTGGGTGTGGTGGTGTTGTGGTTGCAGTGGTGTGGTGGTTTCAATGGTGTGGTAGTTCTTGCGGTTGCAGTGGTGTGGTGGTGTTCTGGTGTCAGTGGTGTGGTTCGCTCCGGAGAGACAACAGCTCCAGCTGCTGCTTTCTTACCTTTGCTGTACACCACACAGTTGTTCTTGTTGTCCTCCGCTCCCTGCCAAGTCACATCCAGAAGCCACCTGGGGCCCCCCCTCAGCACCACCGGGACCGGGCCCTTCGTCTTCTGGACGGGGACAGATAACAACACGCTAATCATTTGCTTATTCTGGTGATTAAAGACGCATTAATGGACAAACGTGCCACGCTCCGCCACGCCGCCTCTGATTGGCCAGAGAAATGGGAGAGTGTTATGAAACCATAGACTGTGTTTATCAGAAAGTCCCCCAATTCGTTCCCAATTTTCCCCACCCAAAAAAGGAAGAATAACATTCATAGGATTTGACTAGAGGACTGTGTGTGTGTGTGTGTGTGTCTGTGTGTGTGTGTGTGAGAGTCTCTATATATGTGTGTGCACGTGGGAATATGTGTGTGCATCTGTCTGCATGTGGACTTGTGTGTGTGTGTGTGTGTGTGTGTGAGAGAGTGTGTGCGTGCGTGCGTGCGTGTGTTTCAGAGAGTATGAGAAAGTATGTGCATGCCCTTCATGGTGTGTGTGTGTGTGTGATCAATAGAAAGGAGAGTGCAGGACAATCTGCTTTAAGTTGTTATGAATGGAGAAGCACCAGAGCCCTACATTCTATCAGAATAAATCAATTATCACAGAGGATTAGACCCAGTGATTCATCAGATCCCCCCAGATTAAGAAAAAGAAACTATCTCAGGTGTCTCCAACCCCCCCAAAATAAAAGGGAAAGGCCCAGTGACTTTTCGATGGAGAGCGGAGCAAGTGTTCACCGGTGATCTTTGGGAACATTGTGCCTCACTATCAGCCTGATCTCACTATTTCCTCCTACAACCAAGGGAGAATTTAAAAAGAAAATCAGTTTCCATTTCAAAGGGCGAATGAGGTTACCGTTTTATAATATGGTGGGAAATTATTCTGAATGGGTAAGGCCGTTTTTCTTCTGGGTCATAGGTCAAACATTGTGTATTAAGTTATTACCTTTTAAGAGATAGGTCACAACAGGCAGCAGGACATACACACACACTTAGTCTTCAGGTTGTCGCTGGTTGTGTTTGTATTTCTTATGAAATAATACTTTCTGTTTTATCTAACTTTACCATTTATTTTAAATTAAATAAGTGAATCGACAAAACAACAACAACACACGAGTTTGAGATGAAACAGTCAGTACACATCAAGTAAGATAAGGATGTTTATTGTGTATTTCAAAGCTTCTACTTTGAAATGCCCAGACCCTCATTTATTAAGATCCTGAAATAAGAAGAGATATGAGAATCCCATCTCCACTCTTTCTGTCCATGTGTTGTAGTCGATTCAGTCATCTGATGCTGCGTCGTCCAGCTCCATAATAATGAATAAATAAAGGCAAGACCCCTGCCGATTGCTTTTCACTCAATTCCCCCCAGTTAAGGCAGCAAGCTTCAAGGATAAATGCAAATGCCACGAGAGCATGTTAAAGGTCTGAATTGGCCCAGATACGCACACTGGCAGGGTTCTGCATTTTAGCCATGACTCCATGTGACAAATATCTGCACCCTCCTACCCCCACACACACATATGGACACACACATGCCCACGTATGCATGCAAAGACCCACACACACGCGCATGCAAGCCTACACACACATTGTCCTACATTAACTGTTTATTTGGGAATTTAAGGACAATCTGTTCTAGAGCTGTTCTAAACGAGTATTGTTTCAAAATAGAAAACACATTCTGCACGCAACCGGTTAGTGTGCAGAATTAATCAACAAGCAATCCTAAATTAAAGACCAAAATATGCTGGGTATTTTTATATATCGCTCTGCACATTAACAATCTATATTTCCCAGGCTGATCACAAACCTTCGCAGGCAGCACATTGTGTGTGTTAATATTCTTATTCCATTTCTTGGCATCTCCTTATCCAATGTTGGCAGCAGATGAGACGGCGAGAGGCAACCTCTGCATTTCAACTCATCTTCCATTTCACATCTCAAATTAGCCTCACAATAAAGTCCTATATCGGCCTAACCTGAAAGTCTCACGCCCTTGTCAAAGGAGCAGAGCAGACCGACCAGATTGTTGCCAGGACAACTATCTGAAATGGGAATCGGATTAACCCTTTCTCAGATCTCCCAGACGGGAGCCATCTCTTATTCACCAAGGGGCCTCTCTCTTTCGCTCTCTCTCTCCCTCTCTTTCTCTATGTCTCTCACTCTCTCTCCGTCTCTCGTTCTCTCTCTCTGTCTCTTGGTCTCTTGCTCTCTGTCCCTCTGTCTCTTCTCTCTCTGGCTGTATCTCTCTCTCTCTCTCCCTCTCTCTCTTGCTTTCTCCCTCTCTTTCTCCCTCTCTCTCTCTCTCTCGTTCTCTATGTCTCTCGCTCTCTCTCCGTCTCGTTCTCTCTCTCTGTCTCGTTCTCTCTCTCTGTCTCGTTCTCTCTCTCTGTCTCTTGGTCTCTTGCTCTCTGTCCCTCTGTCTTTTCTCTCTCTGGCTGTATCTCATTCTCTCTCTCCCTCTCTCTCTCTCTCTTTCTCCCTCTCTCTCTCTCTCTCTCTCTCTCTCTCTTTCGCGCTCTCTTTCTCTCTCTCTCTCTCTCTCTTTCTCTCCCTCTCTCTCTCCCTCTCTCTCTCTCTCTCTCCCTCTCTCTCTCTCTGACCCTAGCCTTACGGTATTCATAATATTCCTGCTCCTCCTAAAACTGCCAAACCGGGGGATGGGGAAAGGAGGTCGGGAAATAACCCACCGCCCCCAAACACATTTTTCTTTCTCCAAGTTATCCCAAATATCAAAGTGTAATAATTCGTATTAAAAAAACTATATATCAATAATGTGTGTTGAGTATAATTTTATGATCTGTGTTACCCGTCATCAAAGAGCTTTTGAAATCGTCTTATATACTCGCATTACATCAGAAGAGAGTACACTTTAGATAGTTGAGACAACTATTTCAGGAAATGTGAAAAAAAAAAGAAAAGAAAAAGAAAAACAGGCCTAGCCAATCAAAAGGCAGCAATGCATTGGAGAAAGTCTGTGTGGATCTCCACACTTTATTCACTTTGTCTTCATATCCCCGTCCCTAACAGACAAAAGAAATGCGGGGGAGCTGCAGCTGCAATGCACTGTATATGGGATTAAGGCTGAGGCTGACGTCACAGGAGGAGGCAGGGGGGGCATGTAGGGAAATGCAAATGAAAATGTCTCTCTCTTTCTGCATTCAAATCAGCCGGCTGGGGCTCAGTGATGAGACGAATCGGGGGGGGGGGGGTCACTGACTGACAGATTTGAGTTAGAAGAGTATACTCAAGTATATAAACAAACTCTGTCCCGCCCCGCAGGATGCATGGATTCTGCTTCCTGTCCAAAATATTGCACCAGGGGAAATGAGAGGGGTCTTAAGAATGGATAATTGTATTTCAATTGTATTCTTCCCTTCAGATATTCCATGTTCGAATTAACACAACAATTTGTGTGTAAGCTTTTTATTAGAATTGGACTCTTCTCCATTTCCTATATTAGACTACTAATGTAGTAATTATAATTACTTATAAGAGATCCTTTAAAATAAAATGCAATATCTGTAGCTTCTAAAATGGTATCCATTTCAGAGCGTATCAGAAGCTGGGTGCAGTGTTCCGGGTTTATCCACCTCCTCTGCTGCCCTCAGTTCAGTGGTTTCAATCCTCGGCCAGGTATCAATTTTTTTTCCTTCCTGAGCTCAGTTGCCGTTCATCGTGTAAGAGATACAGTGACCAAAACAGTGTAGTCAGCGAGGAAGTGATTACAAAACTGATGCTCGAAATTCGCTATAAAATGAAAATCAATATTTCCACAAGTTGCTGCAACATAAAAGATAACCTTCATTGATTTTTCATAGACTTAGGCCTCTGAGATAAAATCTAATATAAATTTTCAGCCACACGGATTTGGATCAGAGAGGAGCAGGGGCTGAACGATAAGTTCCGCGCCCATCTCTCAGTGTTGGATTTTTTCTCTCCCTCTCTCTCTCTCTCTCTCTCTCTCTCTCTCTCTGTCTCTCTCTCCCTCTCCCTCTCTTTCTCTTTCTCTCTCTCCCTCTCTCTCTCTCCCTTGCTTCTGTTCCCTTCCGCCGAGCCGGGGCTGTGCTATTTATAATTGGCCCTGTGTGAGCAAAAGCTTCTATCAGGAATCTGTTCTAATTTTTATTACTGAGAAGCTAAAGCCTGTTCCAGATAATTTGGAAATTTCAGGGGGAATTGTGATAGAGCTGATGGCATAGCCGGACGGACTCCAGAAAGGAGCTAACCTGTAATAGCCTCTGTGGCTCCGCTGATTAAATGTTGCCATAGATGAAAGACCTGCCATCACCGCAATAAATTAACCAATCACACAAATCCCAAGTCGCTACTAATCCCTCCTTGATACGATGATCCTCTGATCAGCTGAAGGAGGTGAAGAAGAAAGTGGCTTGTGACACTCTCTCTCGCTCTCCCCCCACCTGCCACATCCCCCCACTTCCCCGTGTAAACAACGAGCTAATGATATCACCGCTGACCATTTCAACACCCCCCCGCAACTCTTAACCCCGCCAGCGGCTCAGGGGCCAGGTGAAATCGATACGAAAGTCGGTGGGGATCATTCTTTTCCTCATTTCTCTTGCTCTCTCTCTCTCTCTCTAGCTCGCTTTCCCTCTCTTTGTATTATTCTCCATCCCCTTCCAACAAGGTCATCGACGGCGACTGTATCCGTCTTGATCCCACAGCTGCCGGATTTAGACAAGTGAGAGATGAAAAAGCGACGGCGGCGCCGTCTGAATATCTCCAACCCAGAGCGTCTCTCGTACGTCTTGTCACACGCACACATCGTCGCCGTGGCGCCCAAGGGGGAAAGGGGAACTGTTTCCTTCTCCTCTTTTCGCCACCCTTTAAACAAATAAACACGTGTCTACCGTACCTCCCAACAGGGTCACTGCTGCAGGATGATCAGTCACACCTCTTCACAAGCCAACAAAGTCTTTATTTAGTTATTCTCTCTCTCAATGTGACGTTAACACCCATTATGTCCACGCCATATTGCATCTGTGAGGTTTATTTACCTCAAATCCTCTCATGAGTCTTCTTCATTACACTTAACCCCCTCGTGACAAACTTATAGGTCCCAAGTACGTGTGTTGACGTGTCAAGTCCATTTAAAAACGTTATTAGTAGCAGTGTTACAAAAATAAAAGCTTGTTTGTCCGGTTCATATGTTATTTTTTTCCTGTTTTCTAACAAGGGTCACGAGGATAAAGGATTTGTACCTGTTTTACCAGCCAGTTTACAGCACACAGCACAGTCACACCTTGATAACGTCCGTTGCAATTAGTTGTTCGGTGCCATGAAACAAATTGCATGTGGTCAACTGGAAATTTCATTAAGGGAGATTTTCCTCCAACCGTCGTTATCGCGTCCGCGTATTAATATTTTCTTAGCCCCAAGGATGGTTGCCTTGCAAAGGTGTTTTTGTCGAACAAATGGACAAAAAAAATAGCTTGCTGCCTTCCCAACCCTGCTCTCCCTCCCTCTCTTTCTCCCTCTCTCTCTTTTTTGCTCTCTGCCTCTCCTTCTCCCTCTCTCTCTCTTTCTCCCTCTCTCTCTCCCCGTTTCTCTCTCCCTCTCCGTTTTTCTCTCTACCTCTCATTCACTCTCTCTGTCTTTCTCTGTCTCTCTATCTCTGTCTCTTTCTCTGTCTCTCTCTCTCTCTTTCCCTCTCTCTCTCTCCCCCCTCTCTGTCTTCCTCTCTCCATCTCTGTCTTTCCCTCTCTCTCATTCTCTCCCTCTCTCTCTCCTCTCTATCACCCTCTCTGCTTGGGGAAGCGGTATGTTTACTCCATGGTTAGTTAGCGGCTGTGTATTTTTTTGTACCCTTTTAAAATCTGATTTCCTGTCACCTTCCGACACAAGCTGGGAACTACCCCCATTTCTCAGGGCTGCTTTTGTGTCATCACCACCTCTTCCAAATGGCTCCGCACAAATGAAAAGATACCTACACACAGCATCCACCCCCCCCACCCCGCGCTCTCTTCGAGGCAATAGCATCTTCTATTGGGAGACTAAATAACAGGGGGAAAAAAGCGCAGGAATTGCTCACTAATTCCCTTTAGAGATAGATCTCGGCTGGTGCCCTGTCATAAATCAGAGCGTTTCGATATGAAATGAGGCAGGCTGCTCTAATCATTTCTGCATTTCAAATTGGATCACTGGCTCAATCGCGTGGCTTTTAAACTGCTTGCCTAAGAGCAAATGTGAGGTGGGAGATAATTCGGCTGAAATCTTTGCCTGCTCACCGCCGCAGTTAGTTTACTGCTTGAGTGCAAGAGAATGCTTTTTTTTCTTCCCCCCGTCGCCATCTTTCTCTTTTCAACTTTGTTAAATTGACTTTTCATTTTTTAAAAATCGATTAAATTGCGAGAGCGTCAACGCTGTTCCGGGAATCTTTAAAGGGACACCCATCACTGTGCGCATGTCCCTTTATTCAGCGCCCGCTATCATGCGTGGGAGGGGTACGGAGAATAAATATTTCTCATTTAAATGACCTTTTATCCTGCTGACTGGGCTGCGAGCATCAAAGTTCATGTGCTGTATTAGCCATTACTTATTCCAGACCATCTAAATGGTCACTGTCTGCAGTCCCTATTTAGATGAGCTACATTCGCTACTACATTATTATTGGGGTTGTAGCTTGCTTAAGGCACGCCCCGAGTCCTAATAACATTAATAATAATAATAATAATATTTTAGTTTTAACACAAAAAATATTTTATAGAATATTGATTCTAAAACTGTCGGCTATTTGGTTTTGCGGGGAAAGCAGGGACGAGCCTGGATGCTAGCATGGATGGAGACTAGCATGGAAGCCAGCATGGAAACTAGCATGGAGGCTAGCATTCCTCCTCAGAGCTGTGGGCATTTTGAGGGCACTCCAGCACTGGTCATGGGGTTGAGTATATGGGCGGCCTGCCCTAAAGGAACACACCTTGCTTCCTTCTCCTGCGCCCCATCCTCCCTCTCCTTTCCCTTTATACCGTGGCTCCACGCTAGTCTCCCTGTTCAATCACTACAACCTATGTATATCATCACACCTCGTGTCAATAATAAAGCACCTTTGAGTTGGCTTAGCCCCCCTCGGCGACGCATTACAACCCGTCTACTGGGGTCTTTGTTGTGGGGCAGGCTTAGCATTGGGTTTCAACGTCACCTACCGCAGACTCACGCCTTCATTACTATGCATGCGCTCTGTCTGCTCTGGCTTCTTTTTCATGTCTTTTTTTTTGAAGTTGTAAACAAGACAAGGCTGACTTTGTAATGTATGCCTTGGTCCTTCGTATTATCCTGGCGGTGCCGCATGCAAGCATGCATATATGCATGCATGTTCTCCCTGTGTTCGACTTTCGGCCAGGTGGGGTTGGGTTAGGGCAGCGGGGTAGGGGCAAGAACACCACTCTCCCCCCCCCCCCCCCCCCCACGCCTCCCCCCATGCCTCCACAGTTGTCAGCGTTGGAATGATTTGAAATTTTTTCCCATTTGAATTCAATTGCACAGGACTTGTTTGATCTTTTTGCATGTAAGTTGGGGCTGACTCCTGGAGCATCGCAAGGCACTGTGCCAGAGCATAATAGGACATCCTGCAGCCAGTAATGTTCACCTGTATGGATATTACCATCTCACCCCGCAGGGAACCAGGTGGCCAGGACGCCGTATATTCTCTGTGTACCTCGACTTTCTCTCTCTCTCTCTCTCTCTCTCTCTCTCTCTCTCTCTCTCCATCCCTCCTTCTCTCTCCCCTCTCTCCATTTCTCTCTCTCTTGCGAATAAATATTTGGAGGATGTTTTTCATTATTATCTTTTGGACTTTGGAAACGGTCGGTTCAGGAGTCACCGAGAAAGCGATCCTCCCCACCTTCTCGTGAGCACGCCGTGAGGGCCGGGATCACACAGGGCCGGCACATAAAGACAATCAAATCGCAGGCCTCCTGGTTGAATGAAGCGCCTGACTCCAGATAACCCTCCGCGGCTCTCTGCTGATATTGGATTTTAATATTCTTTTTAACTCCTGTTTCTGCTTTCTGTTCAAATAAGCAAAAAGAAATTGACACCTTCACATAGCATCATAACATGGACCACATGTGTGCTTTTCAGGTTTTTTATCCTTGCAGATCCACTGAACCTTGTAATAAAAGACTTGGTTCTAGTTTTATCCATAATATTCAGGATAATAGCTATGATTATGCATCTGAAAGCTAAATTCAGATTGCAAAGAAGTTGACTGTGAATGTAGCCTACACCGGATAGAAAACACACAATTATTGAAGTATACACATCGATATAGTATAATGAACAATTAAAACAAAACCTGGAGAGAATTTGTTTGCCAGTTGATCAACAATACACACTGCAACCCTCAGCGGTTTGATCCCTGCCTGCACTTCAGAGAAATGGGGTCTTACTAAATCCACCTTAAAGACCAGCAATATTTGCACAGAGTTAAGTAAATAAGATAAAGATGGTGAACTTGCCCCTTGCTAAATACATTAGACGTGAACTCTCTTATCAGAGTCCCAGCATGCAGACTGTTAAAAGATGGTTTTCCTGAACTGGAAATGGTCTTTGTTACCCAATTAGTTTGCTGACGACCCCGTGGTGTAATATTCTAGTTTTTTTGACAGCCTCATACACATCCATCCTAATGCGGTGGTGATGGACCGTGTTGGACCTAGTGCCCATAGATTAGGGGCATTATCCTCCAAGCTAACTTGAACATGATCAAAGGGAATCTGAATTATCCCACTGTTTTATTTTGATTCAGTGGAAACTTGCATTCAGCCATTAAGGTTCCAGCACAAGAGGGCTGCATGTTCCCCGTAGCATGTATGTCCTTCTAACTGTGTGGCTCACAGTATTCATTCTCATAAATAATTCATATGTGACAGTGGAGGAATATATATGTATTCCCATTAACAATAAGAGACGAAAATAGCTTTTAACAAGATTTCAAATATGAAAATAACTCACAATAGACAATGAAGGTAAGAACGTGAATTCTAAATTCTCACATGGTCTCCGTGTAAACGATCTAACTACTAGCGTTTCACTCTGCGAGCCTGCAAAGGGAAAGCCACATTCAGGAAACTTCTCATGTCACTCTGAGAGGAAGTTGCTGCAAACATATCGAGAGTGAAGCCATGACAGTGACAGATGGCAAAGCAGCTGGCTCGGCTCATTCCTGCTCCACTTTCCTTCTCCTTCTTCATCCTCCTCCCCCCTTCCCGGCTCCACAGCGATAG
>NC_136934.1:39530984-39558484 GCF_949987615.1 Pollachius pollachius
AGACACACAACATGGGTCAAGTGTCAGTGATCTTGTGTGTCACTGGCATGGCCATGTTTGCACACTCACACACGCACACACGACACAGACACACATACACACGCTGAACTTCCCCGTGTGTAAGCACTAACATGTCCGCAGAGGCAGTAACTGCAGGGCTGCTATCCCTCACGCCGGAGCAGCGCCCCCCTGGGTCTCCAGACCTGCCACGGCTAACCCATCAGCTGTGAAATCTGCTTTCCTCTCTGATAAACGGTGGAGATGCGACCCTATCTCCGTCCTGCAGATGGCCAGATTTCCTGTCATGAGTCCTTCAACAACCCCCCTCCCCCCGCAACACACACACACACACACACACAAACACACACACATTCCATCCTCCATAACCACAAAAATTCTCTCTTCCTCTTTTTTTTTCAGATTTCATTCGGCCTCTAGGCCCTGGCCTCGAACAGCTCAATGCTGCTTCGTCCAACGCTCTTTGGACCCAGCGGACCATCGGACCACCGGACCACCGACAGCTGGCAAACCGCAGCACTGCTGCCGTGCTAAATGCAGCTGCAACAGACGCCAGACGTACCAAGATAGTCCCATCCTAACTTCCAATTGAACTGCCTCCAGCGACCGGGAACATAGTCTGCCTCCCTTGCTCTCTCTTTCTCCCTCTCTCTCTCCCTCTCTCTGACTCCCTCTCTCTCTCTCTCTCTCTCTCTCTCTCTGACTCCCTCTCTCTCTCTGTCCCTCTCTCGGACTCCCTCTCTCTCTCTCTCCCTCTCTCTGACTCCCTCTCTCTGTCTCCCTCTCTCTCTCTCCCTCCCTCTCTCTCTCTGTCTCTCTGACTCCCTCTCTCTCTCTCCCTCTCTCTGTCTCCCTCTCTCTCTCTCTCCCTCTCTCTGTCTCCCTCTCTCTCTCCCTCTCTCTGTCTCCCTCTCTCTCTCTCCCTCTCTCTGACTCCCTCTCTCTCTCTCCCTCTCTCTGTCTCCCTCTCTCTCCATGTATTTCGGTCCTGCGTTCCCTCAGCGGCCTTCATGAGGACGCGTCCCTGGGGAATGGCTGACACTGCGGTACACCAGACGTGGGGCGGGCGGCGTTCCGTACGGCTGCGCTGCTGGTTACAGGGCCACCACGTCTCCGCCGGAGCAGGTGAGAGGAGGAGTTAACGCGTGCTCACATTCATTAGCTCCGGTGGTACGTGCGGGTTAAAAGGCAGTTTTCATGGAGACACTAGGTCTTTGGATCTGTCAGGAACAGGCAGAGCGACGGAGACCTCTGAGTGACACGCCTGCCAAAGACCTTGGGTCCTTTTAAGAAATAAAACGGAAAGTTTTAAAACGACACGACTTGATAAAAGAGAGAGAGGGACAAAAAAATAGATATATGTACTTTTTTTTATATTTCAGCGAGGACATATCAATATCTCACTGGCAGGTCAGCGTTAGAGGGGTGTCACCGCTCGCCATATACCTGGGTGCCTTGGGGTAATTCATTCACCTCTATGGTCTCCAAGAATCTACAAGAGTAGAGGCTGATTTAATAGTCTGTGGAGGTTATACTTCATAAGAATGACTGAGTGCCTTCTAGGTGAGGAGAGACCATGAAGCAATAAGCCTTTATTTCTACCTGAAACACTTTATAGTGCCTGGTGACCCTGTGCTACAGTACCTCCTGCCCTGACATGCATCAACACTGGCCCCTTTTTCTTTTCTCTTTTCACTCTCGCTTTCATTCTGATTGCCCGCTCCATCTCTTTCCATCTCTTTCTTTCTTTTTCACTCCCTCTCTGTCTTTTATGGCGTGTCCCCACTTTCCCCATGGTTATTTTAACCCAGCATGTCTCTCTCTCTCTCTCTCTCTCTCTCTCTCTCTCTCTAGCCCCCCCCTCCCCCAGGTGAGGCATCAGAGTTGTTGGGGTCTGTCCTTAAGTGGCAGCCTTTGAAGACATGCACCACTTCTCACCCCTCCTACAACGGCAACAGCGGGGATAAATCAACTGTTGTATGAAAGTTGCTGTGACACTGAAACTGTGAAACTTTGGTCAACATGTCGGCAGAGCCCTGACACAGGGGTGGCCATAAACAATGCTGATTTGGTCAATTCCCGTGTGATGTGGCAAGTGCAAGAGTTGATCGAGATACTCAAAGTAAGTCAGGTAAAAAATAAACCATGTGCGGAAGGGTTGACTTGAGGACTCGCGGCAGAAGCCAAAGGGAACAGCCAGCAAGGATTAGAAGGCAACAGGATATAGTCCTTTTGCCTCGTTTTTGGGTATTACCTTTGCCCTTCCGCAGATAAACAGAGGTGAAAACTAGTGTCTGCATCAAGATAAATATTGAGAAATACAATTAGATTTGTTGTTGTTGTTGTTTTCTTGCAATCTAGTAAATTGATTGTTTGGATTGTTAATTTAGTGGGTCGGCTTAGCTCAGGAGGTAGAGCAGTTGTCTTGTATCCGAAAGGTCAAGACACTTAACCCTAACTGCTCCTGACGAGCTGGCTGTCGCCTTGCATGGTTGACTCTGCCGTCAATGTGTGTATTAACCGATGTAAGTCGCTTTGGATAAAAGCATCTGCTAAATGCCCTAATTGTAGTTGTATTGACTGAAACAGGTTGGTGTGGATGCTTTTCAGGCAAGTTCAGGCAATATATAACCTTTTTTGCAGACAACGTGAGATGTCGCTCTGTCAAATCACTTTTCCAACCAAGGATAACTGGCTTTGCCAAGGGAGAAGACTTCAAACCCACAAGAGGAGCTTAGAAAATAGCTGAAAGTGTTCAGAGAATGATTGAATAAAGTTTAAGTGTAAAAAAGAAATCGAGGGGGGGTGGGGGGGGGGGATGGGGGGAACAGTGGGAGGGCCTCTGAGTCTGAAATCCTCTTTTCCTTATGTTTCTTAACAGGATGAATGGGAGATTGGTTACAATTGTTAATAAGAATTTCCTAATTAATCCACATGCAAAATGAAATATCAAACCCGTGGAGGGACGTCCGCTCCAGCAGAGCACCGGGTCAACACGGCTTCAGCTGTTGAAGGGAGCTGGAGTGGGATCACTGCTACAACTGCAGCCAGTGGACTAATGCAAAGCTGCGTGATGGAAGGTACAGTATAAAAAAATACGGGATACTGGTTTTGTTCAATTAAAACTGGGATTAAAAACTTAAAAATCCACCAGTTAATGTGATTTGTCGTAAATCAAACTGCAGATGAAATGGTTGAAATGGACGGACTTCAAACGCTTTGATGAGGGAGAGATCCCACGGGAGCAAACTGGATGGGTTGAACAGCCAGGATGACCCTGATTCCAGTATGCTGCCTTTCTAGTCATGTGTACAACATGCCAGCCACTGAGGGACTTACACTGTGGCATGGAGGACCAGCACCCCTCACCAGCAATATCAGGCAATGGGTTTAGCTATTTACTTATACATTTGTGACAAATGCATACTTGGAAACACTACTACCAGTTATAATGTTATCTTCATAATCATCCTATGCTTAAAATAAGGCAAATAAGGACTGTAGTGTGCTGTGAAAATGGTATGCCCCATTACCTATGCTTATATGCACATTTACATTATAATTCCTCTGATTCTAAATACTAATGTGTATATTTCAAAACCATACCATATTATACATGTGCATATATGTCCCACTAAACCCAAACAGCGGACCCTGACGTACCATGCCGCCGCCCTCCAGGTTCATCTCGATCTTGCCCTCGAACGGCCCCCACGTGGTGCCCACCGGGAGCTGCTGCCGGGTGTGTACCCGTCGCTCTCCGTCCTTCGGGTAGGAGTCCAGTTCACCTGCAAAACAATTGGACACAACGGTCAAGACACGCGTCCCGTCACGGGAACAAACCCCGATTCCCCGCTCCGACCCATGTTCTGCAGCAGCCGGGACCCCCATCAGTCACGGGACGAACCCGATCCCGTTGTGGCCCATGTTCCCCTTTCCGGCGGGAACAAAGGTACGATGTCACAACCCCCAAAATCATCTTTCGATGTCTCTTGAGGCTGCGATTCCCAGACCCACGTTGAGCCGCCGGTTTTCCTGACTACGATAAGCAAATCAAGTGAGCAGCCATCTGATGGTGGGATCTCTCCTGACACGTCGCACGCTAACCTTACTTGAAAGGTGTCTTCTGGCCAGATAACATCTCGGAGACACCGCAGGCCTGCCGGGGCCGGCTGGCAGCTTCAGGCCTGTTTCTGATGTTCCAGGAAGCCGCAAGCTCTTGTTAATACTGTGCAGAGGCCCAGTTAATTAACGTCGGGGACCGGATAGCCCTGTTAGCACTGCTGCCGCTCACCTCCCTGACACCGCTGGCTATCATATCTGCTAGATTCAGTGTACTTCTTGGTAACGGTGATTAATCAAATAGTTTTGACAAACCCCATGGCAGGCTGTGACATGGTTTGCTCTGGTCACGATTTGTGTGTTGAGTGTATGCATGCATAAGATGCGGAAAATGGGTGTTGTTTATTTGGTTCTAAATACCGTATGTATAGATGTCTGCATGGATGCATGAATGTGCATGATACTTTAAATGTACATGTTAACAATCTTGCCCTCACTTATTTTAACTCTTTTGTGCGAAGATACTTTCTCACCCACATCTTGGATAATGACCTATTCCATCCTGTACTAGAATCAGCCTCGTATCTGAGGCGTGCTATTATACCATATCTGTCCAGTGGGCCTATGCCTTTATGCTCCTCTGCATGCATAAACATCAATGTTATTATCAAACTAGAGGCTTCGTTATTCTAGCTACAGTACAGAAAGGCAGACACACGGATGACTCATCCTCATTAATTGTAATCACCGTTAAAACAAAGGAAGCAAAAAGGCCACAAGATACTGGCTTTCAACCAGGCCTCAGAAGAACAAACTTTTCTTCCGCCCACAAAAGAAAGTACGCCTTTACCCTACATCCAGCTAGTTATTATCAAACAGTGACAAGCCCATTCCATTAAACACGATAAAGACCGGGTGAATTATGGATAACCCTTCCTCCTCTCCCCCCCCAAAAAAAAGAAGATATTTATAACTTCATTATCGCGGCGTGCTATCTCCTCTATGTTCTGCTTTCCATTCTCCTCGGCCGGTCGTGCTAGCTGTGTTCCTCCCAGGCCCCGCAGTGTGCACTGGAAGGTGGCTAAGCTCATTAGAGGGAAATAATTAAACATTGGAGCACAGCTGGTTGTCATCAGAGACCGCCTCGGCGAGAGCAGGGGCCACCGCTTGATGCATTCTGTTTGTCCTCAGATAAGACCAGCGGCCTTTAACCGCTCCGATGCTACTTCCTGTTTAGCCATGCCTGACATACCGCTGATGTCATCCCCAGCCCCTGATTCATATTCATATTAGTATCCTTCGATGTCTTATAATGCTCTTGGTGGTTACGGCGGTTGTGAGCTAACGTTCCCCGGTCGTAGGTTTTAGGTGGTCGGGGAAGTTTCAATGTGTGTGTGATGGGTGGTCCGTCCATGTGTGTAAGTGACAGTTGTGTCTGCTGTCTGCACCATATATTGCCTGAGGACCTTGGCTCCTAGATGGTATGTCACATCTGTTGCAGATACCAGCCGAAGATCTGCCCGATAAACACTGTGCCCTATCCAATGACTCAGTGTCTCTACTGTGCCGACTTCATTTCCACAACAATCTCCCAAAATAAAACATAGCCATACCAGAAAATCCACCCCGGAAAACACAATACAAGAGTAGACAAAGAATGATTCCTACAATGGGTTGCATGTTCTCTCCGCGGTGCCCCTTCATCTCCTAACACTCAAATGCCACGGACTTGGAAGGGGGGAGTCGATGATGAGGCTGAAGGGCTCTTCCCCATTCCCTCCCAGCAATACCCCGGCCCCCCACCCCCCAGCCACCCTTTCGATAAGATCATCATCTGTCGCTAGGCTCTAGGGCCTGTTCCTCCTGCACGCCACAGATACTTGGCAGACCCATGAATGTCCCCTTTGTGAGAGGAGATCTTCCTTAGATTGCACCCGAGATGCTCCATGCTGGCATCTGTTCTTTTTTTTCCTGTCTCTCTTTCTTTCTATCTATCTTTTATTTTCACTTTGGGTGCAAAGGAATAGTGAACTCATCTTTCCTTTCACTGGCATACGACCGAATGTTAATGAGGGGCTAGGTGGCAGAGTGCCATCTGAGCATGGTTTAAAGGAAAGACAGGGGCCTGGACAGGTGGCAGCGATGCCCAGAAGGTTGCCCCACCATCTTGCTACTTCTCATTATGATAACCTCCACCCCCAGATACACATGCAGTCAATTAAACCTAAAATGATAAAATATTTCACGGTTGTAGTCCTCTTCATCATCACAAACCGACGTAAAAAACAAACGCTTTGTCGTTTGAAAACCCTACCCTACCCTATTTGTCCAAAAAGTATGAAATGTAATTTTTTTCAAACCCATAATCCAAACGGAATATTTCTCATTCCTGGTGGTGATGGATTTCATCGCAAATTCAAATGTCAGGCGGTTTCCTCGATAAAATATACGTCAAGAGCGTGAGAAGTTTGCTAATGGTCTGCAATGAAAAATGACATCATCAATTTCCCCTTTTGCAGATGAACACCTGAAAAATCGATGTATCTGCTAAGGTTTGCCTCCATATTAAATCAGATTTTATAATTAATTCAAAGGACAATGAAGAAAGATTCTTGTAACCCAAATTTAACCCACGGAACCTCATACTAGCTATAGGGCTTTTTTCATTCCCAGGGACTGAAATAACACTGCTGGCTTGGGTTTCTGATGAATGGAAAAATAATAGTAGAGAAGGTGAAGCTGGTGTCTTGATATAGACAGTAAAGCTGAAGGGGGGAGAAAAAAAAAAAGCTAATCTATGTTCAAGTTCAACCACCTCTGCCTGGCAATACAGAGATGCCCTCTTGGATCCAAGTCTTCTGGGCTGATAGGCTGTGTTATATCGCTGCCAAATGGGCTATAAATTAATATACCATAGGAAGCATATGGAGTGAAATGGAATGCAGTGTGTATCGGTTCAACAAAAGGTTCTCCATCTTTAAAGGAGATATGTGATATGGAATTTTACAGCTGAAGGAGAAATGTCACAGAGCATTGATAAGAGTGCGATGAACTTTCTTCCCCCCCACTCTCTCCCCCGAACGAGCCGCCATTATCAGGTTCTGGTGAGCAAAATGCATCATTTATAACCCAGGGCCCATGCTATTATCTCCGGGAGAGACACTTGTTTTAAAAGACTGAAGGACCTCCCTTCCACCTCTCCACACCCTTCACCCCCCCATCCCCCCCCCCACCTTCAGCCCGCTTCCTCCTCCACCCACACTGAGGGTGCTCGCCCATGGGTGCTAGCTCTAGTCACCCTGCCCAACGTCGGAGGGGGGGGAGTTTAAGAAAATGTCTTAAAAAAGACGTTTAAGAAAAAACTTTCCAGGCCAGTGCATGGGCTTGGCAGCAGGAGGGGGGATGGCAGGGAGGGTGAAGGACGGTAGGTGCTGGTGGAGGGGTGGGCGTTTGGGGAGTAACCGCCATACAGGTCAGCCTTGTTTTCAGCCGATGGGCTGCTTGGGTGCGGGGGTGGAGGGGGTGAAGGGAAGACAAGCCAAAAGGATTAGGGCATTTTAGCAGTGACATTTAACACCCTGAGAATGGGGAGCCCCTGGATGCTGGGTCACAGGGTTGAGATTCCCTTTTTATTAAAAGAGCCCTCCTCCTTTTTCCTAATTCAATCGAGCTGGGAAGCCATGCTTGCTAAAAGGGCCCTGCTTTATAGATATTGTTGGGACAATAGAACTGCAGTGTTTATGAGAATCACAGAGGGGTTGGACGGATAACCTCCACTGAGCAGTAGCAAGCTAATTTATGACAACATTTGCTGCAAACGTGGCGCTATTATACATAATCAACAGGGGTGTCATTGAAAAAGGGGAAAATATACTCGATGTCAAGCGCTTTGTCACACATACAATCACAGAGAAGTTGCCAGCGAACGCACTGACAACAATCAGAGACATCCATCTTTCTGAGAGTGCTGCAATTTTTTATTGATAGCGTGCAACAATAAAAGGGAAAACTTCAAGAATGATTGTTCTCTGGCAGAGATACCTCCAATATCACCAACGACATCTAGAGGACAGAGCCTTCCTCCTCTTTGTATATCAATACTTTGGATGTTGTTTTTTGAGGAAACTCAACCGAAAAGAGAAAGAAATAATTTATAGGACAACTCTATCTGTCAGAATGAATGAGGAATTGATGATTTGTTCATTGGCAATGTACACACGTACAAGAGTGATGGCGATAGAGGTAGACGGCTTTAGTTTGTCAAAGGGAGATGCTTGAATGTTTGTGCACATGCGTACTACATGTTATGGGTGGCATAAAATCAGTCACCTCAGGTGCTATTTATATTTGACAATAATGTACGTATGTAATGTGACATTATTTAAATCTGTAAATAAAGTATCAAAGAAATAATAAAAAAAATTAAAATATAGACATAAACAAGTTATACTGATACGCTGATACTGATAAAAATGAGTACATTTAGAAAGGATTTTCAAAGTACCCCTGAAATACCTCCCAAGTCAATTACTTTAACTTCTCCTGGGTAACAGGGAATTCTGCCTCCTTTTTTTTCTCCTTCCCCGGGTGACCTAGTTGTCTTTTGTGAGCAGGTTTTAGCCTGAGCAGTATGACAGTCAACAGATAAGATGGATTAAGCTCTTTCTCATCCAGTTTTGATGTGAACAGCGTAAAAGCGGGTTAAATCATAGGGAGTTTCAGGAGTATTTTTTAAATGCCTGGAGATAGTGCGATAACGCAGCTAAACCTAAGTCTTGGGCTGGGAAGGTCAAGGCGGAGGTCCCTGGGAGCAGCTACCCGGTGATGAGGCATGGCTCTCTCGTCTGTCTGGGAGCGGGGCTCGCCGCAGTAGCCGAGCCCACCTCTCATCACATGGAGAAAAGATACAAGGGGCGGTGAAACAAAATCCAGTGAGTCGCACTGCAGGCTGCTTCAAAGAGCGACGCTCCCTGCCGTGTGTGTGTGTGTGTGTGTGTGTGTGTGTAGGTATTTATGCTCCTCACACTCATACATTCATGCCCATGCATGCACATGCACACACACACACACACACACACACACACATTGATTCAATATGCAGCTGGCTTACTGTATGAAATTCATGTGGTGCATACATAACAACAAGTTGAGACATATGTGGAGCACTTCTTGTTTTCCTTGTGTGTTTGTTTGTGTACATGTACAGCATGTCTGTGTAGGATTTTGCTGAGCTCTTCCCCACGAGTAGCTGCTCCTGTAATTATGCTTTGATTCTTAGTGTGCAACCAAAATAAAAACGGCAATTAACCTGTCGATGCCGTGGAAAATAGAAAATAATTATGACGCAGACAAATTAATCTGTTAATGATGCAACATTTTCAGAAAATTATATTCGGGGAAATAAGATTTACTTAACGAGAACCTGAGCACATGCACACTTAATATGGGCATAGGAACTGACAGCCATGCAGTCATGTGACACGGCTCAGCCAATCCTGCATCCATTTTAATCTTAAGTCCCACAGTGATAGAAGCGCTTGAGTGTTAGAAAAGGTGAAGAGGCAGCCGATTAAACTGAAAAAAACAAACATAATTCAAAATGTTACACGGGTCATATGTTGGATGTATTAAGCTTCAATATCACATGTCACATCAGTTCAACAAGGAAGACAGAGCTTTGATTCACGTATTTTTTTTTAAAGGGAACATATTTAGACACATTTTGTGGATGTCTATTCCCTGACTGCTCCTCATGTCGGTGACAGGGGAGAGTAATCCTATACACAGGCTGCTATTGTGGAGGGAAAAACTAGCCTCCTTCACTGGCATAGACCAGATGCACCTCTCTCTCTCTCTCTCTCTCTCTCTCTCTCTCTCTCTCTCTCTCTCTCTCTCTCTCTCTCTCTCTCTCTCTCTCTCTCTCTCTGTCCTAATCTGTAAACGACTTAAAGGAGCCTTATCTCCAGGCTCTTCTGCTTCATTTCATGCTTGATTTACTTTAATTTGTCTGATAGGGCACAAGGATTTGGAAATGGCCCATCTTTCGGTGGAAAATGTTCTGATTTTTCTTCGGCATTGTTATGTGGAGGTTTTTGACTTCTCTCTCTACCTCTCTCCCTCTCTCTCTCTCCCTCTCTCTCTCTCACACTCTTTTCTTTACCATCTCTATCTGTCTCCTACACTCCCTCCTTCCCTCAGTTTTCTCTCTCTCTCTCTCTCTCTCTCTTTCCATTCCTTGAGAAGGGGGGAGAATCTTGCTCCAGTGCAACAGTCTGTTTGAATGCATTTAGATTCAAGCTAACACAGCAGAAACACGATTTTTTTCTCTCCCCCCGGTACGCTGTGATTTTGTGATGGGCGACGGCAACACTGGAGTAATGTTTGCTTTTCTCCACCGCTGTTGGGCATGGTGCAGCCGGGTGCTTCAGACCACAAAGATCTTATGTTTAAGTTAAGAAGCGACTGGCCCTCCACTTCTGCAAGTGGGTGAGCTGATAAAGTTGCTCCACAATGAGGGATGGGGGCGAGGGAGGGAAGGCGGACGGGGACGGAGGCAGCATGTCTACACAAGCCTACAGTTCTTTTTTTTTGTGACTGATGCTGCGTGGAACTCAAGTGGTTCAGTGGCTGTCTGGCTGGACAGCCTCCCCACCCCCCTCCATGTCTATTTACTGAGTGAATGGCAGAGGAATCGTATCTCCCTTTCTCCGTTCCACCACGGATGAGCCAGCCAGACCCCACCATCACCAATGGACAAATAAATAGTACAAGACAAAGGAGGGGATGAAGGCCAAGGTACCACTCACTGGTGCTACTGGTTCTGCATGTATAGAGACGTCAGATGTAAAGAGATAGAGTCGTACTGGCCTGTTGGACAAAACTGATATTGCCAATCACATTCAAGTATGTGGCCACAAATTGCAATCTGTCGTTTCGAAAATGCCTACATGGAGGTACTGCACTAAACAAAGACAGGTCTTTATTTCCAAATCGTCAAGCGGAAAAAAGGAGGAGAAAAAATGGAAAAGAAGGAGGAGTAATTAATCTCCAAGTCTAGGTAGACTGATCCTTCAAAAAAAGCCAACCACAACATGTGTTTATAATTTGGAATGGTCTGTTAAACAATAAGATCACACGATTTTCTTTAAATGAGTTACAACTTCTTCGTCTTCCCACGCGGGTACATGCAGAGTCAGTAACCCCCTCCTCCATACACAACGTGCATGCATAAACAGTGGCGCACACACACACACACACACACACACACACTGGAGGAAACAGGGGGACCATTGAAATTCATCTCACAGGCTGAATTTACTTAACTGCGGGTCTGTGCGCGGTGATAAACGGAGTGATGATCCAGCAACAAGTCTTTATCCATGCTTTGCTTTAATTAACAGCGGCTTGTTTGTTGAAAAGATGATTAATATGCCAATGAAAATTGCATAATTGAATACCACAACACTCACACAATCAGTGAGGAACATGCCATTTTTTATTAACTCTGCATTATCATTATTATTACTATTATTTGGGATTTTAATTTGGTTGACAAGCGGGCCCTCCCACTGCCACGACCCAGAAAAAAATAAGGGAGTTGATTTTGGTGTGTGTGTGTGGGCGGGTGGGTGGGGGGTGGGGGGGGTGGGGGGCTGTTAGGCTGGTCTTCCACATCAATATCTTTTATTACACCAGGGCAAGTGTCTTTATATTTCTCTCTCTGTGTATCTTTGTCTCTAACTCACTCTCCCTTTCTCTCTCTCCTTTTATGCGTCAACATTGTTAAATATAAAAATCATCACGGAAGGACTTTTCAAACTGGATTAAAGCAAAATATTACATTACACCAGAATATCAAATCAAACGCTATCTGAGAAGTTCCAATGCCCAATTCGTAAAAACAAAAAAAATCCAAAATTCATGCATGGGAACCAGCTATGAAGCAAGTGACTTTGTAGTAACACACACACACAAAGTGTGTCACAAAGAAAAATAATTCCATGTTCACGTTTGAGTTTCAGTCGAGTAATTCCGAGTTTTCCCCACCGCCATGCGTATCCCCTTGGAGAAGTTGCCTGAACGTCTCCATGTTAATGCTAAATACACACATCACATATTCAGCCAATTACAGCGATCCCTCTTAGAAGAAAAAGAGACAGAGCCGCGTCGCAGTGCCTGCAAGGGTAAGCATCGCAGAACAAACATTTTGCGGGAGCTAAAGAAAGACACGTTGGGTGTCAAGTCCCCCGGGGGCAGAAACACTACCACCGACTGCGTTTTAAATCGCCGTCATATTTAGCATCAGCTTCCGCCTTCCTTATCCCCCCCTAACTGAGTTCCTTAGATGGCTCTCATTGTGGCCCAGAAGAAACCACAATAAAGATTGCCACCGTGAGCTCTGCAAAGTGGACACAAATTCTATTGAGATGTATAGAAAAATGGTTCCATCCGAATTATCTCATTAACGTTATTCTTACGATGCCACAGCCCCTCAAAACCACCACCCCGAAGAAAAAAACGGAACGGGGCGTAGAGGAATTTTCCATAGACGATAAGACCGGTGATTGCATTTTGCCCTATTTTAGATTATATAACTAACAACCATGAAGTTGTACAATAAAGCCTCTTAGTATTGCGGATCAGTGGCTAAATTTGCATCAAGGCGATACAGCATCGGAGTAGAGTGATTTGTCTAATCTCTCTTGTTGCATACTGCATCATTATAGTCACACACTGTGAATTCATGGGGAAGTACGGGAGTTGGGGGAGGAGGGATGGTTAGGGTCTTGTGTGCACAGGTAAATATTATGCATATGAGCGCATACACCCTCCTTACCCACCACGTGCAAACAAACACACACATACACACACACACAAAAACCGAGACACACACACACAAACAAACACACACCGCCATGGCAGATTCTCAGAAAGCAGAGAGTATAGAATCATTAGAAAAGACACACGTTTCTACTAATAGCTCTGCTTGATTGCAGTTTTACATCACTAAGTACCGGGAAACGAGTGGCGAGTGGTGGCCAACGACAGACTTTTATCATTGCATGCGCTATCAGCAATCTCTGTGTCATTCATGTTGTGTGTGTGACTTGTCAGAAGACTTTGACTAAACCCCTGGAGGACGGAGATAAAAAACGTCCTTTGTAAGGCAGCATTCGCCATGATGTACGTCCAAATTCCTTGATTACAAGAAGCAGGGAAAGGGAGAAAAAAACAGGGGGGGGGGGGGGGGAAACATATGAAAGCCGGCAGTGAAAGTTTTCAGTTTGCTGATATAACAGTCAAGTGCGTCTATAAGTCTACTTAAAACGCTTAGGTATCAGTGGAGACAGCTGCGACATCCCCGTCTTACCACGCCGTACACTATCAAACCTTTCATTCCATTCCCAAGCTACATTTCCGGTTGACAAAAGCCCCCCCTCCCCCCCCCCCCCCCCCCCCCCCTCCCCCCTCTCCGGAAGCCTCCTGAAGGACTCATCTACATCCTAATATTTCCAATCCAATTTAACTGAGGCAGCCGGAGTGGTCTGTGCAGCAGTTTACCAATCTCTGCTTTCCAAGACTCTGTGTGCTCAAGGCTTGAGGGGTTCAATCAATGGTGCTTTGATCTCGGCTGGAACCATAATTATTTAACATTGTTACAAGGATTTCTCTAATCCATCCTACCATTAAATCCCTTTTACACCCTCATCTTCTGCCGCCTAATCTGCATCTGGGCGCGCCGTTTGTCTCTCTGCTTCATTTTGCCCCCCCCCCCCCCCAGCCCAGCTCCCTCAAACCCCCTTACTCCTCCTCTCTACGACACCCTGACTTCGTAATGGACTTGGGGTGTTGGAGTTACAAATGTTTACTGAGTGCAACTGGACTTAAGAAACTTCAGTCCAAAAAGAAATATGAATAATTATTGTGTGGGGGATATGAAAAAAAAATGAAAAAAAGCAGTCGTTTTTGGGGTTGAATTTACTTTGAGTGAAGGCAAAATCCAAGACTAACGTAAAATCTGTAACTTTTGCAACACCAAATGCCTAATATGCAGTCAAATACTAGAATAACATCCACTCTCAATTTCAGTGAACTGCAACTGAAAAACAATTCAAGCTGGACGGCATTTATTTGAGGTGAAGTGGTGTTGGATCTAAAAGTTCCAGGTGACTATTGTCCAAAAGATTTTAGTTCTGTGTCCGTTTTTGCAAATATCTGCATTGCTTGTGTTTCACCATGATATAAATAGCAGCACAAGCAACCCAAAACATTTGTGGCGGCACCTGCCACCGTATCGGGGCCATCTGGTCCTCGGATTCCCCTCGCATCACATATGTGCATTGTGTGCACGGTGATTGTTTCTCTGAGGGCTGGGGAGGAGAAGGAGGTTCAGCCCGGACATACTTTTGGTTTGGCTTCCCTTCAGCACCCAAACCCCCAAAGTGTAGGTGCGTTTAAGTTAAGCCACATTAACGTCCATTTGATGCCCGCGTTAAAAGGCTTTAGATGAATAGGAAGGAAATGGGGAACCGGGGGTGGGACGGGGGAGGGGGGGGGGGAGTGGCTCTGCTTGTGGCCAACTGTCAGGTACCAATGCCGAGAACCACTCCTTCATTTGACCCCTGCCTGGCTGTGGCTCAGTGCCCAGCTGGCACACACAGAGAGAGAGAGAGAGAGAGAGAGAGAGAGAGAGAGAGAGAGAGAGAGAGAGAGAGAGAGATTGTGTGCAGGCTAGGCCATGCCCATGGGGTAATGGCCAAGCGAGGAGATTTGTGGACAAGGCAATCACGCGTCAATTCTGCCTTTTTCTTTTCCTTTGTGGGTTGCTATGCTATTTAGAATTTTCTAAAACACATGGTTGTGGTAATGTATTGGCTGATATAAAATAGCACGTGACACAAATCCAAAGTTATATCGAATTTGCTCGTTGTGTGTGAAATTCAAGTTAGGCCTAATGAGCCCAACCATCAAATCAAAATGAAAATATTCTGTCTTTTTTTTTGCAGGAATAAATGAAAACAGTGACAACCACACCGCTATCAGTGAACCCTGACTTCTTTATGAGTTTGATACGGGGTGTGGTTTACATGAGCAGCCATTTAGATAAGGCTGAGAACAAGTTCATTAGCAGAGTTAGCTAGCAGACGCCCACCATTCCCAATTAGCCTAGAGGAGACACAGTAAGACGGAGAGAGAGAGAGAGAGAGAGAGAGAGAGAGAGAGAGAGGGAGAGACAGAGCAAGAGAGAAAGAAAGGCGAAGAGACATAGATCACTATCGCTGCTAGTCTGTGGAAATGAATCAGAAATGGCTTTGCATGCTATCGCCCGTATCAGCGGCTGATTGTGAAACACCCCTAACGAGAAATGAACATGTAATGGAAGATCAACGCGCAGATTTGCTTTAGGACATACTTCTCGAGAAAGAAAAGAAAGAGAGAGAGATAGAGAGAGGAAGGGAGAGAGGGCGATGAAGAGACACAAACTCGCTGGGTGTTCCACATCAGAGACCTGGTACTGTACGACAGAAGAGAATGGCGCCGCTATCAGATTAATAGCGACTCATATTCTCTGCTGTCTCAGAGCGGGGGGAATATCAAGGGAACAGGAGCAACCACAGACGTGGTGCTTGAGATGACTTGCTAAAGTGAAAGATGAAGTACAAGGGATGGGGCGGGGGGGGGGGGGGGGGGGGGGGGTGGGAAAAAAAGGAGTTCAATTATGGGATGTAGATTGTACAAGTCTTTTGTTGTTACGCAGCAAAAGGGAAACGCTATGGAGGTGCTTCAGTGGAATCACCAAAGCAGGTGGGTTAGAGTTAGAGTTAGCCCACCTCATTAAAGCACTTCAGTCCCCTTTTTTAAATGTAATGGCCATCACACTTCCTATTCAGATGCACGCACGCAGTGATTAACAATTATCTGTTGGGGATCCTAATCGCACCTGCTTAAACTTAAGCCAAAGAATAACAAAGAACTTTAGAATGTGGTACTATCTGAACATTTACAAAGAGATTAAAGGGTAGACTGTCTCAAACTAAATAAATGTGCTTTTAATCGGCGTGAACAGCAAGTCATGTCATTTCAAACGATCCTATCTGATTGTCTGATTCTCTGCTTTATTCAAATTATAACATGCCCATCTGACTTTTTCAGTACAATGGGAAAAATTAAAAGGGGAAATGACCTTTCATGGCCGCCATGATGGGGGAGTGAATGACATTATTGTGCAGCAAGAGTCATTTCTGCCCAATCTGCGCGGCCTATTGAGCTAGGGGAAGTACATGTGCACCACGGTAACTTTGTCCTGCTAATTGCCTGCTGTGTCACCAAGCTGATGAGGAAACACATTACGGATGAAATATTGACTGTGAGCAGCAACATGTTGGAGGTTCGGGTTATTTGAGGATGGTGGCTAGCTAGCTAGATTGCCATTGGTAAAAGTGCATGCTCGGTCTCCACGGAACAGTTTGAAGGGATGAAAATGGGTTGCTTCTTTTGAGTTGGGTCAGAAGGAGTGAGTGAAGTGATGTTAGATGAAAAAAAGAACAATGAATGCTTCTTAAACGCTCAAAGTCACTGGAGTTAACGGCGGCGTTGTAGATAAGCATCAAGTACTTTACCGAACCATTAAATTGTTATCCTGTCGCACATCAGATCTCCCATGGTTTCCTGAACAAACATATTCTGTATTATCTCAATCTCTGCTCTGTTTCTCTCTGTCTGTCTCTCTCCCCATGCCTTTCCTCTCTCTCGTGCTCTCTCATGCGCTCTCTCTCGCGCTCTCCCTCTCTCTCTCTCTCTCTCTCTCTCTCTCTCGTCCTCTCTCCCCATGTCTCTCTTCCTCTCTCTCTCTCTCTCTCCCTCTCCTGCCAGTCCAGCAGTATGTTCTGAGCCGTTAATGCTCGTTGGGACGGCTAAGAACCGGCGGAAGGAAGCATAATTACAGTCAGTCATAGATGTCGTCGGAGTGCATCCATCCCCTCTTTTCAAAGCCCTATTTTTAAGCTCAGCATTTTCTCGCCAAAGAGGGCCGTTTTACCGCGCTCGGTGCCTTCCCTCCGCCGCGGCCCCCATAGTTCTGAGCTGACCCCCTCAGCCCTGTCTCCTGGCAGATCACAGTGATGCTTTATTACTGTCGTCCCTGCGCTCTTATCTTTAGCCAGCAATGCTCATTTCCTTCCCCAGATTTAAATGCAAATGTGAAATTTAATGATAAATGCATTATCTGATAGGTGCGATAACACTGATTCACTGTCAGTATAAAATACACACCCCAGGGGGCTTCGGAGCTAGCTAGCACAACTTGCCCAAATCCACTTTTTTTTCTCCCCCCCGCTTGCTCTCTTTCTTTTTCTCTTTTTCTTTTTTTTGGTAATGCATGTACCTGCAGTAAATTCTCGAGGTCATTTGATGCATTCAAAGGGGTAATATTTTTCTGTGTTCAGCAGTGGTGGGTGTAGGCAATATTGGAAATGTAATTGTTGCGAACTGATCTTTTTCAAGGCAGTATCACTTTGATGAGGTGACTTTTAATAGAAGATACGTTCCTTACTGTCACTGAATGCAACAGAGGGTTTTCCAACAGGAAAACAGGAACTCACTTCATTTTCTGTCTGTTATCTATTAATAACAGCAATACTAAAAGAAGCATGCAAAACATATCATAATTTTGTATTTGATTTAATAAAAAATATAGATGATAGATAGAAAAATGTATGGTTAACACAAGATATGTGCTCACCAAGATGTGATCCTCCATCCTCCAAAGAATTGCAGTTGTGTGAAATCATTTTACGCTTTCATATTGCAAGACTATTAGCTTGGTATGATCAGTGGTTTGATCGGATTAACAGATTTGATCGGCATTCGGGATCAAAGACACGTCAGATTCAAGATAATTGGTGGCGAAGGAAAAATGGTTGTGGTGCACATGCGGTAGAAAGCCAAAGGCATGTTAAAGCCATGCCACCAAGTGATTTGACGGAAAGGGACTTACTCGGTCCATCCCAGTCCTCCGGCCCGGCTGGGGGGTGCCTGGCCTTCTCGCTCTGCGTGTCCATCTCTGAGTCGCCTGCCTCTCGATTTGCATCTCCCTCTCCTGTAGAGCAATAGAAGTATTTTAGCGTTGAGCAAAAGCCTGATTCAATGCACAGGGACCTCATTTAATTTTGCATTACAGTCTGCAAAAATATTGTATAGAGGCGTTTGGATACAGGGGGAGAAGAGGTGAAAAGGAATGTAAAGGCAAGGCCAGTTTGATAAATCATGCAGTAACATTCAATTGTGTTTATTGTTGTTAAACGGCACTATGTAATCTGTTCACATCAGCTACTGACAACTCTGTGAGTGCATGTATGGGTATGTGCGTGTGTGTGTGTGTGTGTGTGTGCGTGTGTGTGTGTGTGTGGGGTCACGTAAGTGTGTGTGTTTGTAAGGTCTATGAGCTCACCGGGTCCAGCTGTACACTTTTAAGTAAAGGAGTTCCCATGAGGGCTAACAGGAACAGGAGGAAGGCCCATGGACCAGGAAGGAAAGCAACGTGTGGGAGAGGGACTGCTATTTATTACTGTTTGATCTATTGTGGAGCTAGCCAAAATGTGTGCTATAGGATGCAGGGCAGATTTACAGTGTTTACAAAGGACCATGCTAGCGGTGTGGGGTATTGGGGTATCTCATCATGACAATGTCAAAGCTTCATGACCTTGCTTTAAAAGTACATCTCCTTCAATGGTGCTGAACAACGCAATGCAAGCAGTTCCACATATTGATACATTTAATTTAAACAAAATTAGCCATAGTTCTGAAGTTCTTATGGTCCACAGATCCAGGCTAAGCATGGTGTTCTAGGTAGGAGGTGCTGACACAGCCCCAGCTTATACCTCACGCCGTCTTTCTAACCCCTGGGCACTTTTAGTGTGCCGGGAGGGCGTCTAGTTGTCTCGGGAGGGACACTTCTGTCACTTTTGTGACTATCGTTTTTTCGCATCCCTTTGATGTGGCAAAATCCAATAGAGAACGCCAGGGGCAAGTCTGGCTTAGCACAATGGATGATCACACCACCGCAGACGGCTTTTGTCACATGCTCCAGATGATAGGGATACGTATAGAGAATCGTCATGTTCCTTCAACATTTAGAAAAAAAATAGGGCTCTATTACATTGTGCGGTATAGCTAGGGTTTGCAGCTTACCACCACCACCACCACCACCGCCACCACCACTGAACGACATTCTTCTGTGTTTTATGTCACCCCGCTTCCTGTGACAACGTCCGCAGGACCCACATACTACAGCGACTTCACCAGCCTTTGTCTGCTCAAGTTCATCTTACCATCAAGCACGTACACTAACCTGCGTGTTTGTACTTTTGCACTAAAGACATTTAAAGACATGATGTAAAGATGGTAGGAAATGAACTCCAAATACATTCCCACAAAAAGGGAAAAATATTTTATTGATCCCGAAAAGAAATCGTGGCATCCTGTTGGTCACCCGTAAACAGAGAAATCGATTAAAATAAAATGAGTAACACACGACACAAAAACACACGCTACAGCGAGCTACTGAACAGGCTGCCACTGATACGGCGCCATTCTCGTCAGATACACCCTGCCTCACATCATCCTCATAACAAGTGGTGGGGAGAAGTCAAAGTCAAGTCCAGTCAATTTTATTGGTATAGCCCTTACACAGTTAAAGTCTCACAGCGCTCGACTGGAAAGAGAACAAAGTGAGGTGGTCTTCATATATGTCCTAGATACAGTAGAGCCGGTCATTATGACCCAGTTTTGCTTACGCAAGTGTCTGTTCAGGCTGCTAACCCAACACACCCTCTTTTCCTACTGCATATTAACCCTGCAACCACTCAACTTAATTTCCATCACCAGCTATTTACAGTTGGAATGCGTCTTTCAGCACACAGGGCTGGTATTGTGACAGGGGATAACAAAGGCGTCTATATCAACAGTTCCTTTCAATAAAAAGAAGCAGAGGAGATAACATTAAAGCCACTACTACCTTGATCTCAGGCAAACATGTTAAGCCCTGTAACCAAATCTCTTGGAAGTGTATAATTAGTGCCTGGAAAATGGAGCTACAAGATGATTCCTTAATTAAGCAATGATTAAGGATTTCCTGCCTTCTATGTAACCCGGAATGCTATTCACTTTAAACACAATCACCCCAGCAACCTCACAGGGAACAATGTCATAGGGCTTCAGTGAAGTTTTCTTGCAAACATGTCACTGGGAAAGAGAAGAGCCGGCTTTGGAAATAGAAAACGCTGTAGCAGCACTCTTGTATTGAATGGACAGTATGATGACAGGAGTCGTTTTAAATACACAGTGTTGCGCCGGCCGCTCTTTATGGCTCCAAACACATAGGTGTTTGCCCTTTCCATTATAGAAACAGATTGATCGAGGCACTCCGTTCCGTTCAAAGGTCTTCTACGATCAAGAGAGAGAGCGTGTCTGCCTTGTTTCATCATCCAAATGGGAGGTGTGGCCGCTTATCAAGGGAGACAGATTGTGAATGATCATCCCCTGCATTATCGCCAAGATCATAATTTACATCTGGCTTAGGATCCCTTCTTGGTCGTGCAATCAAAAATGGAGACACTTAAGGGTGAGCTGCAGCGATGGGGCTGGTGAACAGAAGGGCCGTGGAGGGCTGGGGGAGCAAGCGGGCCTGCTGGGTGCAGGGTTGGCGGGCATGTGAGAGGAGCCAATGAGCTGTTAAAATCAGCCCTATCGCTGCTCTATCAAAGGACAGCTCTCAAGCCAAATTGCGAGTCACATGCCGCGTGCCACATTCAGGTCAATAAGCTTATAGGCGATTTACACAAACAACTCCTCGAGCAAGGTAGCAACAAAGTCATATTGGCTTTTTCTCCCCCTTATAGCGTTGCCTCTGCCGAGGAAGCCCTTGGAAATGTCAATCTCTTGCGTGCTACTTTAAGGAGCTCAGAGCAATCTAATCCTGACCATGGAGCCTAAAGACAGTGCTTGTGCATTTTCTGTAAAATGTAAAAACAAAAAAAAATTGACTCTTATTAAGGAGACATTTTTTATAAACTAAATTCCAGGTTAGTGCAATATAGGATGATTCTGGCTCACTGTCACTTTCTTAAAGTTGTACTAATGGTGCAAGCCAGGTCTGGGAAACCATTGCAATAATTTGAACCCAATATAAGGAATATGCCTGCCATCCCTCCAGCTGCAGTGCCAGTTAGTTGGTATTGCATATTTGGCTGTTCATACAGATTGTGCAGCAGCAGATAAAGTCAATTCCAAGTAGTAACCTTTTTTTTTTGTTACCAAAGTCAAGCATAGCTGTAAGTCCTCCCTGCTATCTGAAAAATAGGTCTCAATTGCAAGCAATTTGTGGTGAGCAGAGCACTCCAACGGAGGCAGGCTATTAGTGGAATGCCTTGCCACTGTCTCTTTAAATGCCAATAAATTCCCATCATTACAGAATCTGGCAGTTTTCCTCCCTGTCTGCAGCCTGGGTCTTTATCTCCCTCTGCCTCAGTCTCTGAGCATGTAGATCTGGCCCAGTTAGATTGTCATACTTAACAAACATTAATGATTAATTTCCTCCGCTGAGTCAAATGGGGCTAAAGGGATGACTCGATTCATCTTATCGCATCGCAAATTAGCATTTCTCCATATTCTCCACCATCAACTCTGCATTAAAATTCCGCATTCGCCACTCTGGGGTTGCTGGCAGCTGTGGCGAAAGGAGCTAGGGAGATGTGTGTTGCTGTTCCCTGTGTGTTGCTGGAGTCTCTGATTACTTATGTGTTGCACAAAGAGTGGCATAATTAATTCTGCCACTCTGTGTTTGCTTACTGTACGACTCTGACCGCTGCGTGTCCAATTGCTCAGCAGAGGTCACTCTAGGGGTCAAGGTTGGTTTGTTATTTGTTATGTTGAGTTCGGGGTAGTCAGGTACGGCTCAGTTTTAATCATAAGGCTGGGGCTCTTGCATGTTTTTTCTTTATTATTTTTTAATTTCGTGATTTGATACTGTAAGAGGCAAAGGCTTGCTTGTGAACGTAGAAGGCCACATTTGGTCATGCTGGATGTATCCTTGTTGTCATCAAGCCACAGACCGAAGCAGAATCATTCCGTATTTTTTAAACTGTAGGAAGGTATATCTTCAGAGTTATTTGCAATGGACCATGAGACACACATGTTGGATTCCTAGATTTCATTCCGTTCATATTTTCAAGACAAATAAAAAAGGGATTGAAACCGCAAGGTGAAATTTCACAATTTCAGTATAAAAAATGCTGGTTACTTAATAAAAAAGCTATCTGTCCAACAGTTGCTACAATGCTAGGTGTGCAATAGTATATAAATCTTAACCTGTAGAAAGTGTGAGTTCTTACTGTTTTTAACAAGCAAGGCAAAATATATGTGAAACTGAAGCGGTTTGATACTGTGGATTTGAAAAGGTTTCCTTCCTAGGAAACATGTATTTTATGAACTGTTCCTCTCGGAAGCATTGTTTTGCCTGGTACTGGCTTTATGGTAGTCTATCTCTCTCACTTACTTCAGTTTACAACAATGATGGTTATTATTGAGTTATGTCATGGAATACCCTTCTCAAGGACTGGTGGCTTGATTGATTCTTCATAGCACTCTCAATGCAGTCACACAGTGGAATGCTTTCACATTATAAATCTGGTCGTACATACAGTACAGGGAATTTCCACTTCACATATTGATGTTTCTTTCAGCATCCTAGGCAGCCTAACCCTAAGATTTGAAAGGCTTTGGGAGTAGTCCGAGACACCAGGGCCTAGACCAGTGGTATTCACTATTTTTTTCAGGAGAGCCGCATTAACAGGACGACGTCAACAGGAGAGCCATTTTTACCGCAAAGTATCAAAAGCTATAAATCCAGTCATAAATAAGTATGCCTGCTTGATAATATGTCCTTCCTGAAGCAGTGTTTCCCACAGAATTTTGTGAAACTGTGGAGGGAACCCGGTCCTTAGCGGGGTCCGGGGGCATGCTCCCCCGGAAGAAAATTTGATACCTTTTAACCTGGAATGCATCAATCTGGTGCACTTTGAGAGGAAAATTAAGACTTGTGTGACTGTGTGCTATTTTCTGGAATAATGTGGAGACACTGGGTCACATAACATGGAAGCTATTGAAGAATAAGTTAATAAGAATAAGTCCATCCAAAGAGCACATTCTCTCTTGTTATGCAGGAAAACCGCCAATCTGGCAACCCCGCTGTCAGCGTAGAGCCGAGCAAGTTTAAAAATATTTTCTAGACAAGGCTATATTTCCACCTTTTAATGCCACTGTTGATTTATTTTTTAAATAATTGTTTATATTGTTTTTTTTAAATATCTGTATTCACTGCATGATCATATCACTGTATATTTTTACCGTCATGCGAGCCGCAAATAGAGGCTTGGCGAGCCGCATGTGGCTTGCGAGCCGCGCAATGAGTAATGCTGGCCTAGACAGTCAACAGTGGAGTCAACCAAAGCCTACTGATGTTCAAGCGATGGTCCAAGATGGCACCTGAAGGTGCCGCTTAAGAACTTATCTGGGGAGCGCCTTTTCTGCAAGGCTATGGCAAACGCCTTTGGAGTCTTTGGTGGCATCCCACTTCTTGACCTTTGCGCCTTTAAGCGGCTTTGCTACTTCACCGCACTCCGATCAAAGTTAATAAGTGCTTCATATGTTAATGAAAATTGGTACTCCTCTTTGTGTTCCAACAGCTTTTTAATACCTATTATAGGCTGAAACTTTTAATGGAGGTTTTAGGTCCCCCTGACAAGCCCATTTCAGAGAGTGACTACACAGATACAAGGCTAAGCTAAGACCGGAGAGCCAGTGCACAGTGGAGGAACCTTACACGGGAGACCTTATTCTCCGGGAAGCCACAGAAGATAAAGGCCATGGGATGAGTGGCTGCTCTAAAACCCATGCTGGAGTCCGCACAGGGCTAATTACAGCACGCCATCACATTTGAGAGGGTTTAGTTAATCAAGGGGGGGTTCTCTCTTTTTTTTCTCCCTCCTATAGTGGAGGAATAACACACTTAAAACCATTTAATGCTGCTAGGATTGTGTCCCGTTTAATTCACTGCAGTTCCACATAAGTGGGGTGAATATAAGCCACTCAGACATAGGTTTAAATGAGTTTAAAAGAGATCTCATTGAGGAACGATTCACAATGAAAAAAAGGGGCTACACCTGATGGTCGCTCCGAACTTGCCATGTGAGAATAAAGAAAGTGGGATAGCACATCATTCGGGGTCTTACGAGGAAATGGAGGACTTAGCTAAGCTCAGATAGCAAAAGCAATGAAAAAAAACAAATCTGACTAGTAAGGCATGTCTATGACAAGGGACAGATTACCAGAGTCATGGAAAGGGAGCATTTGGCATTTCGGATCGCAATTTAGTTTGACTTTTATTCACGAACACGGAGAAACCAAACGCAATTTTTAGGCAGGCTCCCTTGCATGGTGATATCCAAGACAATAGGGGGAACAAATTGCTTTTATGAGGCTCTTTGAAGATTTGTGAAAGTTGCACTTTTTTTTCAAGCTGTAACCTACCAGCGTGTACTGCATCATCTAACTATGGGGTCAGTGTATAATCAGAGGCTGTCACTTCAAGTGTGCAGGGATACATTATAAATGGGACAAGAGAAGAGGGTGGTGCTGGTAATTGCAAATTTCAAACAATTGTGCCTCTTAGCTCTTTCCGAGAACAAAAGAAATTATTATTGATATGATTACTGGGGCATAGCCTCTACCTGAAACATGAAAGATTTTTTTTTAAATTATTTTTCTAAGGACGTCCTCAAAATATATTCCCAGGAGGCACATCAGTTTAGAGTGTAAAAAATGATTCAAAACAATTTATTTTTTGACTAGAGAGAAAGAAAGAGAGGGTGAGATTCAAAGGGCCTTACTTCATTAAAAAGTCAAATTTATGGCATTCATAAGCATGGTGGAGTAGGGGACACCTGGGGGAAGGATGCCAAGTTACTAGGGGGTTCGAACGGGGATGGGGGTGGGGGTGACAATGCTGTCATCTTCGCTAGTGTAACCTGGAGCCGACCACAAATTAGCTCCTGCGATGGCGAGGTGTGACCAAAATGAAACAAACACACAAAGAGGCATTCTAATTGAATTGGACTTCAAAGACGACTCGGGCGCGCTCGGCTACAGCGGGTTCTTTAAAGTTCTGGACCTCCGAGCAGTAGCAGGTGTTGCAAAGTATCCTGAAACGCTACGCCGGACACGGAGGCCTGGACTCCCAGTGGGTTGCTGTGGTGCCTTACCAGTGTTGAGGATGGCATCTCTTTTAGAACAATTGCCATCTTTTTTGCAAAACCATTGCTTGTGTGATGGTAGGAGGAAAATATAAAAGCTCATATATAATATAACTATGTGAAAAGGGTATGTTTCCCACGGTCCAGATTGCATTTATAGTATATAATATGAATACATAAATTCTATACAAACACAGCAGTGTTTTCTATTCTGAATCAATACATACAAATTCCCTTAAGTGCACAGCATATATCGTAACAAACGCTGTATCAACCAACTAAGATGTTCGAATGAAAAAACACATAAGCGGTGGTAACCTTTGTTGCAGAAGTACTCCATGTCTTCACAGCTCATGTTCTCCGTCTCAAACTCTGCAGAGAAGTTCTCCTCCGTCGAGAACTCATCTTTGGCCATGAGCTCATTCTCCTCGGAGACACACTCCTCCTCCTCTTCCTCCAGGCCATCCTCCAGAGGACCTGAGGGAGAACACACAAACACACACACACACACACATATGCACCAACACACACAGACACCCACACACACACACACACACACACACACACACACACACACACACACACACACACACACACACACACACACACACACACACACACACACATACACACACACAGAGGAAATGTTCAGATGTTTCATCACTTCCTTCAGACTTTGAAGAAAAAACTATTTTCTTAGTCTATTTTGGTGGGAAGCTGGCACAGCGGGCTGGGCTGGGCAGTATTCTATGGACAACCCAGGTTGAGATGATCAGTAAAGACAAACAACAAGGTCTGGTCAACAACAAATATGGATGTAGCATGAACATACAAATATGGTCGGTCATAATAGATGATAATAGGTGAAAAAGGCCTCTTGCATTTTGTTTCATTTCCATGTTCGAGGGAAAATATAACAAAAGCTGACACACAGCCAAGGTGAATGTTGATGTTAATCCCACATCCTGCAGTCCTGAACCTTGGAGAAAATCTTGAACAAAAGTTCCCTTTCCACCGTTTTTCATACAGGCATCCGCATGGGAGGAGGAAAGAAAATACTTGTATTAATTTGTTAGCCTTATCACAGGGTACAATGTTGATTTTCCATTTACATTCCATGCCTCCGGGCAATACACCAGTGCAATCTTAAAGGAGACACTTTTTCCGTGTGATTAATTTTTCCCCCCTCTGTGCAATATTATTTCTTTAAATCTAAATGATTGGAGAGTTTTGCTTGTAGCTGTACACCTCCTTTGCTATTTGCATATTGCCATTTTTGCTTCAATCAGGGCCGCTGATGGAATTACTGTACTGCTACCTGAATTGTGCTGAGGAGCATCTCGCCTGGCGTTTGAATTTTATTAAGATAATAGACATCTGGCAGACTTTTATTTTCCTCCACAGCGCCTATCTCCAATGTATTACCCCAAATCACTAACGAAATGGCGGGGGCCTTCCACGTTTAAGGTGAGTTTGAATTGAACACAAGATGAAATGGTTTAAGGGTCTCACAGAAAACATCTAAATTCGACAGCTGTTATAGCGTGTTGAATCATCATATAAAAAGCTTTTGGCTGTTGTCTGGCTGTTGCCTACTCTGATACACTCTCTCTGTACGGCCCTTTCCTGTACATCGTGTTGTCGCATCAACCGCAGTATTTACATCAACACTGTGCCGTGTTTGTTTCCATTGTGGCCCGAGTGAGCTCCGTCAGCCATTAATAAAGCCATACTTTCTGTTGAGAAAACAGGGTTGGGGCGGGGCTAGGACGGCATGTAGCCCTCCTGTTCTGCTTTCTTCTCGCACGCCACCTCATAAAAGACCCCCCTGATCTGGGCAAGCCGCTTGCTCTTTTCATTAGGTTTCATAAATGACTCCTTTGTAGCACCTCTAGATCTGCAGGAGCCCCGGACATGAAAAGAATTAGCACACAGATCCTCTAATAGACATTACTGTGAAGAAGGCGGTGGTGCTGGTGGTGGTGCTGGTGGTGGTGCTGGTGGTGGTGCTGGTGGTGGTGCTGGTGGGGGCACATGAGCCGGGCTTTAAATTGCGATAGGAGTTTTAGGATCTTATCCCATGCCGTCTGCTGATTGGCTGAGGGGTGAGGT
>NC_136934.1:39565984-39598484 GCF_949987615.1 Pollachius pollachius
ATGCAGATTTCGTGTGGATTTCATCACTCAGCTGTCTCCTCTCTCCACTCGCAGCGTATTGTGCAAGAATCCGCCAGTCATCTGACAGTAGAAGAACTCCACACAGCAACACAGACCTGCAGCCTTCGCCCCCCCAACAGCCCCATCTGCTCAGACTAATGATGTTCCTCTCGCTGGCCTGAGGGGGTGGGACTATGTGAGGGGAGATTTACACCAGCACCATAACACCCTCGGGGGGCCTCCTACATGGGCCACGCCGCGTTCCCTCCGAGGAAGAATAACAAAAACCCCAACGTCACTCAATCACTTCCTATAGGAGGGCCGGGTGAGAAGAGAAGGTAACAATGGATGAGCGGCCATGTTTATTTTTGTGTTACTGACAACGGTCTTATTTTGCATCACTGCCGTAACCTTCCTCGCCGAAACGCCAGCAAGTGCTGGGGTGGCATCCGGGAAAATGGAGATCACCACACTATTTTATGTATTTATTTTTGTTTATCAAAACTTATTTTTCCATAATATGAAGGAATTGTGGAAGAGAGAGAGAGAGAGAGAGAGAGAGAGAGAGAGAGAGAGAGAGAGAGAGAGAGTGGTGGTGGCATTTTAGCAGTAGCGTAATTGGAATGATGACAAGTGGGGAACATCGTGGGGTATTGCGGTGAATTGAGGTGAACTAAGTTGCCGTTCCCATTTCACTCTATTATAAAGGTTTATAGGCTGCAATTACCCTTCAATTTGGGCGCTTTACACCCGCCGTAAAGATCCTTTTTTTGTGGGACTGGCCTTGACATCTATCTCCTGAAACAAGTGATTTAAATTGTAAGATGGCCGCACAGGGAAGGGAAACAGAGTCCTGGATGATAGACAGGGGAGAGCGAAAAGAGAGAAAGAGGGACCGAGAGACAGAGGTAGAGCGAGATATAGAGAGAGGCCAAATCAGCGGCGAGCGATGCAGGGCTGTGCTCCTCAGGGATTGGAGTGTTCACACACAGTAAATGGAAGTGGCAGCCCTCTGACCTTTGAGCTGAAGCATATGACTCAAGTGAAGGCGCTGTCAAAATGTTGCCTCAGAAATGACAATCCACCTCGCTAGTCCCAAGTCTTGACATGGCAGGCAAGTGGAGAGCCCGTAACCCTGCTGATCCCGACATTACAAATGAGGGGATTATCATGACAACAACCCCGGCGCTCGGCACACTCGTCAGGATATCCTGCTGTTTTCCTCCTTATTATTACATTATTATTATTATTATGGGGAAGGTTGACCGGCGATGGAGCTGTGGAGGCTCGCGTGCATAGCATAAAACCCACCATGTCATCGTGGATCGTGATTATCGGTGTACACGTGACGGGAAGCGTTTGTCGGGCGGGTAGCGTATTTTTAGGGTGGGATAATCAATGTGAAAAATGGGGAAATGTGTTTCTTTTTCCTAACGTCCCACTTGCTGAACTTGGAATCCTGTAATAGAGCAGCTTCTCCCCCTGTCTCCATTCACAGCCACGTAATACTCAAATCCACCGAGAATAACCCAATTGTAAAGAATACCAAAATATCACAAGCAAATTACTAGTGCTCTGAGAGCAAGCTGGGGAGGAACAAAGACAGGCAGCCGTAATTATATCTTGGCGTGTACAGCATGTCAATGGGCCACCTTCATTCTGGAGGGCATTCCCCTGGGCCCCTGGAAGCATCAAAATGATGTCCAAATTATTTTGTGCTCTATTGCTGCATGCTACGATTATCATATTTACCGGTGGTGCATTATGACAACACTGATGTTTACACCTGTCTTTGTGCGGGAGGCAAGGTTTACACTCTGTAATTTAGCAAATGTACAGTATGCATATGAGCTTGTTGGCAGGGATTTAAATTAGGTCAGAAATGGAATACATCAATAGCGAACCCATATGTGCATCTTTCCTTTTCTTCCACCCCCCCTTCTCTCCTCTCTTCTCCCCTCCTCCTCCCAAGCCGTCTTTGCTCAGAAGCTGGCGATGAAGCAGCTTGACGACTGCACAAGTGTGATACGTGCAAATCACATTTGCAGATGAGCTTGAAACTCCCTTTTAATATTCAGATATCAGACATCCCGCACTCAGAAGCCCGCTAAGACCCGATTCGGGGGTAAGAAAAGCAAGATTCGCGTCATTAAGGGGGGGGGGGGGGGACGTTAGAGGCTCGGTTTACATTTTACATATTTCACAGGAATATGTACAACCGGGTAGAAACATCGGCGGTTATCTGTGATAACAATGCAAATTTCTGTCAGCGGGCCTTCGTGAAGATCCTGTCAGAAAAAACCCGAAGTCGTCGCTCAGGTCTTTCTCTCTTTTCTCCCTTGATTCCACCCTCATCTCGCTTTGCGTTTTCCCTTTTTTTTTGGGCTTAATACTGTCAGCTTATTGGCACTTTGATTTCAGGCGTATCTTTCCCCAGAGAAGTCGCAGGGCTGCTGCTGCTGCTGCTGGGAAGGTATGTTTGCCACGAGGCTGGGAACACGTGTCCCCACAGTCTGCCAATAGCTCATCAAACACACGGAGAGAGAAGGAGAGACACTGGCTCTCGCCGAAGACTCTCGCCCAGCGGTCGTAGCCATCCCTGCCGTAAAAACACACACACACACACACACACCTATACACGTGTATGCACACGCAAACATACACACACATACACACACACACACACCTATGCAGACCAATGCATGCACAAACATACAACCACAAACGCAAACCCACACGTACACACACAGGCACAAACCTTGCATTGTTTACGCCCTCGAAGAACAGAACCCTGATTCCCTGACCCGTTTCTTCTGGCACGCAAACACACCTGCACAACCACAACCCCACCCAGCACCCAGTTAACTTTCCCCCCCCGGTAATTTGATTTCATTTTCTGCAACTGCTCTTTTGTGTCGTACAATATATAAAAACGATTTTTTTTTTGCTTAATGCTCTAACGCTTTCTCTTTTTGTGCATTGGATGACAGAATGTGGCCCCTGCAATCCCCCCCCCCCCCCTCCCCCCCACCTCCATCATTTTCCACATGTCTTAGCCTGGCGCCGAATTTGTCTCCGTGCCATTTTAATTACAGCCAAGGCAATCTTTATGGTGGTATTCTGCGGGAACACCAATCTGCAGAAAAGGTGATAAGTGGAGAGCGCCACACTGCTTTGGTATCAGTAATAAACAGACACTTAATTGAATAATTTGACCTAAGAGGCTGATCCTGGGAAATAGCATGTTGAAAAATTATTTGGAATATTGAAGACAGTTCAGTGTTTTGCATGACGCCTGCAGTATGGGGGGAAAAAAAGACAGAGGATTTGGCCGGGTGCCCGTCACCAATGTGGGCAACGCTGAGTCTTTACAGAGCAGATAAGTGAGCCTTTGGTGTCCTGGAAGCTCTGAGATGTGTTTGTGTGCATGTGTATGTGTGTGTATGTTTGTGTGTGTGCCTGTTCTTGTTTGTGTGCATATGAGCGTTTTTGAAGCGTGCGTGTGTGTGTGTGTGTGTGTGTGTGTGTGTGTGTGTGTGTGTGTGTGTGTGTGTGTGTGTGTGTGTGTGCTTTTGTTTGTGGAGGGGGGTGCAGCATAAATGCATGAACATGGTTGTGCCTGCATTGGACTAAATGTGTGTGTGTATGTGTGTGTGTGTGTGTGTGTGTGTGTGTGTTTGTGCGTTTATGCATATAAATTACAGTGAATCAGTCTGTATGTGTGTGTGTGTGTGTGTGTGTGTGTGTGTGTGTGTGTGTGTGTGTTTGTGTATGTGTGTGTGTCTGTGTATTGGGCATGTGTGCCTATGTGGGCATGCTTGAGTGTGTGTGTGTGTGTGTGTGTGTTTGTGTGTGTGTGTGCGTGTGTGTGCGTGTGTGTGTGTGTGCATGTACGTGTGCGTATGTGTGATTGTGCATCGCCGTGTGTGTGTTTGTTATGTGCCTGCGTGTTCTAGTTTTGTGTGGGGGAAGGGTTGAGATGTGTGAAGTGTGCCCACTACAGGGCCAGCTGCAGAAACCAGCCACACGGGACCCCAGCCCCCCACCACAAAAACACACACAAACACATACACACACAGACACACAAACACACACATACACACACCTCCCCCACCCGGCCAGCTTTCCGCAGAGCCTCAGAGACAATGACTCCCGGCCCCTTCCTGTTTAAGGATAGCTGTCAGAGCATGATGGCTGCGATTCAACACTGCAGCAGGTTTGCACCAAAACGGAGCAACCAAAGACTCTCTCTTCTCCATGTCTCTCTCTCTCTCTCTCTCTCTCTCTCTCTCTTGTCCTCTCTTCCTCCACCTCTCTAATTCGCCCTCGCTCTCTCTCCCGCTCTCCCACATTTCAACGCTGGTTTGACGGCGAGCATAATTTTGTTGAGGAGACTATTTGCAGATGCGCCGGAGTTATCAATCCGAGCAGACACACAATCCGGGTGCAATGTCACTTCTGCTCATTATGTTAATGGTTAATACATGCAAATGAAAACATTCTGGCAATTTGATTTCTTTGAAGATAGTTTGCATATTGTCTTAGCCATAATGATGGTACACTTTCACTCTTGCCTCGATTTATGCAAGGCTAGTTGCCTCATTTTTATCAGCGAAGGGTTCATTTCTAGGGCTACTGGAATGTGTTTTCCCGTTCCCCTCACTGTCTGACTCATTAGGATTCAGGTAACATAAGCAGATTTTTCACGCTATTGGTGTTTTTCTTAATTAAGAAACAAATGAATTCTCCCCAGCAAACTAGATGGAACAACGGGATAGGATGCCAGGGGCCAGATGCTGTGCTTCTTAATTAGAAGTCACTCCATTGTCTGAGGCTTTTTAATGAAGGTCCAATCTAAATGGATATCAAAAAAGCTTCTGGAGAAGAAAACACACACGTGCGTGCCCCCGTGTGCACACACACACACACACACACACACACACACACACACACACACACACACACACACAAGCACACAGAAAGAGACGCAGGCCATTTAAAATAATAAGGAAATAAAGATAATGAAAGACAAAAGATATGCTCCAGCTCAAAGCTTGAGTTCAGCAGGACGTGGCTCCCAGTCCACCTCTGGACAGGACCTGTTTTAAATAAGGACCTACTTAACTGGGACCGGTCCAGTCCAGCTAGCCCCCACTCTAACCCTGTTCTCTTGGCCTCAGCCTTCCTCCACAGAGAGGCGTCTCATCTTCTGCCAAGTGGCCGCAGCGGTTGCACCCTTTGAAAACTTATCTTCAAAGTTGGACCACGTTGAAATATATCAATGAATGAATAAATAAATAAATGCATGAATAATAAGAGGCGTCCACACATCGACATACAAGACGATGTTGTTAGAGGCAAAGGCCAATGCAAATGTTACTATCAGCTACCACCAACGTTACTGAAGATATAAAAATGACACATACGTAGAGAAACAGTGGAAGAGAGAGAGGGATTTTAAGTTTGCGATGGCGAGGGAGAGCATGCAAAAGGAAACTTTAAAGCGGATTCGTGTGAGGAATTTGTGTGAAGTCAAGTCATTTTAAGCAGGCCCTGCCGATGCTGCAGGTGCCGCTGTGTAGGTGGCTGAGGGGCGATAACATCGGGGGCTGTTTCGACTGAAATAAAACCCGTAGCGTGCCCATATGTGCTGCCAAGCCCATCAGTTCTTCTTCAGACAGCATGGCTTAGGAGCTCCCAGAGGACGAGGCCAGTACCCACTGATATGGGCCCAGCACCGGTCTTGTCCAGGCCAAGTATCCATGTGCCCAGGGGCTGTGCCATCAATGCCACGACTTGTGCCAGACTGGATTCCACCCAGCAACCCATTTCAAAAGATTTTTTTTGCTTTTCTTTTTTTCTTTTTTTTCACGGATCAGGTATGCAGTGTGATTTCCCTTTCCCTTTGTAATGTGCCGTGTCAAAGGCGAACGAGGCGGACTTTAAAGTGATATACCGGCTTTTTCCCGCCTTTCATTTGGGGTCTTGGACGTAATTGATTTCTGACTTTCCAAATGTCAAGTTGTAAAGGATTAGGAAAAAAAATAAAATAAAAATACATGTAGTAAAATCACCTGGCAGTATGTGCAGGGTAATTTGGACGGTGTTTTTTTCTGTGTTTGAGGATGTTATTAAGAAAGTAACAAGTGAATGGAGAGCATGTATCCCCAAGGGAATCATATTTGTGTGTAACTGCACCACCTACTACTAAGGCATTCTACATATTCACTTAATAAAATGAACCAGATTTCTGTAAGTCATCTTTAAACATTACACGATAAAAAAAGCTATAATCCAAACAAACAATTATTACCTACTTCAGTGTTAACACATAGCAGTCCTCAGAAAATAACATGCATGTTTTCCAATTAAATTCCTTCCGCAGCAGTCCGGGTTCATGTAGTGCAAACTGGATCTTTTTAAGTAAGTAACTACCTTATTAAAAAAAGAAAGTCAAGTTATTTTACCAACACCTCTACTTCTCTACACTTCTTAAATTACCATAATCCTCTGGATGCTCACTCATTTGGACCATTACTTGTTTATTTCTATCTGTGAATAAGATTAGAGCAGAAGATTACCGCGCGCAGGCACATGAATACCAATCAAAGACTGGAGAGTAACCTAAGTCTCCCCGTGATTGCTCAGCTCTTTTCATTTTTCTCCCTCTTCCTCTCCTCCTTCCTTTCTTTCTACATTTACCGGTGGAGTGTTGGAACAATGCGACGTGGCGTTGCTCCATACGCCGTGACAACAATGAGCGCAGAGCGGGCTCCTTGCTAGATAAACACTATAAACGCTGCGGATGAACACGGTGTACACTGGCACGAGTGTTCTCTGATGCGACGGAAATTAGCTTTGATCCTCGCCACGGCGAGAGGCGTCGGGCGGAGATGCAAACGTCTTTGACGTCGCGTGTCCGGCGTCGAGGGGCGCGGTAAGACGCTGGGGTGCGGCGAGCTCCCGTGGCGACTTGGTGTCTCCGTGGTGCCCGTGCTCTCATTACAAGCAACTGTCCCTCATCAGCGTCCAGAGAGAAGCACGTAAGCAAGCGCCTATTCAAGTCTCTCTATGTACTCTGTGTTAGTCCATTATTCTACACATATAAGGACGCGTAGCCTTCGCGTGGGACAGTCTCTCATTCCAATTGATTTATGGAAAAGACGAGGATGGTGAAGAACGGTGGTACAAGCCAATTGCCGCCTGGGCCTTCTGTCGGTCCGTGCTGCGGCGCATTCTGTCGAGGCAGCGGTCTGTCCAATTATCGGCAGAGGAACAGGGGAAACCTGTCACTTGGATACCCGTGACAGATGCAGACCGGCCTGGGAGAGGAGCTTGCAAGCTCACAGCCAACGTTGCGCGCGCTGTCATAACACGCAGCGGTCGTTAACCGCAGATCCAAAAATGCGTACAATGTTCGGAGTAGATGAAAACGAAGAAACGTGTTCGAGAAGAGAACGCATTATCGTGTGCTAACGAAGCTACGGATCTAAGGACCAGCTGGCTAATTATTTATCCTGCCGGCTTTATGACTCTCATTAATTTCCCCTCCTTTCCGCCTTTACCTTCAATTGAAAGTCTTGAGTCAACCTGCATCTGGCGCTGATAACGTTCAGGTATAAGCAGCCTCCCCCCTCTCTCCAACCATCACACACCCCCACACACAGACACACACACACACACACACACACACACACACACACACACACACACACACACACACATACACACACACATCCCCGCGACAAGAAAAAGACCACTCTTTCATACAACTCCACCGGATAATGCCTTAGAAATAGCCTATGCTTCAAATCCATAGGAGACGTGCTTGCTCAAGTAGGGAACCGTGGATCTGGTTGTTTGGTGAGCAACAGAATGAAACAAATTCAAGGAAGGAATTTCGGGCTTCACTGTTTCATCACTTGCAGAGAGTTTGGTGAGAAGGATATCACAATGAAAGATGACAGGAATAACAAAATGATGGAGGAAAGGAAGACAGTAGTCTGGCGTATACAAACGGTTAGGCAACCACTTGACCATCCTTATCTTGATCCTACATTTCTAGCCACATCACTCGTCCTCTCGTCTCAGATTCTGCGGCCGTTTCTGGCTTAATACAAGCCTGCCCTACTTGCCCCCCTCCCATCCTTTAGTTACATGATGACTCAAGTCTGAGATGTTGAGAAAGGGGAGACAGGCCTGGTTGTGGTGGTGATGTTAAGATCACACCCCAGAAGCTCTGAGCTGAGGGCATCTGTTCCCTAATGGCTTTCTCTCTGTCAGCAACGTTTGTATCCAAGACCGAGTTCAACTTCCCTGACGGCCCGCGTCACGACCCTGCTTCCTCCACATCCTGTGAGACCCAACACTCTCATCCCAGGAGGCCACGTTGACGACTTAGAGACTTGCGGGTAGACGGAACTCGCCAAAGACCAACGTGAGCTTTTGCCACAACGAAACGATAAAGGGACACTGTAATTGTCTCCCTATATGTGGCTGGATACGGAAAGGAGGTTGGAGTTAAACCGCTGAACAGCAAATATTGTTGACATCGGATAAAAATTCAGAAAACAGTGGGATGGTTAGGACTTCCAAGGAGGTAAAGAAGCAACATTACGCCTAACATTAAAAGTAAAAGGGTCTGAGCAACTCTTGGGGTATTCTTTTAATGTCTTTCCTAATAGAATGAACCAAAACCATTCATTTATATCTCGTGGTGTGCAAAGGAAAGTAAACACAGCCTAGTTCTTCTCTTTCTTATGTCTCAAATTTAGATAGGTTCGGTCTACTGCAGGTTCTGCGCTTTGTTTTAATGCAATTTCCATATCCTCTAAATACTTATGCATTTACAATCCCTGAAACATTTCAGCGCTGCCTCCGTGCCATGTCTGCCAACTCTATTTTGAAGTTAAATTTACACTGCTCCCATTGCCTTTGAACAGGGATGCACAACGGCAAGACTCAGAACTATTCATCAAACACTTTACTGGCAGCAGATATGTACACATGCATAACTTTAAACACATCTAGAGCCACAACACTAACACGCGCATGGAAACGTGGTGTGTTTGTGCGAGGGTGTGCGTGAACTTCACCTGAAGTAAAGTTGGTCCTTTTCCTCCCCTCCCCCCCCCTTCTTCTTTCTAATCCACAAGGTCTCTACACACTATCTCCTTGCTGTCCTATATGGCTATCAGGGCTCGGGGGGGGGGTCATGGGTCTGGCCCGTCAAGATAAAAGAAGTCCCAATGAAATGAACCTTTTGGATCACTGGTTGGGGGGGGGGGGGGGGTTACGGGGGGTTCTGAGCCAGCTGATGGGGTGTGTGTGTGTCTGAGGGGGGGGAAGTCACTTGAAGATGTGAGCGTGTAATGACCGAGGTGACCTAGCTTCGACCACTCGATCTCGGCCAAGTTGTGTTCTGGAATGGAGGGGAGGCGACGCGGATTGACATCAGAGATAGGGGTAGTCCTGAACCGAGTTATTTTGGTGAGATAGACACTGGGTTCTGACCTATTAGGCGACGGGTGGAAATTATTAAATTGATCTAAACTAAGCAGAATGGTTGGGAAACTGATTCACTGACGACAATATTTGATCTATGCGTTAATATGCACTATTATTCACTTGCAGAACTTTTGATTATCTCTCTGTCCCTAGCTCCTTTTGGTCAGTTTGAATAAAACCTCAGCCACACAGCCAATCAAGGGACATTGTGATTATTCACACTTGACTTATAGAGCATGGAGAATGACAGCCAAGTATCCAGTGGTACATACCACTTGATTGAGCAGATGACACAAATCGTTATTCCCCAGCACTGAGATGAGGGAGACAAGCACTGTACACTATCATCCAGCTGGTCAATATACATCACTTCCCCGGCGGATTATACCTCTTATCTGAAATGATATTCAATAAAGTATGACCGTGGAAATACAGTGCAGAGTGTTTCTTGCTAGGATCTGGCTTATACTTCGAAAAAAGAAAAGGAGAAAAACCACGATATTGGAATTAAGATCCCAGTCCAGATTACCTGAGGAAACAGCAGCAGGATTTCCGTTCCAGAGAGCTGCGCTGCACTTTATTCTCAACGCTGGAGCACCACCGTGGCTGACGCTGGGGTGTAATAGGCTGCCTTCATGAAATATATAGACGCCCCAGCGGCCTCCACAGATCACAGCTTTACTATGATCATGTGGAAACATGTGTGCGTGTGTGTTGGAGTGTGTGAGAGTGCATGGGCGTGTGTGTTTGTATGTACCTGTTTGTTTGTGGATGTGCATGTCCGTATGTGTGTGCGCCGAAAGTGTATGCATGACTGTGTGTGTGTGTTTGTCCATTAGTGTATGTGTGTGTGCGTGTGCACGCACGCCGGTTGGGTGTGTATGTGTGCACGTGTGTGGGTGAGGGTGTTTTGAGGGAAAAGGGAGGGAAAGAAAGAAAGAGCACGCCTATATAAGTGTCGTTGTTTGCCTTTGAACATAACTGTGGGAAACCAAGATGCCCCCAACCCCCCCCCCCCCCCCCCCACCAACAGCACCACCAAGTCCTTCCCTGGCAACAACAGTAATAGCATCAAGGTGCACAGAATGATACCGCTCACTCATTTGCACAGACTAATTAGCTAACTTTCCTTTCGCGCCGCGCTGCCATCAATTCAGGGCTGCTCGTGATGCAGGCCACCATTACCCAGTGAGAATCCCAGGGCTTTTTGTAGTGGATACAGATGTCTGGCAGAACTAAGTGAGGGCTGAATGGTGCGATGGCGGTGGCTTTCTCTATAAAAACAAAAGTGATTTTATCCTTCATGTATGTCAAGCGGAAAGGCCATCATTCATTATGTTTTCCCCCTCTCCTCCTATACAATGTTCTCCGTTTAATGGTGAGTGTGTGGGGTTGTGTGTGTGTGTGGGTTTGTGTGTGTGGGTGAGTGTGTGTGTGGTTGTGTGGGTGTGTGGGTGTGGGGGGGAGGTTGCAAAGTTGTGCTATGAAATTTAACGTTATTTTATATTGCTTGTAGAGTTTTTTTCCATAGTGATAAATGCACCCCTTTGACAGGACACGTCTGATTTTTCTTAACTTTCTAGAACATCACAATGCCCCCTCTTGATCTGAAATCACCTCTTTTAGAAAGGAGCTTGATAAAAGCTTCTAATGGCTGTGGTTCACAGTGGTTCTCAGGATCTGATGAGAAGCGCATGTATGCCCACATACACACATATACATCCACGGACACATACACATACAGAAACACATGCACACACACGCGCACACACACACACGCGCACACACACACACACGCACACACACACACACACACACACACACACACACACACACACACACACACACACATAAAAACACAAACACGCACAAACACACATACACACACAGACACGGCAGTAAGTACATTCTAATTAGCTGATGTATGCAGGACCCTGTCCACATTGGAGGGGTATCAAAAAGCAATCAACGCCCCATCCCTGATGAGCTGGGAGAGAGACACAGAGATCCACATTGTCTATGGAAAGATGATGCGCAGTTGGAGCCAGACGTGGATTTTCCAAAACCAGCGTAATACCACGCAATCACGCAGCATTATGCACAGATCTGAACCCCAAAGCTACAGGATCGAGGAAATAATATAAAAAACGACATAAAATTATGGGAATATTGAGAGGGTAATTTAAAAGGCTGATTACGACGGTCATCCTCATGAATTGCATGAGAGGAACTAGTGTCACACAATGTGGTTGAATAAATTGTAGGGGAAGAATAAAAGGGTGGATCGAAGGATTAAAAATGTTGACAAAAAAAACGCCATTGGACGAGGGCAGACGCGGAAATATAAACCCACAGAGGATAAATAAATAAATAAAAAAATCCAATCCGAAAATGTCGACTATTTATACAGAATAATTAACAACAATTAACATATCCTATTTACCACTGAGGCCTACAAACACAATAATAATACAGAAATAAAACCCATCCTCGCCCAAAAACTGGATTTGAAAAGCCAGTTCTAATCTAATTTGACGCGACGTCACACTGAGCATTGATCTGAATACAGACCATAGGTGTTTCAGCTCCAGGCCCTGAAACAGGCAGAGAGGCAGGCAGGGAGAGGCACGTGTGTCACACACAAAGGCCGTCCGTTAGGGACGTACCGAAAGGGACTCTGTCTCACCATCTTATCTTCAAAGGACTGGGCAGAGGCTCTAGGGAGCTGTGCCCACTGCCTCGCTTCCACACACACACACACACACGCACACGCACGCACGCACACGCACACGCACACGAACACGCACACACACACACACACACACACACACACAGAAGCACATATGCACACACATACACACACATGCATGCATGCACACACAGACACACACATGCACACATGCACACTCGCACAACACACACATGCACGCTCGCACACGCATGCAGACACACACACACACACACACACACACACACACATACACACACAGCGCAGAGGAGGGATTTGGAACCCAGGATCTCTCGGCCCCCACCCAGGCCTTGGACCGGACCCTCCTCCAACTCGCCCGGGGAAACAGGCAGGGTTCCTGCACATGCGGCACGACATCAGTGAGCCGAACACCCCCATTCCCCCCCGCAAGCCCCTGCCTTACCCACCACCACCACTACCCCCTCCCTCCCCCGCCCCAGCCTGCTTATTTGCTTCCTGGCCCCGGCCCGACAGTGGGGATGGAATCTCTGCTCAACTTAGACACAGAGTTTTCACATTTAACAGATGGCTGGGAGAAGCTTTGCATGGAGGTGAGGAGGAAAGGGAGGTGTGTTTGGGGGTGAGAATGAGGGAGAAAGAGAGAGAGAGAGAGAGAGAGAGAGAGAGAGAGAGAGAGAGACAGGCCCATCGCCAGGCGCCGGAGCAGGGCCGATTTCACACCGCGGTGGAGTGTGCTAAAGCAGGCCCGCCGCTAATCCACTCACGGAGGGGAAGGCCTGGAGCGAATCCTCCGTCTCTCTCTCTCTATCTCCCCCTGCCTCCCCCACCACCAAAACCACCATCAGACCATCGGTCAGACCTCCATCTCCTCCCTCAAGTCTGAAGTCATAAACGGTGTCTTGTTCCACAGGGCTTCACAGACACTGCTGATAGGCTGACAGTGGACGGACAAAGATTGAAGCAAAGCAAAGACAGGTTCAGCGGGAGCCGCAGAACGGCCTTGGACTGAGGACTGAGGTTTGCGGGAAGCAGCACGCACGCATCGCACAAGTCCTGTTCACGTACCTGCTGAGTTGCGGACCCTCCGAGTGCTCTATCAGTCGCTTTGATGCTGGCATGTTTGTGGGCTTGAGACAGAGATGGACACACAGTGTCACCCTGTCTTCTGCTCCATGATCATAACAAAATAAACTGAAGCAGAAAGGCAGTGTGTGTCTATGTATGTTTGATTTTCCGTCTTTCCCCCTTGTGAATTGATATCTGTAAAGTTACCAAAAGTCTCGAAGATGAAGTCTTTGAGCCCATGAAAGGCAATCATTGTGACTGAAAGGAGAGGGAGGGAAGTATATAAACATGGGGGAATTTAAATAAATGACCACAAAGAAGAATCAAAGTGGGGGCAGTCCATTATGTAACGATAAGGATAACCAGACTAAGCCACAGAATGAGATGTTGTACATGAAACGAACAGTGGTCCTGAGAGCCATCCTGTTTAGACATGAAGCCAATTGGGTTGATATCACATGTAGAGCACATTTGAAAGATAAGCGAGAACTATGAGAATTGTTCTAATCCAACTCTAACAAAAAGCCAAAGTATATTGGCTTTTCCGCCAAGAAGCGCAGCTAGATAAACATCTACGATGAAAGAAGTTCATTACTTCCACGCCGTATAATGTCTAGTGTGCTGTATCACGGAGGCCCATGCCAACCTACGCTGAGGCAGTGTCTAAATGAAGCCTCAGGCATTCAATGGACATCATTAGGTGAAAACATATAAGAGATAATTATGGTAATTACAAATCCTCTTTTATTCACCCAGAGTCTTTGACAAGAAGGTTGTCATATCAACCACTTCAAACAAACAAAGAGTTGTTGTCGCCGCTGTCGCTTCCCCCCCTTCAACGATGTCCGGTTTCCATTTTGAATGGAATTGTCTTCGGATTATCCCCTTTTTTAATTGTTTGGCTAGTGGATGTGAATGGAGGGTACATTTCTTTCAACTGAAACTTGATTAAAACAAGTGATTCACAGTAGAAGAGTTTGACATGCATTTGCATAACCACTTCATCATCAGAAGTGGGAGCTTGATCTTGAAAGCTGTCCCCCCCCCCCCCCCCCCCCCCACTCCAACACACACACACACACACACACACACACACACACACAGACACACACACACACACACACACACACACACACACACACCCCTCACCCACCCAGCCACCCACCCTCAGATATCACAAATGGACATGTCTATTAGTGGTGGGCCACTCAGTTTGAGGAAGGCCTTTTGTGGGAAGATTTAAGGCTCACATTTATGAATTTCATATCCAGTTGCATGTAAAAAAAAACTAAAGTATAATAAAAAAGAAATAGACATGGGTACAATAGCATCATTGAGGCTTGTTCAGACTATGTAAAAAATATAGAAGGCCTGTCCATCCCCCTATAGTTTGTTTTGATTAGAGATTATTCTAGTGCGACTCACAGTGACGTGTGTGGCAGACTTTTAGAAAAAGACCAAGAAAACGGAGTGCCCTGCCAAGCTCTTGTCATTTGTATCTTAGTGATGCACAATCTAAACATCAACACAAGATTAAACTTTCCATTTAATGTCTTCTCACAGGGTTTTATATGGAGGCTGGGAGTGAAACACTATATTCAAAGATATTTTCTGTTTATTTACGATATGCATCCAATCATGCCTTGTCAGTGTTCCATGTTAATCTTTCTCAGAAACCACAGAGAGAGAGAGAGAGAGAGAGAGAGAGAGAGAGAGAGAGAGAGAGAGAAAGAGAGTGAGAGAGAGACAGTCACTGTAGATCGCATTTCAAACAAGTCCCATTGGCCTCTTTGCTTCACAAACTCATAATATGGTACGACCTTATCAGATCCTTCTTACAATAACAGATCCACTTTGAGTTGACGCTGTTGTTTAACTTATTCAACGCTCCAGAGGGTGGAAAAGAAAATCCACTCAAACGGGTGAGGAGCCATCTTCCTGGGCCTGGGCAGCTGATGATGTCGAGAGTGCCGCTATTACCAGATTCCTCCAGCACTTTCAATCATTTCTGGTGAGATTACTGCAATAGGATATTACTGTACAAACTACGACCATGTGTCCTGCTGCCACAAAGCTTAGCAACACATTACAGTTTGTCAAAGCGAGCTATTGCAGGGGGAGAGATAGATACGGAGAGGAGCGAATCCGTTGACCTTTGTGTCCTTCATATTTGCCTAGCTTCCCCTCCAGGCCCAATCTTAAGAGTGAAATCATCTGATCCCAAACTGTCAACGGACTTGTGATGGTGGCAAAGCCAACAGACATCAATCAATCAATCAGATTTTCTGTCCCCTGCTTTTATCAGAGGAGCCTCGCCACATCCCTTTTGCTCCAGCTTATCAACTGACCCAGTTGTTATCCCGGTTCTGAAGCTTATAAAAACTTGATTATTATGGTCAAATGTGTTTTTTTTCCCCCTTCTTCTTCGTCGCCACAGAGCCACGAGCGCATCCGACACAAAGATGGGTGCAAACCAGCAGGGAAAAGTCATCAGTGCTTTAACTTCGAGCGACGAATACAAATGGTGGGCTTTAACACAAGACACAATCAATAGAGTTTCTTTCTTTTTTCGATTGATACAACGTGATTCTTAATTCTGCAGTCGCTGCTCCAGTAAGGATGCGGCTTCAGGAACTTATCTTTGGTGTTCAGGGAGGCCTGAGTGGCCGAAACCTTAGATAAAAAAATGGGATCTGATATTTTAGGCCAACATCTGCGATCTGGTTGGACACCGCACTCGCTCACAGTCAACCATCTTTTTTTTGTAATTACTAGATAAGCCCTCTCTGAAAATACACAGTTGGAAAATTGGCTGATTGCAGAATAAGCGTGGATGCATTTCTCTCAGGGTGTTTACTCAGTGTGGCTTCCCAAAGCTCGGCGCCAGAGATAATCTGGAACAGGAGACTTTGCACTTTGCGACCTGTCACCGCGGTCTTCGCTGTCAAGTGTCAGACACACTTTCCTCTGACCTGCGCCGCAGCATCTATTTTTAAAACAAATCAATCAAAACCGGCTAGCTTGACTCGACTCGAGATACCGCACGGCGTGGCGTTGCTAAGCGTCCGCGCGGCGCAGCTAATCACGCACGGTATATACGTGCATGCCACTGCTTTGGCCTCTGATCATGTGACGTGTAAGCTGCGCTGTCAACAGCTTTAGCGGCTTTGCGGCGGTGCTAATCAAAACACAGCCTCTTTACAGCATTAACATGTTGTGAAGTTTGTTTTATATTTTCCGCATGTTTGCCATAAATTGTTGATCTATTTACAAAGTGTTGTCATTAGTGATTTTCCAGCCACCCCTTAGCGCAGTGTGAAGTTGTTTGCTGGTCGTCTGCAGCGGGAGAGGGGGAATGCTGATGTACAAATTGAAGTGAAAGGCTTGTTACTTAATCCTCTGTTGCCACCTATCCCTTAAGTATGGAGACTGGTGAATTTTCTCCCCTAATGCAAAGTTCTGCCTCATGCTGAACCGCCCTTCCCCCAAAACCATCCTCAGTTATTCCTGGCAAGCCAGATATTTATGTTGAGGTTCTATTAGAGCATCACTTCCCACTGTGCCAACTACTGTCTTGGTCTGGAAAACCTGTTCTCAAAATTATCGTTCTTAAAAAAATAAATGTACAGACAAATGTTTTTACTGAGACAAGGAATCCCTTTTTTTCATTTTAATAGCATTTGGTGAGAATCAGACGTATGGTTTGTGTTTGTTATGTTATGTTCACAACATATTCTGACAATGTCCGCGTGAGTCATACGATGGCACAAAGAGCTCCTCTCAGCATCCCCTCTCCCAGCACAGCAGCCAAGATTCAGTCAGAGCCATCACTTAAGACTACGCTCCTTATCCATGGAAATTTGTTAATAGAAAGTGTAGCTAATCAAATTCAAATGTAAAATGTCGTAAAACTAAATGTCATCTCAAGTGAAAAATAAAAGTTATTTATATTCCTGTTGTATTCCAATGAAAGGCTGACATAATTTATTCCCTGAAACATTTCATTCCATTTTTTTTGTAGGGGGTGGGGGGGTGCAGGGGGATACGAATGAGGGGCAGGAATCAAAGCCCCATATATATATACGTTTCTCTCCTTGGCTCCACAAATGTCAGCGCATCACACAAATGTTATGAACCCAATATCCATATCCATGATACATCAAAACCTTCATATGTCTCCAAAATAACCACGTGTAGACCTGGGGAGCCACATAAGATATTCCCATAATTGAGCAATATCTTCATCCCGGATCCACGTGCATGGCCAAGGTGAAAAGGGACTAGGCAAGTTAAATGAAAGAAGAATTCATGATGTGTGGCAGCCTCTCTTACTCACCCTGGCTATTTCCCCTCTTGGCAGGGGCCAAATAGAGAATGTTAAATGAGGCAATTGTGTCCCTGAGGCAAAAAGAGAGGAAGGGAAAAAAAGGCCGGCTGCAATGTGCTCTGAGGATGAAGAGTAGTGGGCCTAGTATACACCACACCACCACGCAGTACATATCAGACGGTCGCTTCGCATGACAAACCAAACGCTGCCGTCACCCCACGCAACATCAATGCACAAAGCGTATTCATTGTTTTTTTTATATATACGTTTTCATTGTGCTGTTCTCAGCCCATTTGCCAATCAAGCCAAGAAAAACTTAATTAACCCTGTTTATATTTTTTGCATATGCCCATCCCTTTGGTATATTCTATAAACAAATTAGGGATACATGTTCTTGATCCAATTCTTTAATCGTCGGAAAGTAGTACTGAGTAGAGACTGAATGGTAAACAACCAAGGCCAGTCTTGAGGGCCGTTCCACAACGAGGTGCCAGGATACGCTCAGAAGGGTGTAGGAATGACAGGAAGTGGAATGTTGTGATCCGTAAGCATTCTATGGCTGCAGGAAACGGATCTTCCCTGATGTGCCATGCTGTCACCACATACAGACATGCAGGGTGACACCTCTCTGATAATCAAAGCTTTGTCTGGGTCTTAAAAGGACGTACTTGAACAAGAGCGAAACCCCAGGCCCTGTTCTCTGTAATGGCCTTTGGACATCAATATTTAAATCTTACATCTCTGTTGTGATTAGAATGCCGCCCCTCGCCTTTCGTCTCCTCTCTCGTGAGACAACAAGGTGGGGGTGGGCAGAAAAAAGGCTAAAATCGATGATCTTTGAGTGTAAACTAGATTCCTAAGCAGTTTGCCACTCTTGGCAGCAAGATAAGATAAACTCTCTTTGACCTATGAGATGAAGTTGCCATGACGATCAGGGAGTCCACTTTCCCTATTGATATTTTGCTGATGTAACAACAAATGGAACCAGATTCTGCTCATGATAATGGTGATTAATTAATACTGATATTGATTCTTACAAGCAAGAGACAAGGCTATTAACTCAGAGCGGCCTGAAAGTCAATTGTTACCTGGGGGCTCCATGGACATCGTTGATATTAAATCTGAATAAGCACAAACCACAAGGGTGCATGCTTAACATGCAGAATGTAATACGTAAGAAATGATGACAATTCAACACACAAAAAAAAGAAGTAAAGAATATAGAACTACCGGAATATATAAATAAATACAAAAATGGACACATTCAAAATCGCAATGTGGTTAAAATATAAAATGAAATAGCCACACATAGCCATTCCCAGAAGAATGACAAATCTGGACTATTATCACCATGGACATGCAAGTCTAACAGCGGCTTCTGGAATAATGGCAGCGGAATTCAGGAAGGAGGAAGATAAAGGGGGAAACAGCGCAAGGAAGTGACCTCCACCTTTTGAAACCAGTAACCCTGCCCACATTTCACCCTGCTTTTCCAGCCCAGCGCATGCTAAAGGGACGAGAGAGATATAGAAGCAGAGGGAGAGGGAGGGAGACACCTAGAGACAAAGAGGGGAGACAAAGATAGATAGAGAGGGGGAGAGAACGAGAGAGAGAGAGAGAGAGAGAGAGAGAGAGAGAGAGAAGGAGAAAGAGAAAGAGAGAGGGATAGAGAGAGAGAAACAGAGAGAGCAACAGAGAGAGCAACAGAGAGTGCAGGATTAGACACCGACAGTCCATCTACCGCCAATCCCAGTCCATCCGACACGTCAGAGGAAAGCGGTGTTTTGTCGACAGAGCAAACAGGGCGACAAATCTGCAGTTCATTCCCCCATGGCCTTTAGCTGCTACAACAGGGCCGGAATGACATAGGATTAGCCATTCCGCTGCCATTCATTGCGTTTTTAAATCACACAAACCAACAGACAAAATAAATAACTAGCCGCTATCCCACTGCTAGTTAGCATTTAGCATGGGAGACAAGAAAACCGAAGGAGCAAATGACACGGTCGTCGACATGGATCTGCACGGGAGCCGTTGCTGTTTCATTGTGTGGTAAGTGAAGAGGCAGTAGGGGCGCCTCCACAGCAGACAAGTCAACAAAACACATGCAAGCTGTTGTTGGCAGGCAGCAGATGTTTGATGGGAAGTTGGCACTCCACGCTCATTCTTCCCCTGACAGGATTCTACCACAGGAACACCAGGGACCCAGTGTGGACGACACTCCGTCACAAGGGCTACACTTACATTGGGTCTGTTTAGTTTTTGTTGGTATTTTTCTGTATTTGTCTTTATATTTTTGGTTTCTTCTTTTCATCCAAACCTGAATTCTAAGGAGGGCTGAACACTAATTGTAGGCCCTCTATATTTAAGAAAAGGCTCTGATCACTTAAATATTAACTGTAAGTGAATTTGTTAAAACAAATTCAACATAGGTAGCATGGAATGCATCGGCGAATGTGCATGCACACATTCCCTCACATACAAGCAATAGCGCAAAGCAAACACACACACACACACACACACACACACACACACACACATAAACACACAAACACCACAAACACACATTCACACTCATACACATGAACACAAACAGGTGATCACAGACATACACATAAACATTCACATGCCAGGAAATAGAGACCTGCATGCACACAGTCTGCCATAAAAAACATACACACACTCACACACACATGAACAGCATGTTGGCAGTCAATTCAGTAAACACTCTTCTTATCCCCAACACTGTAATCTGCCTCTGATAAATGCCCCCTTAAAGATAGAAATGTCACCTGATATGATAAACGGCAGGCTTGCGTTACATAAAGTGGCCTTATGTTAAGGAGCTGGATAGATTAACGGTAGAGCATCAATGAAAAGCGAACAGGGAAAGTAAATATATTGACCTGCCTGCATTATGACCGCAGTGATATTTGTCAGTCCTGGGACTTGGGTGGCACTAAAACCCTGTTTTTATCCGCCAAAAAAAGAAATACAAACATTTTATGAAATCATCATAAAATGTACCTCACCACCACTAAACTACGCATTATAGATTTTGATGAAAATAAATATCCACCACTTTAACGTGACGAGGGACACGAGATCAGGATCTCAGGAGTGGAGCAGGTCCTGTCGTAAAAACAGTGGACCTTCTCGAAACAAAAAGGCCGCTCTTAAAGGACGGCACAATCTACTGCAGCTGCACTCTATCCTGAGGGAGTTATCAGGGGAACGGTCTGCTTGGACAACATCGCGCAGGAGGGAACAACATGAGCCCTCTGATGGTCCACGTAGTAAAGGGAGAGAGCACTAAGTCAGTTTAATAAGGACATTTGACAGGAGATGTCTGTAACCGAGGGCCCGGGGCGGCCCCCAAAGCATCCACCATAAACATCGGCGAGGCCGCAACTCCCTCGATCATCCAGATTCGCCTTGGCGCCGGGAAACTTTGGGGGGCAATTTTACAGAAAAATTACCCCGACCGACCCGGTTTCAATTCTGGCCTCCTCATATCTTTCCTTCCTATTAAGCATCAAAATGGTCTCCAAACCCCCCTCCCCCCCCACCCACCTCGGTATGAATGGAGCAATGGACACCACCCTCAGCATTACCGGGCGTAGGTGAGGGAGGGGTTGTTGGGGGGTAGATGGGAGGGTGGTGGGTGTGATGGAGGTCGGCTGGGGTTGTGGGAGGCAGAAGAGGAGAGCATGGCGGGAGCTTGGCAGAATTCACACATCACATAACAGCAGCTAATCCCAATCGGATGAGCATCAGCGATATTTTCATCACCGCCTTCAAAATTCCTTCTGACCTGCCTTTGAACGGCTAACAATCTGGGCAATTTATTGGCATATTGGCAGAGGGTGATAAGGTTTAAAACAACAGCAGCCAGCAGCTGGCCCAGTCAGATGAGCTGATAACATTGATATGTGTTCCCACACAAAACACCTCCGCGACTATCTCCCATTTCCATCACACCCTTATTACAATAAAAGTGTAAAGGCTTTTTCCTCCCCCCACTTTCTTGGAAAGGCGAGGAGGGGAGATGGGGCAGAAGAAAAAGGGGACCAGAAAATATATGAAAAGAAAAAAGAAATAGATGTTACATTTCAGAGGGTGAGAAAAAAAACAAGGGGGGAAATACATAATTTATCACTGTATTATCGGGAAATCCAGGCAGCCTAATCAAGGAGCACTGAGTGACTATTTTTTGCCTTATCATCCAAAGTGGTGGAAACGGAGAAGGAATTATCAGCCAGCTGCAGATTGCTTGGCTGGAATTTTAATGGTAATAATCGGGTTTCTGATGGTATATCTTCTCCGCTTATCTTTCCCATTATCTGGCCTTATCGCCCCAGTCATCGGAGCAAATTAATGGTGCTCTTTCAGCATCGCCTTTTTATCACCACTCGGAGAGCACCCAAGGGGAAAGAATAAGCAAAATATTAAAATACTGCATAAATCACAATTTTAGATAACAGGCCAATGTATGCAGGGGGGGGGGGGGCTGCGCCCAACAACCTTTTTGTCCTTTAGAACGACTGTCTGTGCTCACTTTTTCTGTGTGCGTGTGTGTGTTTGTATGTGTGTTTTCCTCTCCTGCCTATTTTTCCCAGAGTTCCCGTGGCGTAGGAGAGTGGAGGATCCAGGCTTTTGGTGACCTTTGTGTTTCCAACGAGGGGCCCTGAGTCCTAGGCCGGCACGCCGGCTCCATATTAACAAGGTCTTACACATGACATACTCATTTGTACAACGGCAGGTCACAGCGTCGCTAGCCTAACACACACACGCTCAGGCTGTTGGTTTGGTGACATGTTTCGGGAGGCTGCTAAATGGTTCGGGGCAGAGATTATGTGGATAGTGATGATCATGAGGATATTAATGATGAAGCCCGGTCACATCGGTCTATACTAAGTATGTAGCATGTCAAATGTGTTTTTAATTGCAAACTGTGTGAAACTAAATGTACTGGTGGATGATTAGAATTCCTCGTCTCATGGCCACATTTTTTCTATTCACCATTAATAAACATTCTATTTTATAAATCACTGTAAGTTTTTTTAATTTTTTTTAAGGAATTTAGAAAATCTGAGAACTAGAAGCAAAAATATGAATTTTGCAGTAAATACACACACGCACAAAAACACGCACGTACACACACACACACACACACACACACACACACACACACACACACACACACACAATACCAACATCACACATTTGAATTTCCTTACAGCCATGTCCATTTAAACCAGCAGCTGGATATATTGTACAAACAAACCCTCTACATTACGTATTTTTGTTTGTTAATGTGTGTGTGTGTGTGTGTGTGTGTGTGTGTGTGTGTGTGTGTGTCTGTCTGTTTTTGTGTGTGTGTATGAGAGAGAAAATGTATGCATGTATGTATGAGTATATTTACGTGACGTGTGTGTGTCTTTCTGTGTGTGTGTGTGTGTGTGTGTGTGTGTGTGTGTGTGTGTGCGTGTGTGTTTGTGTGTTTACGTGTCAGTGTGTATTCCATAAACAAATAACTCAAAACTTAAATAAATTATGATAAACCAATCACTTAATATAAATTTCAAGTGTGCATGTAAAATAAACCTTCTGAAATTTAAAAAAGGCAGTATCCTCAAATGTTATCATCCAATTAAGAATTGTCAATGAAAATTTTCAATGATATTTGTTCATTTGTATCACGACTGTGAAAACACTGTCTCGATGTAAAAATGGCAATGTTAATAATTTGTGCACGTCCAACATGCATAGTTAAATTAAATTAAACCATTTAATTACAATGTTATATATTTACTCACGCGTATTTACATATGATGCAATAAGATACATTTAATTGGCTCAATCATTATTAACGCCTTCCTGTTTTAATTAAGTTCCAAACGTGTGTGTACTATTTACGTGCCTCTCGCGTGAGTGTATAAGAAGCCATACACTGGATGATGCATTGGATGTGTATAGGCTGAGTTCAAGAGATGGGTAGCCTATGTTACATTAAATATGTATCATAAAATAAATACGTATGTCAATAATTACAGTCTATCCCACAATGCATGTATTATATATCATTCCTATATTTTTGTATTTTGGCTGCAGTAATTTGGGACCAAACACCATGCTTAACATGCTCAATGCAAATCTAGCCTAAATTGTTGCGCGCATGGCTTACAAATGAAACGAATACCATAAAGACATCACATCACGCAAACAACAAATGCGTGCGTTTCTCAACAAGTTTAAAACCCAAACAAAGTTTTTGCGGACTAACATCATGACATTATCGCGTCCGTCTGGGAAAGCATCCGCTGACTTCCAGCATGTCTACTTTTCCCAAGACAAACCCAAACACTTCCACACAGCTAAACACGTGACACGCAACGCTCAACATTTCCTCCCGTATAAGGTGTCCAACTTGAATGACTGTTTCGCCGTGTACGTCGATCCTGGACAGAGAGATACTCAGAGCTGAGACAATCCCCCCAAAAACACAAGAACTCACGTTTAATCTGCCTCGGGTTGCTCTGCTTCCTTCGGGACATGCCTGCCGTGTAGCTGTGGGTCAGTGAATCCAGGTGTAGTAGTACTGACAGATCGATAGGTTTTTGTTCATCCAAGCGCTGGTAAAGGTTTGTGCTGGGGTTTGAGAAAGAAACAGGGGGGGAACGAATACTGGAGACTCTTTACGCACGGTGTCTATCGCTCCGTCTCTTTCCTTTATCTTTAACGTCTCTGACTGGCTCGCGCTCTCTCTCTCACACACACACACACACGCGCGCGCGCGCACACACACACACCGTCTCCCTCCCTCTCTCACACACACTCTCTCTCTCTCTCTCTCTCTCTCTCTCTCTCTCTCTCTCTCTCTGTCTCTCTGTGTCTCTCTGCTCTCTCCCTCTTCTCGCTCTTTCTCGGTTCTCCGTGATGAGGCTTCACTTCACTGCGAATCCGCACTGGACTGACTGAAGAGGTAAACGCGTTTTGCGCTTTTGTTTGAAGATAAGGATTGTGCCTCCCCGGGTACCGTAGCCACAGCCCGTGAACTTGTCTTGATCCACTACTGTAATTTATTAATTATTGGGTTTTATTTTCACATGTAATTTTACGTGCGTTATTCTAACATCGTATGTCTTCGCAGGCTGCATGCAGTAGCCGTTCGTTCATTAAATACAACAAAAAAAACATATAATTAAATAAATAAATAAATCACCTGGAATTGGATTCGATGAGAGCAGACAAATTATTGGACACTCCCCAATTTTTGTCTTCTTCATTTTAAATAAATTCAGTTCCTCTGAATTCTGTAAAGATCTTTATTACAACTGAAAGTGCAAATGTAACCTAGCAAGGCCTACCTGTTGTTAATATAACCTTAACAATGTATTTGACCACAATGTAACACCCAAGTGTATGCTTACAGATATCAACAAAAACTAAACGTATTTGTAAAAGTATTTACTATTAATCATTAATAAACTTTCTCTGCTTTTGTTATTATCAAAGTTTTTATGTTTTCTTGGCTATACCATCACAACCAGAAAAACAACACACACACACACACACACACACACACACACACACACACACACACACACACACACACACACACACACACACACACACACACACAGAAAAGAGCAAGCCATTGGATGGTTGAGATCTTGACTGCTGTGTGCTCAGTAGTTGCCCAAACTGGAAATCACTTTCTTCAATTAGCCAGTTGGACTGCCAAGTAAGACAAGCAAGTGGCCTGTGAAATTATCTTGAAACGCAATTCCACAACTTTGGAATGGAGTCTGAAACTACAGAATAATTTATAGAGCCAACGGGTCAGTGGTGGCTCACCTTGACGAGAGCATCTGTCTTGTGACCCCCCCCCCCCCCTACCCCCCCTCCCTCCTTCCCCAATCACTTTGCTTTGCATCCTCTGGTGGGTGAAGCGTCTTCATTCCTGCACCAGTGTTGGTCATGCTTCAAACACAGCTGTGCATCACTGCAGACCTCCAGCCTTGTAATATTTCAATCCAGCAAAAATTGCTGTTGAGGAATACATTTCGGAGGGTCAGTAGTGAACACATAACAAATGATATAAACAGTGAGATACTTGTTTTTTTCACTGGTTTGTTTACTTGACTTAATTTCACTGTTTCTTGTTATACCCGCTGCATGTATAGATGGTCACACTCCAATATTGCAGCCTACTGCTATCAATGTACATTTAAAAGGAAACTTGACAGATCCTATGCAATTACCAATGTCTAATAACTGTGAACAGCATTTATCGGCTATATTAGGAAACCCACACGAAAATCAATAATGATTTGTGTGGGTTAGAGCTACAAAATAGAGAGCGAGAAAAAGAGAGCCTGAGCGAGAGAGAGAGAGACAGAGACAGAGAGAGAGAGGGGAGTCAAATTGCCAGCTGAAGATTAATTTAACGCCACTCCTAAATCCCCAGAGACTGGAGCATGGTATTCCTGCACTGTTTCTGAGCCCTGGTGGCCTGTTTGAAACTGTCCTTGATTGACAGGTACAAATCTGCAAGAGGAAGAGCACACTTTTTCTTTTTTTTTATACTAGTTGGACCAGATGGTTGTGATGATTAACAAGGATACTGTTTCCTTGGAAGGGGAGAACACACATGCACACACGCACGCATGCACACGCACACGCACACGCACACACACACACACACACACACACACACACACACACACACACACACACACACACAGTCAGGCATATTAATAGGTGAAATAGAGAGGGGTGAGATGGTATTAAATAAATCATGAAATCATGACATCATAAGGCAAGGGCTGCCTCGTCAGAATGTTTGGAATGCCGTTCAGATCCACTCAAATCAAGGGGAGGAAGGGGGGGTCTTTTGTCTGGATTTGTAGGACTTGTTTAGCGGCTTCTACATTCTTAACACTGCTTAGACAATTCGTATTTGTAAAACATGCATTTTGATTAACTACACCTTTATGTGTATCAATGGTCATTCATTGTATTTGAGTTATGTATGTCATGTTGTCTGTAACTGTATATTCGTTCACCCTTATGTTGCATAAATCGAACACATGCATTCTCTTTGGAAGGGAAGAATTAAAAAAACATCTGGATTGGAAAAATGTATCTGCTCAATATACATTTTAGTATATAGCAAAACAATTTCTTCTTTCGAATGGAATGGAAAAAAAGAAATCTGTGTTTGAATTTGAATTATGCAAATCATTTAAAGCAGTTTTGTCCCAGGACAAGATTGTTATCGGAATACTGAAACTAAATCTTTATCCTATTGTTTCCTTAATAGCTACTTTGGTTTTATTTCATAAATACGAAAAAATACTTTGCGTAGCTTAAAATACTTTGCGTAGCTTAAGCTTAAAATAAAATGAATAATATGAACAACAATTCTAAGCTACAAATTAGGAGCAACTGCAGAGGGGTTTCTTTTGTGCAGAATTACAAATATCCTGCAATATCCTGTAGCTTTATATATAACATTAGACATCTCAAGAAAGCAAAAAACAACCCAATTATAACATCCAGCCTTCATTATGCATTAATTAATAATGCCTGTTTCTAAAGCAATACTCAGCCCCCACATGAAGCAGAAACAGAAACGTCCATCTTTTAAATCATCCCACCATATAACCCCACACCAACCCATCCCCGATATAACATGTGTAGCAGAGCCCATGTGATTGTCATAGCAGTGTTGCATTGTGGTTGTGTCGTGTTTGGGTTCTGTGTACCCCCAGCCCTGCTAAGGTGCTGCTGGATCTGGTGCTGCGACTGCCGGTGTTGGTTGTGGTTGAATGCTCCGGCTCTAGTATTACTGCCAGCAGTTCCAGCAGCACTGAGCAAACAGATGTCTGAGAGAGTGCCCATTCTGCTTGCCCCGGTTGCCAACATCACCCACGGACATGATGAGGCCTCCTGTAACCAGCAGCCCCGTCCAGAAGGGCTCTGCATCATGCCCTGCTTACGAGGAAGTCAAACGCCAACGATACGACTCTATAGGGTGGATACGGCGTGTATGACTATGACAATAGACCCTGCCTATTTAAAAAACAGACATGGTTGCTTTATTTCTTCATTGAAGACTTGTTTATTTTAGTCCTGATCTCACATATACAGAAAGAACATAATAAATAGATTCCTAAAAGAAATATCTGAATAAATCCGCAATGATATGTAATCAATTAATACACATGACGATCATAGCAAAGCAAACCAAATTTTTTTTAAAGATTCCAAAGGCCGTTAAAAATACCATGAATAATTTGAGCATGAGACCTAAGTGCTAAGTGTTGTGTGATGAACGTATTAAGAGAGGGTGGGATGAACCAACTATGCTCCTCCCAATGGGAGTGTGTAAGTCTGTAAATAAAGACTTAGTGGAGGAGGAGGAGGAAGAGAAGGAGGAGGTGGAGGGGAAGGAGAAGTAGGACAGAAACACAAGGCTGTATTTGGTTGCTGCTAATCGTTGTGTCATTTGAAGTGGTCGAAAGCCGAGATTGTCATACATCCAGGGACAACCAGTTTACGGGTTTATGAAATCACTTATGAAATATTTGTGAAAGAATTTAAAATAAAATATGTCCGGTGAGTTGAATTACTCAAATTAAAAAAATGTCTGTAAAAAAATAAAAATAAAAGAACAAAAAACAAATGCTCTGAAGTAGACGATTGGCAAGGTCATCATAGAGATTAGATTTATTTTATAATTACTGGCTTATTTTTTAATTTATCCTCATGCTAGTGCTGTTTTGTGGTGAATAAGTGTTAAATGGGTTTCATAATATAACCTCTATGTGAACATAACAAAAAATATGCCTTTCATTTTATTGAATAACAAAGAAAAGCCTTGCCTAAAGTGAACCCTACCATTTGGTCTTCCCTGTGTTAGAGCGTCATCCTTCTGTCCTATGTGTCAAACTGCGTTGAGAAGTGCTGGTTCCACTGCTCTGTTTATCTACATAATTGACACAATGGTGGAGGGTTACCGTTATAATTGTTGGTTTACATGGTAGCAGAACGTATCACAGGGGTTCTAGGGCATTGCTGTGATGTTCATCATCATGTTCTTTGTGTGTATATATATATATATATATATATATATATATATATATATATTTATCATTGCTAGTTGCATAATTCAGCTTGCAAGCAAATACATACATAGATACATTTAGGGCACTTTTTTGTCAGCGACCTAAATGTGTTTTGACATCATGTGCTTCCTACCATTCCACATTCTTATGAGGTCAAGTCATTTTTATTAAAGATATTTATTTATTTAAGTGTGCATGTGTGTGTGTGTGTGTGTGTGTGTGTGTGTGTGTGTGTGTGTGTGTGTGTGTGTGTGTGTGTGTTGTACGTGTGTGTGTATGTATCTCTCTGTTTTTTCTTCAGATTTCCTATATGTTCCCTGGTAACTGAAGACCCACATCTAAAAGGAACATAATGCAGTCTGTTGGTGTATTTTTATATGTGTGTCTGCCATTTTATTACATATGCAAAGGCATCAGTGCACAGGAAAATGGGAAAAAAAATGCATCAATATATTCAGAGGCGGGCGGACAGCTCACAAAATAAATCTACATCAGCCAGACTCCATGCAAATAGCAGAGCCTTCCTTAATGGTGAAACCATCGATGAAAACAGATAAAAATATTAAATATTCAGACATTCCTTTCACCCAGTATCAAAAGCCTCCAGATGTGGGAAGCTGAAGTTGTTATCACGAATCCAACGACAGGCATTGAAAGAAATTCCTCAGAATTCTCAACCATATAAAAGTATTTTATGGCATGCAAATAAATGGTAATTTTTTTCACTGTGGCGGGGGAGAAAAAAAAACATGCCAATAAAAGCTATCATTTGGGACTAAAACTCCACAAACAGGAGACACTTTCAATTTGCCGTGCCTGTCTCCCCGCGTTAGATGCCTGCGATTGCCGCGAAATTAATCCATTTAACAATCTGTGGCTTAAATTTAAGGATTTCCAGTTTTTATTTTTTCAGAATATCAATAAGTTCCAATTGAAGAGAGGATTCTTTTGCAATTCAGGCATGTGCAGGCGATAACAGCAGAGTTGGCATGGAGAGAGGCAGAGATGGATTAATTATGCAGAGAACATGGAAATTCTGCTTATCATCGCTTAGCAAAGGAGCCCGGCTCACATAATCAGAAAACGAGGATGAAAAAAAGAATAACAATGCAATGGCACCTTCCAGCCCATCATCTTACAAGTTAGATTTTTTCCTGTAATTAAAAAGTAACATACAATTATATTCATATCTCATATGCAGACTATGAGTGGGTGTATATTAAATAATTGCATTGGGATATAAGGGTTGGGTAAAAAAAAACAGTAAGAGTAAAAGAAAAAAGAATCTTCCAGTCTCACTGGGGCAGAGCTCCCCTGGGTTGGATTGAACTACTTAGAAAGTGGAAAGTTAAATTCTCACTGGGACACAAACAAAGAACATGGTCTAAAGACAGAAGGCAGACATTATATTTACTCCCAGTCTAAACTGTGCTTGGAAACAACGCTTTTGGTGTGTATATGTTTCGCAAATGAGAATAATAATGTCTAAAGGCGGTCTTGCTAAATCCCCTCTGACAGTGTATGATATGCAAAGATAAACTAGGAGTTTTGTTGCTGGGTTTTAAAGTCTATGTCTGATTGCACCCCATTAGACTGGCATGTTGAGAGGCTTATAGCCTTCCAGAATTATAAACACCACAGCCTATGAGAGAAAGTCATGCATTTTCTCTTAATTGCTCTAATACATTTTTTTATTTCAAGTAACAAATTAAGTTATCAAAGTGCAAATGTTGCAGAAGGGCTCCAAGTGAAGCCATCTGGGGTGACAGGCCGTGGGGGAGATCTGCTGTGTTTGAGTCTAGGTGATTTAGGTCTTCTATATACATGGTGGGAGTTCTGCTGCCTCACCCCACAGAGAACCTTTCAACAGACACTATCAAGGTGACTAACTGCTGCCACGGTGCATAATATATACAGTACACTCTCCTTGACTGACAGATGGGATTAACCAATCACTGCCCACGGTGGGCCTTCACAGAATAATGTCTAACAATGTGGTAACCAAGGAATGCCATCTGTAATTATTCAATTGGCATTTGTGGAATATATCGAAATAGTCTAGGATGAGAGTATTTCATAAAAGTAATGCATTATATTATAATCACACCTCATAAGATATAATTTTGCATGATTTTATAGCACATTAGATACATAACACACTACTTGCCTTCCTTGAAAAGTAATAATGCAATGTTTTGTGTCATATTGTTGCATTGATACATTCTAATATGAGAGGGGCGCGTTTTAAATATGAACTATAGGATCACAGTATACATGGCATCCATTTTAATGTCTCCCCAGTCCAAACATGGTGTATTGTTGTATGCTTGTTTTATGATACAATCCAGTTTGGGGGATTTATGGACATTGTCCTGCCGCCAGTAATATAAAAACTCCATTTGACGACTTCGGTAAAACAAAAGTTCTACCAAGGAACTTCCCAAATCATCCTTCTCATAGCCAGCTTCCGCAAGCTTTGCAGAACAGATCCAACTGTTGCTGGAGCCTTGATTTACTTTCTGATCAAGTGATCAGCGCCAGGCAGGCATGACAAAGGACAGGAGAAAAGAGGAGGCGAAGAAGAGAGGCACACAGCGAGAGAGAGTGAGAGCGAGAGAGTGAGAGAGAGCGAGTGAGGGAGAGAGGAGATCCTTATCGAACGCTCTCCACTGGACAATGAATTTCTTCCACCATTCAAATGTATCTGAGGGAATGCTTGAGTGATTCATTACAGAAGATTCCGGAGCGTGACAATGGCCTTGAGAAATGAGTGATGCTATCTTTCTGCTGATTTCTATTTCGCTGATCCTCCTTACCCCCCCGGCCTGTGTACCTCTATTAATTAGAAAGCCGGGGATTTCCACTCATCAACGGATTGCTTCATTCTCCGCTCTCTGTCACCACTCCCCTCTTTCCACACTATCTCTACCAACAAACCAACCCACTAGCTGTTCTATTCAAGGAACCAAACCCACTACATCTTCTATACTAGGAGCCAAACCCACTATCTCTCCTACCAAACCAAACCCACTAGCTCTAATATTCAAGGAACTAAAACAACTACATATTTTAGACTTGGTACCAAACCCACTATCTCTACTACTAAACCAAACCCACTAGCTCTTCTCTTCTAGGAACCAAACCTACTATCTCTACAATACAACTTAACCAAACCCACTATCTCTGCTATACTAAAACAAACCCACTATCTCCACTTTACTAAAACAAACCCACTATCTCCACTTTACTAAACCAAACCCACTGTCTCTGCTATACTAAACCAAACCCACAATCTCCACTATACTAAACCAAAGCCACAATCTCTACTATACTAAACCAAACCCACTATCTCTACAATAATAAACCAAACCCACTATCTCTACTATACTAAACCAAACCCACTGTCTCTACTATACTAGAACCAAACACACTGTCTCTACTATACTAGAACCAAACACACACCCTCTCTACCATACTAGAACCAAACACACCCTCTCTACCATACTAGAACCAAACACACACCCTCTCTACCATACTAGAACCAAACACACACCCTCTCTAACATACTAGAACCAAACACACACCCTCTCTACCATACTAGAACCAAACACACCCTCTCTACCATTCTAGAACCAAACACACACCCTCTCTAACATACTAGAACCAAACCCTCAATCCCTGCTCTACTAGGAACCATGGCTGTTTCCGAACAACCTTTTGCTACGGCTTCGATCATATTGGACACCCTAGTCTGGA